>NW_027187298.1:3069645-3103718 GCF_028583685.1 Petaurus breviceps papuanus | reverse complement strand
CCTCCCTCTGCCTTCTCTCTCTATTAAGATGCACACCAGATTCTCTTACTGAAAATTAGTTCTCTTTCTACTCTACCCCATTCTTCTGTCTTCTGTATCTACTCTCTCTCTTTAACTGGCTCTCTATTTCTATTTCTCTCTCTCTCTCCTCCCACCTCCTCCTTCCATATACTCCCACATTTCTCCTTTGGGTTCCTTTTAAAACATGCTTTTTCTCAGACTGTCATGGTGAAGATTAGGAGTAGCTGAATAAATGTCCTCTAAGGGAAAGCTAGCTGTATTAGAATTATTTAGCCTTTTGAAGACTTAGATTAGATACAGAAGCCAGCAGATTGTGTTAGAGTAGAAAGAGAACTAATTTTCAGTAAGAGAATCTGGGTGTGCATCTTAGCTCTACAATTTACCAGTTGTGCGACTTTGGATAAGTTGCTTAACCCTCTTGGCTTCAGTTTCCTCATCTATAAAAATGAGAAGCTTAGAATAAATGAACTCTCAATTTTCCTCCAGTTCTAAATCTGTTTTCATTTTATGTTTCCAAGGGAAATGCTGGGTAGGAACATGGACCAAAGAGGTCTCCTGTTTTTTTTACCAGTCATTGGTGCTTTGCAAACAACAAAGTCATAACCTCATGTGACATTTGCTTCCTTCAGTTATGCTGAGCTCCAAGGAAACTCTTAGAGAAATCTTTTCCCCTTCAGCTCTAGATCCCATGAGGCTGTGATCTGAAGTTACCTAGGTTTGGGCTTCAATTAGTCATTGCTGAGAAAGATGATGAGTGTACATTTTCAAGGATTCCTGGTTTTGATGGCACCACATCAGTGCCAGGCATAGCAATGATGACAAACCACAACCTTTTCCTGGTGCTTGATCTGTGCTCTGTTCCTCCAAGCCTGGATGGCATTGGACTGACTGAATCAAACAACGGGGAGGGGGAGGAGGATGACTACATAGACCTGCCTGATCATTTTTAGTGGAAAATTTTCCATCAGAACATTGTCCTGCATGTTTTGAAGTATTAGATTCCCACCATATTCCCTGGAATCATATCTACTTTTGGATATTACTGAAATATTATAGAAATTAACATTTTTTCAAACAAAAATATATCTCTAATTTATAAATCATTTTAAGGTTTCTAAAACATTGACCCTTAAAATAACTTTAGAAGGTATCATCATTCCTATTTTATAAATTAGGAAAATGGGGCAGAGAGAGAGGAATTTCTAGTGTGTTGTAAACTGTTAGTGAGTGGTCAAACTGGGATTTGAGCCAAGGTTCCCAGACTCCAGCTCCTAACAATCAACCAGTAAGCATCAATTATGAATCTCCTGTGTGCCAAGAACTCTGCCAGGCCCTGGAATAAAAATGCAAAGAGTGGCTGAATTCCTACCTTCAAGGACCTTATATTCTATTCATTTCCCTCTTAATTCTAGTGCTTTCCCTATGTTATCATATCCTAGTTATCCTGTATATAGTTTGCTTTGTATATATTTGTTTTTATATTGTCTCGTCCATTAGTTTAGAAACTTCTTGAGGGCAGAGATTATCTTTTGGTTCTTTTTGTATCACCAGCATTTAGCACAGTGCCTGACAAGTAGTAGACACTAAATAAATGTTAACTGATTGACTGATCATTCTCTTTTCACTGTTCTGTATCTATGAAGATCATTTGCTGATGAGGCTCAGGTAGAACTTATTTAGTTAATTGAATATAATGAATTTTAACTATTTTTTGCCTGATTTCAACATTCCTGGCTATTACACTTATTCCCAAAGTGCAAAATTTCCCTGGAGGCCCCCCTTAAATTAAAAAAAAGCAAAATCTCTCTTCTAACCCATTCTTCCAATAATGGAGGGAATATGCTTTGTCCCTCAGCAACATTTGTTCAGTATCTGTTGAGTTAATAATTAGTGTAATACCGGGAAGAATTTTTGATTTCCTTGGCAAGAGGAATTCTCTTCAATGGTTCTAAGTGGAACTGGGTCAGACCTCAAGTGATACATGTTGAGGAAAAATAGTGTGTGGAGTGGGGGGAAGTGGTAGAGGGGGACAGAGGAAGGAAGGGTAAATTTTCTATGTCTTCCTGACTTCATCTAGTCTGGTTCTTATACATATAATCCATCAGTGGGCCCAAGCTCAAAACTTTCAAATGACATATTTGTGATTCACTTATTATAGTGTCTGGCACATAGTACATGCTTAATAAATACTTGTTCCCTTCACCTTTTCAGATTTATAGGTCCTATCAAAGTTTTAGCTCCTATGACATTACCTTCAAGAACCCAAAGTAATGCCTATAATGCAATGAAACTTCAGACATAGAAGTTAGTGGAGTAATTGTGGTTTCATGGACATAGGAGGATGAGAATTCTAATGTATACTTCTTTTGTAAGTGAATTTTATCTACTTTCTCTTTTATATGTCTCTCAGGCAAATCTACTTTACCATTTTACTGATTTATGAAACCCAAGAGAGGTCAAGTGATTTCCTGCTGCTACAATAGGAAAATTATAGATTCTGTGAACTAAATAATGGCATTCATCCCAAGAAATAGATTAATAGATTTTTAGAAATGAAGTACAACATAATAATTGTTAGTTCAATTCTTTTGGCCATTTTACAAATTCTAGAGGCCTCCCTTTTTGTTCCAAATTCTAGAATGAATTATTCTAGAATTTAAAGTCTACATTGATTTAATCTAAAATCTTATATTCTAAAAAGAATTATTTTAGAATTTTAGTTTCTAGAACTCTAAATTCTAAAAACAGTTTTGAAATAATAAAATTTATTTATGAAAAATTATAAAAATTGATCACTTGGATCTAAATATGCATAATGTAAATAATCTGGCCAAATTAAGAGACATTGTGGTATTGTAGAAAGAGTGCTGGATTTAGAGCCAGATGACCTTTTTGAATTCCATCTCTCCCACTTACTACTTGTGTGGCTTTGGGAAAGTCAGCTAACCTTTTTGATCCTCACTTTCCTCAGCTATTGGACAATGAAGTTAGAATAGATGGTCCATAAGGCCCACTGGGGTTCTGATTCTGTGATCTCTAAGGTCTTATTTAGTTCTAAATTCCCTAATATAATTTTAATGGAGTCATAAAACTGCTGAATCAGAGGAGTTGTAAAGAAATAAGGTATCTTCAGTTTGACAGTACATCTGACATGAATCTAAAAACATACCTACGGAGAACAGAAATGTGAAACAGATTGAGGTAGATTCCAAGTAGGCTAGATAACTATATCTGAGTAATGAATAATGGAATGATTTAAACTTGGAAAATAATCATGATAAAGAAACTTTTCCTCAGCTGTGTTCAGCTGACCTTTACTTTTAGTCATTTATTTGAAGGAACATCCCTTTATCATATTTATGGATAACTCAGAACTGGGGGCAGGGGTGGGGGGACTCGAAACATAGCAGAAACAGCATCTGAAAAGGTCTTGAAAGGTTTGAAGGATGTGTCATATCCAACAAGTTGGAGTTTAGTAGCAATAAATATACCACCTTGTTCTTAGATTAAAAAAACGTCAATGGTAAAAGTACAGCATGGAGGCAAATATGAGTTGGCAGAAGTTCATGTGCAAAATACTTAAACATTTTACTGCTTGTAGCAGTGTGATTTGTTGAGTTGTTTCAGTTGTGTCTGACTCTCTGTGACCCTGTTTAGAGTTTTTTTGGCAAAGATAATGGAGTGGTTTGCTATTTCCTTCTCCAGCTCATTTTACAGATGAGGAAACTAAGGCAGACAGGGTCAAGTGACTTGTCCAGGGTCATACAGCTAGTAAGTGTATCAAGTCAGATTGGAACTTAGGAAGATGAGTCTTTTTGTTTTTTTGTTTGTTTTTTTGGTGGCTAAAAATGTGATATGACTACCAAAAAGTCAATTAAAACTAATACAAAATGCCCAACAGCCTATTGTAGTCTTAGGTTGCACAAATAAAAGCACATTCAAAACAATGGACATAATAAACTGAGTACACTTGCCACTACTCGGTCAGTGACCAGCTGTAAACATTGCATTTTAAGAGGGATATTGCTACAGTGCATTGTGTCTTGAAGAAGGAATCTAGGATGGTGAGACAACTGGAAACTCAACCAAATAATGAAAAGTTTAAGTAATTGGGGAGGTTTAGCTTGGATAAAGAAGACATAGGCTAGATTTGGCAAATGCTCTAACTTTCTGAGGGATTGATGTAGGAATAGGGAATTCAATTTCCGAGGGATTGACATAGGAATTCAAGAAGTTGCAATCCGTTCAAGAAGGTAAGATGAGGAATAGTTAGTATATGGTACAGAGAAGCAGATTTGGTCCCATGTTAAGGATAAATTCCTCATTTGCGACTTTTAGAGATGACATAGTGAATTTGGGGTGATGATTATGAATGACTTTTCTTTATCGGTAATATAGGAATACTAAGTCACTTGTTCTTTTGAAATAGAAGCAAGCAATAGCTACCTGGCAATATCTATCATCTAGAGTAGAAAGGTATTTGAATAATACATTTAGGTCTTCTGAATCCTCAAAAATCTAGTATGTTCTAATATTTAAATCTGTATGAGGGAATGACTTGTCTTTTGAGAGAGTAAGCTCCCTGTCATTGGGAGTAATTCATCAGATGTGTCAGCATTTCTCAGGGATGTTGTAAAGAGAAATCCTTCATGATGTAGAAACTCCATAAAGCATAGGATTATAAATTTATAGCTAGAAGGGGGTTCAAAGGACATTGAGTCCAAACCAAAGATTTTATGTATGAAGAGGTTCAAAAGTTTAAAGTGAATTACCCAAGGTCACCTGGGTAAGTATGTGTTAGAGCTGTAATATTGGTCATGATGCTCTTCCTCCTTCAGATTCAGGTGTGAGAAATGTCACTGTGCCAATTTGGAATAGAAGCCAAGTTGCATTTTGACTCCAAGTCCCTTTGCCTTCTTCTGTAATGTGAATGATGTTTGGAAAGATGAATCAACTTGGGAACGAATTGGAAATCAAGGATAACCAAGAGGGAATAATAATGTGAGCTTCTTGGAGGCGAGGGAATATTTTTCATTTTATTATTTCATTTTGTTTCTACTATGAATTTCTTGTGCCTGGCACATAGTAAACATTTAATAATGCTTTTTGAAATTGAATTACATTGGAGTCGTTTCAAGAAATATAGTGCCATTTGTAGAAAGAGCAAGAGCTAGTTTTGGATGGCATGATAATCTTAGCTTTTTAATCTGTTAAAGTGTTAATGAGACAGCAAGATGTCAGTAAATATCCAGTAGGTAGCTGGGAATGCATGACTGGAGCTCAGTGTGGAAATGGAAACCATGCATGTACTTTTCCGAGTCATCCATTATTAAAAAAAAAAAAAACCAAGTAAAATATATTCACCTGGGCCAGGTAACCTCCCTGCTCCCTACTCTACCACCTCTCACCTCCCATTAGACTGTCACTTCCTAGAGGGCAAGGACTGTCTCATGCTTCTTTTTGTATCATTAGTTTAGCACATGGCCTAGCACATAGTAGGCACTTAACAAGGTTTATTGATTGACTGAGTGACCTAGAACAATACCTTGGACAGAAGTGGTGTTAAATAAATATTTGAGGAATTGAATAGGACAGATTATAGGGTTGTAATGGTAGTAGGGGGTTCATGCAATTCAGTCTTCCCAACTAGAGTGTAGGTTCCTCAATGGCAAAACATAAACCCACCCCAAAACAAGCCAAAAAACCCAGTCTTTGGGCCTAATTCACTAGTCAAAAATTAATAAGTTCAACCCTGTTAAAAAAATTGCCCAGGTTGTTTTAATATTTTTTGTTTGTTTGTTTGTTTTTGGGGGGGGGGGAAGGGCAGTTGGGGTTAAGTGACTTGCCCAAGGTCACACAGCTAGTAAGTATTAAGAGTCTGAGGTCAAATTTGAACTCAGGTCCTTCTGGCTCCAGGGCTGGTGCTCTATTCACTATGACACCTACCCACCCCGTTTTAATATTTCTAATGAAAATGCTTTCCTTTCAATCATTCTTTTGTAGTGGAAAGATCGCCAATCTGCTGTGAAGAATTTTATTTCTTTTCCCAAACACTCTTACTAACTTGCTTCATGATCTTGATCAAATCACTTCTTTTCTTGGAGACTCAGTTTTTTCCTCTGGGAAATAGATATAATAATATATATCCTTACTTCAACGAAATTTTATAGTACAAGTCAAATTACTAATGCATGTAAAAACAGTAAAGCACGACATGAATATCTACTTTTTATCACTCTGTGCCTCACTGTTGTATATTTAGACAATGAATACTGTTAACTGTCTATAGAAACAGGAGATTGTGTATGTCCTGCCTTTAAAAACCAAAACCAAACCAACAACACATACTTATCAACATTTTAAAACCAAGGATAAAATATTTTTCAATTATCTTATTTTTCTTAAAATTTCAATATCCACATCCATTGTGTGGGATAATAGAGCAAAATAAATATTAAGGAATTCTGCTATCACAATCATCCATTATTATCACCCATCTAACCCAGGGGGGATAATTCTATTCTATGTGTATTCCTCCTTTTGTCCTTCTTTTATCTGATTGTGGTCTTTAGTGTTTCTGTTACAATTCTAAGAGAACTCATAATGTTCTTAAATTTCATTTTCAGTTGCTCATTTCTAACTTCTATACATGATCAATGAATTGCTTTTACAATCATATTGGTATCTGGAGGTAGCTACTATTTCCCCTCTCTATCCAAATCACTTGCTCCTGAATCTTCAAAATTTCTTTCTTGAGAATTTCTCATCCCTTTAGGATTGACTTTCCTTCTAGATAATATCCTTCTAGATATTAGACCATGAGATTCTACTTATCTTTTCTCTGAAACCTTTGGAATTTGTTTGTTCCAAATCTAGGGTATATGTCACACTGTTCAAGACTTTCATCTCTGTTGCTGTCACATATTGTATGAAGGACTGACCAACTGCCCCCATGTTTCCTTTCATTTCTACTTCAGCAACTAATATTTTCTTACTGATCAGAATCAAGTCCAAATAATAGCTCCTCTTATTACTTCTTCCTTCTTTGAAGGATGAGATTATCACTAAGATAAAGTCACATTTATCAGCTGACCTACTTTTGGCCATATTGACACAATGTCTACTTAATAAAATGGTGCATGAGAATTGAATTTTAAATGATAAATAGTGGCTTTGAATATAAATATTATAGACTCAAGTAAGAATGGAATGCTATAGCAAAGACAATTTTCAATATTCCTCATTAGTACTAACATATGCTTCTATACCAGGTTTGTGATGCTTCCCTAGACCCTCCATCTAATTTTTCCTTCTGTCTTGGTTGTCTGTATAATATTCCTCCTCCTCCCCATAACCACTATATTTCTGTTTCTCCTTCATTTGAATCTATCATACTCTCTACTATGTTTCATTCCTCTGGCTCCTGGATTTTCTCTAATGAAGACTATATTATTAGCATATAACAATAAGTGAAATATCCTTTTATTTATCCTGTTCTTAAAAAAAATTCTTCCAAAGTTATATTCCACTCATAATTTAGTCCAAGTTTACCCCAACATTATCCAGTCTAGTTCAAAACACAACTATTAAGCACTGTTCTCAGCACTGATTATACAAATACAAAAATGAAAGTCTATTCCAGGGGTGGGGAACCTGTAGCCTCGAGGTCACATGTTGCCTTGTAGGTACTTGGGTGCAGCCTCTTGACTTGAGTTCAAGTTTTACAGAACAAATCCTTTTATTAAAGGGATTTGTTCTGTGAATTTTGGATTCAAAGAACTGCACTTGAGGACCTAGAGGGCCACATGTGATCATGAGTTTGCAGGTTCACTACCCCTGGGCTATGCCTTCAAGCAGCATTTGTCTCACCATAGTCCCATTCTACAAAGTATCAACAATATCAGTGAAATCAGGCCTGCCTTTTTGCATTAGGATCTCTATTCAATCACATTTGTTACCAATAACTTTTGCAAATATTTATAATCTAAAACCTTGGGTTTTATTATTGATTTTTTTCTTCACTAATAATGAACGTTTCTATAGAGCCTCAGAGATATTATCTCATTTGATCCCCACAACAACCCTAGGAAATAGGTGTTATTTCCTGCATTTTGTAGATAAGGAAACTGAGCCAGGCACAGAGAGGTCAAGCTAGTTGACCAAGGTCACATAGCTAAGAAGTATTTGAGTCAAATTTGAACTCAGGTCTTCCTGACTCCAGATCTAGTGCTCTGTCCATTAATCCGTCTAGTTGCCTCTATTGCATTCTATGAATCACTGGTCCTCTCTATTTGTTTATTACAACAGACTTGCTAGATTTATGTAGGTATTTTCCTTCCTCCATTTCCTTTTTTAGATGAAAGCCCTCCTAACTGGATTATTGAGACTTAAGTCAAATATGTTTTCCTTCCTACTGTGCTGGGTTAAATTATACTCCATTTCTATTCAAGAGTCTTTGTCCTACACTCTGGTCCAGAAATTGAAACCTCATTCACAGACACCATCTTCTTAGACAGCTCTCTCTTCAAATCTACATTTCTCTCCTGAATCCCTAATGTATGTTTGTCAATAAGAACAAAATTAATTCTTATTTTTCTAAGGTATTTGTTTTTCCTCCAAGTATTTTCTAAGTTTTTAGCAATGATCTCATAGTTTGTTTTGTTGATATCATTTGTCTTCATATGAATCACCAGTGCCCATTAGGTCTGACAGTTCAAGGGAGACTCAATCACATTTTAGACATTGACTTCTCTGTTTTATATACGATGATGACAAAAAGCTGGATTGACACAGCAGAAAATCACCAACCACCCTTGCTGATTTGCTATTCTTTGATTATTACTATATAGCCTAACTCATCTGAAGGTACTTCTGATCGATGCTATCATTCCATGGTACTCAATGAGTTTTTTGTTTCTGAGATGACTCAGATGTCTCCTCTTTACCAACAGCTTCCTACCCATTACTTAGCTCCAAATGTTTAATAGGTCATCTTCTTCAATTCTATGTCACATACTTCTACCTTCTTCAGATTTCTTCTCTGCTACTTGCCACCCTTTTTCTTCTTTGTTTCCTCCTGGACACACTTGTTTTGTTTAGAGAATGGTTATTCTTTTTGATGACTTTCATTTTCCCTGATAAATTCAATTTTATCTGATAATCTGGAATGTAGAAATACATTCTTCTACCTAGGAATTCTTAACCTTTTTGTGTATGTATCATAGACCTCTTTGGTAACCTAGTGAAACCTTTGGATGCTCAGAATAATATTTGTTGCCTATAGGCTTAATAAAAAGAAATGTTAAATTTCCATCAGAAAATTTTCAATCAGTGAAAATATGAGGTAGTATTTTTTCCCATTCGCTTTCACAGACCCCTTGAAATCTGTTCATGCACCCTTAATCCTTGAACCTCTAGTTAAGAACTTCTGTTCAGATTCTTCCCATTTTATCTTTAGAACAAAAACCAACTCCTACTTAGTATAGAAATTGATTTCTACGAATGATTTCTTAATAGCTCCTCCAATGACAGTTTTCTAATATTCTTCTTCTAGAACTTTCTGCTTCATTCAAAAGGTCATCACCCTCTCTTAGATATTTTTTATGCTTTTTTTGGGGGGGCGGTTCTTGTACTGCTCTCTATTGGTCCTCCCTTCTCCCTGTATGTCTATTCCTTTGCTGTCTCTTTTTCTAGATTGATTTTGACATCATTAACTCTTTGTCCTAAGCCCTCTTTTGTTCCCCTCTATACTGTCAACAATGATGATGATGATAAGTGTTTCTATAGCACTTTCATGGAAACAACAAACATGAACTTGAATAGACTTGAAGAGTCTATTCAGTGGAGGATATTTCAGTGGAGTCTATTCAGTGGAGGATAGAAGGTCCTGGCATGCAATGGCCAATGGTTTCATAAAGAATTGGACATGATTGAAGTACTGAACATGTTTTCTCTTCTACTGCGTCATGTTAAATATATACTTCATTCCTGTTCAAGAGTCTTCATTCTAAGGAATGGTCCAGAAATTGAAACCTCATTCACAGAAACCAACTTCTTGGCCAGTTGTTCTCTTTTGAAATCTACCTTTCTCTCCTGAAAAAGACAAAGGCACTTTGAGATCTTGGATGCACTTATATAATTTTATTTTCATTTGATCCTCACAATAACACATGGAGGTATGAGTTATTATTATCCCTATTTTACTAATAAGAAAAATGAAGCAGATCAAGGTTAAGTTACTTGCCCAGAGTCACACATCAAGTAAAGTTCTGAGACCAGATTTGAAGTCAGCTCTTCCCCATTCCAGTTCAGTAACCTATCCACTGTTCATCTATCTGCTGTAGAGACCTCATCAGTTCCCATGGGTTCATTTTTCATCTCTATGCCAATATTGTTTCTATGGAGATATCCAGTCTGAGTCTCTCTCCTAGTCTACAGTCCTATATCACCAAAAACATTAGTAGATATTTTGAACTCAGTGTCCCGTAGACAATTTAAACTTAACTCATCCCAAACAAAATTCATTATCCTTTTGCCACCACCCTTAGACACACATGCATTGTCCCCTCTTTCAGACTTGCCTATTTTGGTCAAGGGAACCACACTATCCTGACAGTAATCTAGGTTCACGATCTTATTCTTGTTTATCCACATACCTAATAAGTTTCCAAATCTTGATATTTCTATCTCAGTAAGAAGCTTCATTTATGACCCTTTTCTCAACTTACATTTCCAGCAACCTAGTTCAAAGTCTTCCTGCTTATTATCTGGATGGTTATGATAGTCTTTTAAATAATTTCCTTTCTCAGGTCTTCCTCACAGTGATCCATTCTTCCACTAAAGTGATTTTTCTAAAGTACAAATCTGTCTTACCCTCTTCCCATCTGCTTCTCTCATATCAGTAAGCTCCCTAACTAGAATTAAATATAAATTCCTACTTTCAAAAACTTTCAAAGCTCTTTTTAACCTTGCCCCATTCTACCTCTCTAGCCTTATTCCATATTACTTCCCTCTATGAACCAATTAGTTGTATTGACCGACTTGCTCATATTTATACATGATTCTCCATCTCTCATCTCTCTTGCACTGGTTTTCTCCCATGCCTGCATGCTCTTCTAACTCACCTTAGTGCATTGGAATACCCGGTCTCCTTCAAAAATCCACTCAGGTGATATTCTCTATAAGAGACTTCTAATCCCCCTATCAGGTTACATTGTGTTTTCTTTGTATTATTTGTATTACCTATATAGAAGGCAAGCTCCTAGAGGGACAAAAAAATGAACCAAAAAACTATTTCCTTGTACCCCTAGTATCTAACACAATGCCTTGCATGTTGTGGTTTCTTAATCAAAAGCTTGTTGATTGATGGAGAGATGTTTGATGTTATCAGCAGAAACACAAACACAGCATATTCTTCTCAAGTCATTGAAAAATGCTTGGTCTCCATATTGCTTGAAGCAATATTTAGGGTTCTTGATTTGTTTGTTTGTTTGTTTTGTAGTACTTTTGACTAAACTCTGTGGCTAACTGCTTTTGCAAGTTTTCTATTTGAGAATTTGAGAGAAAGTGCAAAGCTGGTGAGTTCCCAGCTCCTCTCCCCAGTCTTATCTCAACTTTCTTCTGATCTCTAGATATTTCCATCTACTGCTCAGGACACTAAGCTTTTTATTTCCACCTTGGGAATGGGTGGAAAATAGGAGTGTGCTTTAATTTATTTACCAGACCTAATCAGAAAAGACACAAAAGTCAAGGACAAGAGATAAAATCCAATTATCTAATGAGATCAACCTACCAGATATTTCCCTCTATTTCCTAGGCTACTAGGCTTGCTTTATTTTGCAATAAAGGCACCATATTGATATGAATATTGATCCCCCTCCAATGAATATCTGTCTTGTTTCAAGTCTATGTGGCATATAATCAAAATTATTTTTCAGTATATACATATACATATAAATGTAAAAAAGGAGTGAAAGTATTCTTGTTTAATAGTTGTAAATTACATTTGGGTTTAGCCTATATTTGGACTTATATAGATATATGCTAAGAGATATAACTTATTTCTTCATAAACTCCTTTCTAGGCATCATGTGATTCAACATACTTATTTTATAGATAAGGAGGCTAGAGAACAGAGACATGCAGGAAGCTGTCCAAAGTTACAAAACTAGTGAGTGGCATAGTTGGTATTCAAACCCCATATTTGGAGTTCTTTTTATAGCATTACCAACACCTTGCAGAATTTCATATTATAAACCTAGAAAAAGTTAAATTTATGGTTTTTACTGCTTATACTTAATCATATTCAGCTTAATTCAGCCTGAGGAATAGGATTGTGCTGAGCGCTGGCTCTTGATTCCTAAAAGTTCAATAACTGGTAATTTTTGTGCAGGTTTGTTTTTTTTTTTCAAATGAGATGCAATATGTATAGCTCTTTATAAACCCTAAAAAAATTGCTATATAAACATGAACCATTGTTATAATGTACAGCTTGACAAAGCCCCATTTTTTTCTTATGAAAGGGGATTATTAAACTAGAGAAAAAGGCATCCTTGCTTCTTTTCCCTCTCCCATGTGCCTTTTTTTCTTTTTAAATCAGCATTGCAGTGTGTGGCTTCCTTCACTTAATATTAGTTTGCAGTTTCTAGTTACAGTAAAAGCTGCTGCTGTCCTGAAATTCTGTTTAATATTTACACTTGTGAGAGTCATTGAGATGATGCATTATCTTAAGTGCATTACCTCACTGTGTCTGTGAATCAGCATCATTAGATCAGTATGAGATCATCTTTTCAAGAAGATAAAAAAATCAGTGTTCTGGGAATTGGATTGGGATGAGGGAGCAGCTCTGCTAATGATACTTAGCATTTTATTTAAACCTTTTGACTCAGAGGGCTTTGTTCAGCTCAAACTTCTGCTTTGCAATTCTCCTCATATTATTTGCATGAAAAATGATAAAAGTCATTGCTGGACCAGAATCTGGCATACAACTCAGGAAATAGGAAAGGTGAAGCAAACCGTGGGACTTAGCATGTGTGGAAGGCAAGACTCCTAGAGACATAGATTTATATTCTCTCTTCTTCCCTTCCTCCTTTATTCCTCCCCCCCTTTCCCCTGCCTTCCCTCTCTCTCTCTCTTTCTCCTTCCCTCCCTCCTTCCTCTCTTCTTTCTCTCCTCCCTCTTCCCAACCTTTAGGATACATAAAAAAGGTTTCCTGGTCACTAAATCTGACAAGCAATTTAAATTTTCACAGTTGACACCTAGCAGGTTATAAGAGTTCAGTTACCCTGGCAATACTGCAGATATAAAATTTTTCACACGTGAACTATTCTTGGATCATTTCTCAGGGATAAGCAGCACAAACTTTTAGTAGCATCAGAAGTGTATATCTTCTCATTAAAAATATATCACAGACATTGGCAAGAAACAGCACATTTCTTATTCTTAAAATTCTTGTGTCCATTATTAAAAATATATCATGTTGGTGATAAAATGGAAATTTTTGAGAAAGTAATTATTTATAGGACTTCTCAGTCAGGTAAATAGGATATGATTATTGACATTCCGTAGCATTTATGTGGCACTTTGAACTTGCAAATTCTTCAGTGCTTTTATTAATTATTTTTTATGAGAAGCTTGTGGATCGGTCAGTCTTCTTGTGACTTCTATAAGTTGCTATAACCTTGGCATTTAGGGATTCACTTGGTGTCCTTGTTCTATTGCCTAAAAATATATGCAAATGTTACACTAGCAGAAAGGGATGGAGACCTGGTGGGCTATCAAAAATAGATATATTTGCATTATTTTCCTTATTAAAAATGACCCCTCCCATTCACAGGGAATAAAAAAAAATGGTTTCCCATGATCTTCAGTTTTTTTAGAATATCACATAAGGTCAGCTGAAAGAAAGTACAATGTTGTGAGTGGGAAGACTACCTGACAGAGAATCAGAAAGATTGTAATATAGTGCCTGCACTGCTAACAGTTTTCTATGTTCTTGTATGACACCTTACCTTCCTAAGGCTCAGCTTCATCACCTATAAAATTGGGGAAAATTACATACTTTACCTTTCTCCTAGAGTGATTGTGAGGATAAAATGACAACATGGAGGTGAAAACTTTTTGTAAACTATAAAACATTGTACAAAAATGCAAGTCATAGTCATCATATAGTTGGTGCGGGGTTTTTTGAAGCTGATGATACAAATAATGTGAGTTATATGTAATAATGTATACAGTTCTGGGGCCACTTTGATTTTGCACAGATCTAAACATTGGTATTCTTTCTCAGATCCATGCCTCTAAGAAATTAGTCTGGTCTTGAAGAAATCATATAGCTGGTAAGTTAAGATTTATTGCATTTAAAATGAAAATATAACTCATAGCTTTGGTATATCATTTTCTTAGCATTCTCATATCAAATGCTCTCCAACACATATAGGAGGGATTAGAAATCATTTTAAACAGCAATTAATATTTTGGTTGACAGGAAGGAAGATTTTGGACTTGAAAATAGATGAACCTTGGATAAATATCTGGAACTGCAAGAAATAGACCCTTTTGATATCAGTGGGTAAAATGCATTTTCATCTTAAGTTAGGTAGCAGATTCAGCAATTCAAGAAACATGTAAAGCATGAAGATCATTAGATCATATATGGAAGGCCATCTAATTAAACCACTAAATTTTGTAAACAAGGAAATTGAGTCTCTGAAAAGTAAATAACTTCATCAAAGTCTTCTAGGTATTAACCCAGTATTAAATCCTTTTAATGGTACCACACACTAGCTATGTTAAGTGCACCACGATAAACACTGGGAGATACGACAAGGTGAACACCCTGCCTTCATGGAGCTAATAGTCTAATATGGGGAAAATGATGTATATAGCAATTTAATATAATATGATATATGATATAATTAATATATTTTTTGTTTAATATGGCTGTAATCCCAATAGACTCAACTAATTAATCAATAATAATTTATTTATTGTATACTGGGCAGATAGGTGATACAATGGATAGAGCTCTGGACCTGGAGTCCAAAAGACCTGAGTTCTCAGAAACTTACTAGCGGTGTGACCCTGGACTTGTCACTTAACCCCATTTGCCTCAGTTTGCTCATCTGGAAAAGGCAATGGCAAACCCATCCAGTATCTTTTCCAAGAAAACCCCAATCAGGTCATGAAAAGTTGGACACAACTGAAACTGCATAAAAACAATAAAAATGTCTGCTGTATGCAAGGCTGCGTGCTAAGTGCAGGGATGCAGACAGAAATGAAGCAGTTCTTGCTCTGTGAGGAGCACTTCGGAGGACACACAACCACCAGGGCATATCACTTGAACTTCTTATTTGCAGCTTCTGTGACCATATCACTTCTGCCACCTCTACAAGCCTGGATATGATGTACACATAGTTTATTCTTCCTTCTCTGTTCCATCTCACTGGAGCAGTTCCTTTCAAAACTAAACCAAATAAAAATAGAACCCCGCCCCCCCCCCCCAATCCAAACCCAACAGCAGCAAAAATCTCTCCATTTCCCAGTTCCAGGCCTAAAAATCACTGTAGCTGTTCTTTTCAAAGTTCACCTGTGACAGAATCTTCACACATTTTGGGGGGGGTGCTTAATCCAGAGGTAAGGGCTGTTAGGTAATACAGTGGATAGAGTGCTAGGCCTGAAGTCAGAAAGGCTCATCTTCCTGAGCTCAAATCTGACCTCAAACACTTACTAGCTGTGTGACCCTGGGCAATTCATTTAATCCTGTTTTCTTCAGTTTCTCATCCGTAAAATGAGCAGGAGAAGGAAATGGCAAAGCACTCTAGTATCATTGTTGAGAAGAACCCAAATGGGCTCACAAAGAGTCAGACATGACTGAAATGACTGAACAACAACAAATACAGAGATTCTTCCCCAGTGAATGAGGCCCTTTTGTCATGAGGCATTGTGTGAACATGGAAATTCATAAGCCTTTATATAGGGTTGATAATTAGATGGTGCTATGGATGACAGTTTTGAAACAGAAAGTGCATAAGATTTCATGACACATCATGTTGTCCCTTCTCTGTCACTGACAGACTGTAGGATCTTGGGCAAATAATTTGACATCTCTCGGTCTGGATTGTACATAATATTTATACTTCCTGTCTTTTAGAGCTATTGTAAAGCTAAAATGAAGTGCTACATCTATATTTAGAACTCCTGAAGTTAGGAAGACCTGAATTCAAATCCAACCTCAGATACTAGCTGTGGGACCCTGGGCCTCAGTATCTCATCTGTAAAATGAGTTGGAGAAAAAACGGCAAAGCAGTTCAGTATCTTTACCAAGAAAACCCCAAATGGGATCACAAAGTTAGATGTGACTGAAAATGTCTGAACAATAGCATGTATACATGGGCTCCTATAGGCTTATAACCTTAATATATGCTTATAACATCCTGATATAATTATGTCTGCTACTATATCATCTATAAAGATATGCATATATACATATTCACACATATATTCATACATCCACATGTCCATAAGCACTTGCCTGTGAGTGTAAGAAGGCAGATATAGTGGAGAATGGAGAGAGAATGGGAGAAAGACAGATAAAGAGAATGAATACTTGACAAACCGATGTGTCATGCGATATTTTGAATAGTGAATCCAGCTGGAGGGGATAGACAGGATGGGAAGGAAGGCTGTGGTACTTTCTTCTACTCCTAGATGAAAGGTAGGCACTGTTCTCCTGGGTTTATGGTACAATTTATCCAATTATGCTTTGGGGAGCCTGATTTTCCATTGAAAAGGAAGCAAACTCTTTACTCCTGGAAAACACATTAACTCTTTCAGACCCTATGTAGCCAGAAATAGTAAGTGCCTTTTATAAAAAGCAAGTATAATAGGATATCATTACCATCAATATTATTCTTAATAAAAACATAATGAGATGAATTAAGCATTAATAATAATAATGCCTCTCAATTATTTAGCAATTTATAAAATGTTTTCATTACTCTGGGAGCATCACCCACAAAAGAAATTATTGGAAGGACCATTGTATCAGACACATGACAAAGATAACTTCTCAGACTTTGCTGAAAGCTAGGTCTGTACAATGTCTATTTGATGAAGTTATTGTATTCAGAACTTTATGGAGGTAAGAAATATTACTCTTTCAAGAGAAAGAAATCAAAACAAAAATTGTTCACTGAGCCTTGGTATTTTGAGGATCCCCAAATTAAATAGTTATTGTATTAAGAGAAGCTGGCTAATTCTACTTTTCAGATCACAAAGTAAGAAAAAAATATAACAAAGTATCACTTTGATACATGGTAAGGTCATTTGTTTTGTTGAGAGACATTCCCATTTTCTTAGTGGAGAGCAGTCAGAAAAGTGTTATTTTTGGAAGTATTTCAATAGTTTCTAAGGTGATTTTTAAAAAGGCTTTAACTAAACAGTATTCTGTGTTATTATTGTTTTCATATAAGCCCATGAAAAACTGATAAAATTCCCTTTGTAGGGCAATGGCTTTGATTTCTCTGTAATATTATACATAACAACTCATTTTACTATGGTTCTTTCTGGTTTAGGAGATCATTTTCTCAAAACAACTCTGGAGATCACTAATCTAAGTATTATTGTCCCCATTTTTCTGATGAGGAAACTGAGGTTTAAGGGACTTACCCATGGTCATATGACAAGAATGTGTGAAACCTTGAACTCAAGTGGAATGTGAACTAGAATAGAAGCCAAGACTTGGGGCTTCTAGTCCTGACCCAGACACTAATTAGCTAAGCAAATCATTTCACTTGACGACTTCAGATTCCTTATTTGTCAAATTAGAAGTTTTGATTATACATAATCTGAGTGGCACACTTGTCCTATAGTCAGGAAGACCTGAGTTACAGCCCAGCCTGGAATTCTTACCAACCGTGTGACCCTGGGGAAGTCACTTAACCTCTGTCGGCTTAGATTTCCTCAACTGTAAATGAGAATAATAATACCACCTACCTCCCAGGGTTGTGAAGATGAAAGGAAATTATAATTGTAAGTTACTTAGCACAGTTCCTGGTAAGTAGAAAGTGCTATATAAATACTAGGGATATACTTTCTTTCTATATTTTCTCTAAGGGCCTCTATACTTGCCAATCTCCTTTAAGTTTCTCTATGTTATGGAGATTCTATACAAGGTGAGAGACAGTGCGGAGTATCAGCTGGTCACAGAGATGGCAGAGGCTGCGTTCGAGTCTGGCCTCTGACAGGTACTGGCTGTGGCCTTAGGCGAGTCATTGAATTTCTCAATACTCAAAGTTACAGAGAAGGTGCCAACATGCTTTGGTGAAGGGAATCTCCAAAGCTAAGTCCATTTTCTCTCCATGTACAACTTACCAGTTGTATTCTTAGGAAAATCCTCTGAATGCCCACTGCTATTGTCTTATCCTTGGAGGGGCAAAACTAAAAATGATGGAATGCTATAAATTTGTTTTGTTTTTCTCTTGAAAATAAAATGTTCATCCATTTCTCACACCTCACTGTCTTGATTAATGCAATCTGTTCCAGAAATTCATAGCAAGGCCACAGATAAAATGCGCATTTGCATCTCTTGAAATGATTTTCCTCTACTTGAAGACAAGAAAGGTAAGATACTAGAGCTTGCAGTCTGGGACACTCTAGGTGAAGGGTTTCTTAAAGCACTTTCTATTGAGACCAGTCCAATTACAATCAGAATCCATTCCAGGGTTTCGATGGCAACCCTGACAGATCCCAGTGAGAGGGCAGAGGGCAGGGAGCTCACATTGTTAGAGAGCACAAAGGCCACTGTTCCCATGGGTTCCTAAGAAAAGCCAATGGTAAATAGTTCAACAGCTTGCTTGTTGTTTCCTGTGGGTCACAACTAAGGCCATTATATACCTGTCCCTGTCAGGCAGGAAAAAGGTTATCTTTTCAATGCAGCTCTAGGGCTCTTTAGGGATGGACAACCTGAATTCAAGGAATCCTCCCAATTAGAGGCTCCCAGAATCCTGCTCTGGCCTGGAACCTGAACCTCCTGAGGGTTAATTAAAAGCCAAAACAAATAAGTAAATGAATGAATGGATAAAATAAAACAAATCAGAAACCTGTTACCTCTTCCAACCTACCTCTTCACTTCAAACAGACACATGAACACAAGCACATGTGCAAACACACATGTAGAGGATGCACATACTTCTTTGGGGTCTTCTGCCTTTTCCAGAAATGAGAATTTCTCTATGACAGTGGTATTTGGGGGCCTTCACTTTTGTTATGATATCCTCTGGTGTCATCTATCCCATGACTACTGAATGCTACATATGGACAATAGACAATCAGAAACAAAGGGACATGGAAGGACATGTAGTTTAATTCCCTTATTTCACTGATGAAGAAGCTATAGGTCCAGAGAGGTTTGACTTTCCAAAGGTCACATAAGTAGACGCAGAGCTGGGATCTGAATCCAGGTCCTCTAATTCTAAAACTAGCAATTTACATAGCAGTTGTAACCATGCACACACACAGAAGTGTACGTGTGTATATGTGTGTATGTATATATATATACACACACATATACACTTATGTGTGTGAGTATATATATATATATATATATAAGATATATACACAATCCAACCCATTATATACACATGCCAATTATGTATGTGTATGTATACAGATACCTATATACATGCATGTATTTCTACATAGAGATAAACATATATACAAATACAAATTAAATATGTGTGCAAAATGGAATTTGCTACCTATTCATATTTTATTACAAATAATCCTCAATAACTTTTTGACTTCCAGAAAATATAACCTTATTTTTGTTCATGTTATCCTCATGAATAAATAGGGGTATATAACCCTTAGGAAGAAATGAAGAGTTTAGACTTTTGCCAGAGTTGTTTGCCTGCTTTTTTGTCCTTCATTTTTTATTTATTTTGTAAAAGACTACAAATACCACCACAAACACCATCTACGTACATGTGGATATGATTCATTTCAAACTAACAAACATTTAACTGAACAAATCCAATGTGTTAAGATCGTGGTTGCCACAAAAATAAACAGACATGATTCATATTCAACTAGCATTTTGAGGTTTACAAAGCACTTCATTTACAATAGCTCTTTGAGTTATGGGGTGCAAGTGTTATTACCGTCATTTTACAGGTGAGAAAACTAAATTTTTAGGAATAAAATGGTCTGTCCAGGGTTCCATAGTTAGTACTTTCAGATCTAGGATTCAAACTCAGAACTTCCTACTGAAATGAAGACTGCTATGCAATATTTGGTGAATACTGATGTAGGAACTTCTCTCTTGTATGTTGTTGCTTTATATGCATATACAGTGTTTTTTCAATATATAACTTATGGGATAAAATAAACATTTTCATAACAGTTTTATACATACAAACATATACACACATATATGATTATTACATGGAACTCTATTGTAAACTATAATTATATATGGTGAATTCATATTTTAAGGTACATTGTATTTTCTACTTGATCTGTTTTATCTGTATGAACATTTTCACCTGCTAATGCCTATGCTGTTTTATTCACCCACAGATGTCTTGGTTTCTCCCAAGTGATTTTCAACTTTTTTCATTGAGGGAAAGATCTAGGGGTATGTCCCATTGAGACCAGCAAAATTGCAAGTCATGAGTGGTGAATACAGAAATTTCCAATAGCCAAATAACCTGCTCAGCCTGGTCTAGCAGCAGACAAATCCATCCAGTAGAGATACCATACCCTATAAAAATCCAGCCAAGATGAGTCATATATATATATATATACATACATATATATACATATATACATACATACATACATACATACATACATACATACATACATATATATATATATATATATATATATATATATATAGCCAATATGCTATTATCTGTCAGGAGACAGCCTAGTCTAGTAGCAGAGTGACTCATTCATCATTGATGCCCTGATAACATACATAGCTTTGAGCTTCATAAAAATTCTCCAGAAAGGAAAGTGAGGTCCTGAAGTTCTAGAATTGTGAGTTGCCTTGTATACATGTGTTCCCTATACATGTGCCCCTCTAACATTGTATTTTAAATTTGTACCCTTTTCCTAAATTTTGTGAAAAAATGGTCCCAGGTTTTGGGGGAAAATGCTTTAGGACTAGTATTCTTAGGGCATTCGAATAAATGCCTTTTCTAAGTGCTAAATGTTAAGTTAGCTGATTGTTAAAAAGGAAGCAGACCAGTGGGGGCTCACTAAGCTACAGCATTAGGAGTAGTCACTACAGTGTTAGCCCTAGAATCGGAAGTAGCTATCACTTTTCAGATAATTTAGACTGCAGACTAAGCCTTACATACATCTTTTTAAAAACAATTCTAATTCATCAATTAATTCCCTGAGCATTCATACCATCCTTATTAGACAGCTCTTACTTTTTCATCCTCATCAAAATTGTTTCTGTTTGTATCTTCAGAATTTTATTCTTTAGATCTTCTTGGCTATCTTTAGACAATTTCATTTGTAAAACTTTAAGACATGAGATTCTATCTAACTTTTCTGTGAAACTTTTGAAATTGGTTATTCCTAAGTCTAGGATCCATGACAGTCTATACCTAAGGTTGATTCCTTCTATTATAAATTCTATGATGGTATGGTTATTTGTCTGAAGATTTAGCAATAATTTCTTCCTTTTTAATGAGAGTTTGGCTTGTTCTAGGAAGTTGTTCATTCCACTATTTTCTCATAATTTCAAAGTATTAAATTATTAATAAGGCAGGCCAAAATCTATCATTTGCTTTATTTTTATTGTGGAAAGAGCTCCCAGAGGTATTCAAGAGGTATCTAGATAATTGAAAACACCCATCATTACCATATCAAGTCTCCATGCCAGACTTAGAATCTGTTGCTGGGACTTTTTTATTTCCTAATAAACTCTCTAAAAGTTGCAGCTGTATACAGATGGTATTTCGTGGTTTATGTGATCTCTTCTGATGGGAAGATTTGGGGATTACAACAGGTTAAAGATATTCTCCAGTAATATAACCAATGATTCACATATTTTACTTTGTATTTAATCTGCATATACTTATATCTGAACATATTGCCTCCCTTTATAAAATGGGAATTCTTTGAAGGTAGCCATTTATTTTTTGGTTTTGTATTTTCAATGCCAAGCATAGTGCCTTGCACCAAACAGTAGCTTAATAAATACTGGTTAATTAGCATTTAGAACTCCTTTTTTTTTTGTCTTTGCCTCCAGAGCTGGTGGCCCATTCTTTTTCATATATTTGATGTGGCTAATTTTTGTCCTTTGATTTTGGATTTGAATTTTTGAGGAAAAAAAGCCAAATGTCAAGGCTGGTATATAAGAGAGACCAGGCTAAGCAATAAATATTTTGGACTAAAAACCAAAACACGATTATAGAATAACTGCTGATTTCCTTGCATAACTCATTGAGTCTTCTGGAGGCAGTTCCTAAAGAGGAACTGACAATCTTTTTGAAAAAGATGGTCCAATTGGAACACATGAATACATTCCCAAGGGGACTACACTGCAGGACAAAGTTTATTTGCTCGAGTCAGTCTTGGTGCTTATGTTGAAAAAAAAAGTGGGTTTTTTTTTGTTTCTTTTTTAAATTTTTTGCTGCTTAAGGAGTAAGCAGGGATAGCCTTAAGCAAAGTTATAAAGAACAGGAAGTTTCTCTTTTAAAATGGTATGTGTTCATGCAAAAATTGGTGATCAATGAAGAGTAATAGCTAGTTAGCATGTATGTAGCACTTTAATATTTGTGAAGTACCTTTCATATGTTAATTTATCTAAGCATCAAAATTCCTTTTATGAGGTAGGTGCCATTATTATTCCCATTTTGTAGCTGAGGAAACAGAGGAAGAAAAAGGCTAAGTGATTTGCTTAGGGTCCAAAGATACAAGGTGAGTCTGACTTGATTATATGAGGAGCAAGGGATCAGCAAAGTCTATTTCTAAAAGGAAGCACTTGAGCTGAGTTTTGGCAGAAGCCAAGGATTCTAAAAGGCTACAGTGAAGAGGCAGGAATTTGTAATGGTAATGGGAATTTGGAGATCTTCCCTGCCTCTTAATAAGTCTAAGGGAATTTGAAGAGCTCCCTTGCTTTGAAAATAAACTCTGTCCCCTAATAGGCTGAATGTAATGACATGGAGCCTGTGGTGGGAGGAGTTTGCTAAAGGGTGGAGCAGAGCCCTTGGGAAGCTGGGAGTCAGAGCCAGATAGATAGTTGGTAGGAGAGTATGTATCCCAGAGAGTCAGTCAGGCTCATGATTAAAAATATTGGTTTGTGGAAAGACTAAAAGATGCTGTGGCTCTATGTGCAGTTATGGTTTATTAACTTCTCTGCTACTATGATGGAATTGGCTTACTGGTTTGGGGATTTGGTTTTCTGGTGTCTGAATAAATGCTTTGCTTCTGCCTTCTACATGGAGAGTCTGCTATAATTTCAGTCAAGCATCATGTGGATATATTTTTGTAAATATTGAACTGGCCCTACAGAATTCCAGGCCCATTGATTAGACTATAACAAACATTTAATAAACACTTGATTAACATGTAGGATGGAAAGTGGTTGGCCTATGCTGGTAATCATTGGGAAAGAAGTAACTTTTATTGACTCAGATACCAACAATAGCAATAAATATCATCAAAATGTCCTTGAGAATTGAATAAATAAACCACTGGAACCAGGCTATTTTTGGACAATTACTATTGCTCAAAATTGCCTGGATATAACATTGATCTATAAAAATATAAGAACAACATGTTAATAGATGTCATAATGCCAAGTACTCATAATTTCTAAGCTATGGAGAACAAAAAACTTTGAAAATATAGAGATCTAGGAGAGGAGATCAGTGAAATGCATATGATCCATATCATCCTATCTATTCCTAAAATCATCCCAAAGGTACTTTCAGTGCACTCAAAGAAGGTAAATTTACATTCTAATAGCTTCATTCAACTACAAAAGGGAGCATTTTTATTCACATATTCAAACATTTTCACAATATCAAACAGAGGGCAGCTAGGTGGCACAGAGAATAGAGTGCTGAGCCTGGAGTCAGGAAGACCTAAGTTCAAATCTGGCCTTGAACAGTTTGTGACCCTGGATAAGTCACGTAACCTCTTCATAATGCATTTTTCTCATCTGTAAAAAGAGGATAATAATAGTACTTACTTCCCAGAGTTGTTGTGAAAATCAAATTGGATAAATGTAAAATCTTAGCACAGTGCCTGGCACATAATAAGCACTACATAAATATTAGCTATTATTATTCTTGTTATAAAATAACAATATTAAGATAGTGACTTTATTCTCTGTATTCCATAACAAAAGATAAAAAAAATATTATTGTCACCATCAACATAATCAACAGTAACAAGAATAACAATTGCCTTAAAGTTCAACCAGTTGGTGGTTGGGAAGGTGAATTACAGTGTCAAAAAATGCAGAGACTTGAAGAAGAATGATCATTGAGAAAAGGCCATTACATATGGCAATTAAAAAATCATTGGTAACTTTAGGAGAAACAAGCAAATAAACAATTTTTGTTGAATAATGAGGTTGGAAAATAGACTGAGTAAAGAAGAGAGGAAAGGCAGTATAAGCACCAGTTGTAGACCACTTTAGTGAGGTGTTTAGCCAAAAAAAACCCAAAATAATGTATTGAATGATAGATATTGGGGATGGACAGATTGAAGTAGAGGGATTTTTTTGTTGATGATGAGGGAGATATGAACGTGCTTATAGGAATCAGCAGGGAAAGATAATGATGAATGAGAGGAAAATCTGCTGGAGAAGATGGAATGGAATGGAATCACTTGGGCATGTGAAGGGGTTTCTCTTGGCAAGAATTTCATGTATGAAGAGGTGAAGGAGGACTTAGCAGGACAAGGATGAGGAGGAGGGGATAACAGGAATCTTTTGGCACAACTGAACAGTTTCAAGGTTGTTTTTTAAAAAAATAAAATCAATAGATCTTATGGATTCTCAGAGTTAAGTGTGGGTCTAGAAATGTTTTTACATGTTTTCCCAATATTGTGGGAGACTGTTTTCATTTGTGGTGGGCATAGCAAATTCCAGCTTTGAAATGACTCTATTTTGGTATGGTTTGCCAGTGGGATTTGTGCAGTCAAACTCTCAAAAGGACTTTTTGGAATTCCAGTCTAAGTATGCCCCCCCCATTATAAAACCATGTGAAATATAAGTATTATTTTAGTCATGTGTTTTATTATTAGGTAGAATTTCAAGAATTTTTTAAGTGAAGACTTTTAAAGAGCTTGAAGTCTTAAATTTTATTCCCTTCAAATCTTAATCCCTCAATATCAGTGCAACTTTCATCTTATTTGAGTTTAGGAAAAAGATTTTCTTCTGCCTCTATGGATTTTTGTTTGTCTTTTTGTGTTTGCTCTTATGACTACCCTACTTGGGTCTGAAATATAATGCTTTGTGACTTGGACCCAAGGCTACAAATCCCAAATAGCAGTATTAAACCCTTGCTTGTAACTGATAAGATCTGTTTCCAATTTTGTTATGATGTGGTCCTGCTGCATAATAAAAGCATTCATTCATATCTTCACTCTATTTTGCATTTATCTACGTCTGGCTACATTAGTGGTCAGCACTGTCTGCACTAAAGCATTTCCAGAAGGTAGAGTATTAGAATCTCTGGTTTGATTTGTTGTGTCTTTATTCTTGCAGTATTATCACATGAAGAAGTAGTGCCACTAATCTTCAATATTGTCTTTAATAGGGTCATCTTGCAACCCCATTTCTTTGACTCTTATGGAACATTTGGAGGCAATGCCAAAAGATTCTATAAAATGTTAAAGGCAATGATATAAAAATTTAGCACTTACCCAACATCCAAAAAGGCATAGCCTGGTGGCTAGAATTATATACCAGAAGTATACTCTCTTTCATGGACTCATGGGTTAAAAAACAAATTTCCATACCACAAATACAGATGTCAAATTATCCTTGAGTACTCAACCAGTGCGTTTTATGAAATGGAAGCACTATTAAAGAAAGAGCTACTGTCAATTGTTGCCTGAATATAAAATTGATTAACTAAAAAACAAATCAATAATATTTTAATAGGTATTTTGCTGAGTCCTTGAAATATCCAAATGATGGAGCAAAAAGTTTTCAAAATAGAGAAAACTAAGTGAAAAGATGAAATCCAATGGGGACAAGAAGAGATAGAAAGTTTGTTTAATCTACTAATGTAATTTTGCCTGGGATGCTTGCAGTTAGGATGATCCTGCAGAGGATGAATTTGTATCACAGTGTTTTTATTTAGTCACAAATGTAGTTGTTGTATGTATCTGTTCAACTGTTCAAATAACATTACATATAAAAAATATCAGGATAAGATTTAAGCTGTCTGTTTTCTGTAAGTAGACCATGAAAAAGATAAGAAGAGTGAGATGATGATGATGATGATGATGAAGCCAAGAAGATCTGGCTAGTTTCTAGTCTTGCTTATGACACATCCTGACTATATGACCTCAGACTCTATTGTGAGGTAGATGCCATTTTTCATCATGGGTTCTTTGGAATTGGTGTGGATCAGTGTATTGATTAGAGTTGCTAAGAGTTCCAGTCCATTCTAAGTGCATTATCTTTACAATATTTCTTGTTGATGTGGACATTATTCTCCCACTTCTACTCTTCTAAATTTCATCAGTTCATACAAGTATTCTCAGGTTCTTCTGAAATCATCTCCTTCATCATTTCTTATAGTACAATAAATATACCATGACTTGTTCTGTCATTCCCTAATTGATGAGGGTCCCTTCAGTTTCCAATTCTTTGTCTCCATAAAAAGAGCTACTATAAATATGTTTTTGTACATATGAGTCCCTTTCATTTTTTCTTTGATATAGTCCTAGAAGCAGAATTGCTAGGTCAAAGGGACCTAGCACAAAGTAATACCACTTTGGACATGTTTCTAAGTTCTCCAGAATGGTTAGACTAGTTCATGGAATTGGAGTATTATCAAAGACAAAATTGTCACCTACAATCTTCCAGGCATAATATTGACCCTCAAAAATTTAAAGACATTATTTTCAGTAGGTTTTGTGATAATGAACACTTAAAAATTTCAAATTATTTGAAATTAAATGCTTTCAAAATTTAGCGACCTAGTAGAAGTAATAAAAAATATGAAAGCAGCACGAAGTACAGATTATCCCAAACATCCTGTCTGCTACAGATGTCCTGACTTTACTGAATACAGAGAAAAAAGCCTACATTCTAACAGTTATCATATGTTTGTGTCTATTTATATATGCATATATAGCACATAAATATATACACACATATAGAATATATATAATATACATTCTATCAATCTAACAATTTTATCTACCTGCATAATATATCATTCCCTAAAAATTAAACATAAATGAACACTAATAAGGTAGTGATTTTTTATCTGCATAATTGAATACATGAATAGGAAGGATAAGAAATAAACAAATAAATGTATCATCTTTCTATAATAAAGTTTCCAAGTAATTTTTTCATAGAAACCTATAAAGGAAATAGCTCAAGTTTTGCAGTCCCCATATTACGAATGAATCAGCTGAAGAGGGATGAAGGGTCTTGTTTGTACTCACAATGTTGATGTGAATCAGAGCCAGAATTTGAAAACAAGTCTATTGACTCTAAATCCTCTCTTTCTTTCACTCTACCATGTTCTCTCCTGTCTGAAGCTTTTGCTACATGGAGATAAGAATTCACTCTGTTCCCAAGGCTGTTTAGC
This sequence comes from Petaurus breviceps papuanus, assembly GCF_028583685.1. Taxonomy (NCBI): domain Eukaryota; kingdom Metazoa; phylum Chordata; class Mammalia; order Diprotodontia; family Petauridae; genus Petaurus; species Petaurus breviceps. The sequence continues at coordinate 3,075,891 of NW_027187298.1, read as the reverse complement.
ACACTGTATAGTTGTCAGGATGGAAGATGTATAGCATTTATTATAAGATGAACAGGCATTCTAGCTGTCTGAAAGCTGTACTACACCCTTATTTCTTCTAGCTCTGAGGGAACCCCTCATATGACAGTGGCTCAAAAAAGTTTTGCTGACATTTAGGACATTCTAGGGGAATCAGAAGTCTTCTAAGGAAGCCATAGCAAAGTCCATCAAGGATGTTTCAGTCTGTTGTCTAAGACCAGTTCATGTCCTGGAGCCTTTCCTTCATGCTGTGTTTGGCCCAGTGGCATTATAATCATCATAACCACAGCAATTTGTCTAATAAGTTCCATCATTATTTTAACCATAATTATTGGCATAATAAAGATTGTCTGATTTGGCAGAGAGTTACAGCTAATAAAACAAACTGTTCTGAGGGACCTGCGGATTTGATGTTTTGACAGGATGCTGGAGGCTTTAGCAGAAAGAACAAAGTCTTTGGAGCTCCCAAACTCCAGGTTTCATAACTTATTAACTCTATTAGTTCTACTTACTTTGGTCTTGGGCAAATCATTTATTTTCTCAGTCTTAGTTTCTTCAGTTGTGATATGTGCATAAACTACCTCATGGATGTTTTGAGGGTAAAATAAAATACAAATTCCTTGAGAGCAGGGATGATTTAATTTTGTGTTTGTATCCACACAGTCTTGTACACAGTAGGTGCTTAATCTATATTTGGCAAATGGAATTGAAATTAGATAATGTAGGTGAAAGTCATTCATATAATGTATATTGCTATATACATCAAGTCATTATGATGCTCACTGTTACTATAATGGGGGGATTTGGGAGATGGATCTCTAGAGGGAGAGAAAGTCTTCAGATCCTAGCGTGAGCCAGGAAATGCAATTCTCTACAGATAGCATTTTCTTTTTTCTTCTTCTGACTCTGTAAGAGACTGAGATTATCATGAACTCTGACTGGGTGTGCTGATCCTAGCAGTAGAAATGGTGGTAGTATGTATTTCAAACAAGCAAAGACATGGGGAGTCTCAGCTGGAATAGGAGACTAGGGAAACTAGAGTTGAGAGGCAACAGCCTGGGGTGTGTGTGTGTGGGGGGGGTGCTGCCTAAACCCTCCAGCTGTCTATACTTTCAGTAGCTGTTGAAGTAACAGCCTGTGAAGTGTGGTCTCTCCTTCCTCCCTCTTCCTCTCTGCCTGAGTAGCACAGAAGCTGATTCAAAAGTTTATTATAGTCTCTAATGTTACTTTTCAATTTCTGTTTATGTAGGTTGCATTTTTTTTTTTTGCTGGCTAGGGAAGTTCTTCAAGCAGTTGTTGATTCGTGCCTTCTCTTATTTACAAATTAGCATCCCTGAAGAACAGAGGAGCAGGGTTTCGATATTGTTATACTGAAATAAAGGATCAGGGTTAAGCCCTGGTCACTAAAAGTGCCAGGGTTTCTCCTGCCTGGGGGGACTAAGCCAAATTGTGGAGGGACTTTAGAGTCTTTATTATTAATATTTTTAATAAACTTCCCAAACTTTAGAACTAAACTGGATCTGGATTTTTTCCTGGTTTTACCCTTAGGCTAAAAATGTCAGCATGCTGTATTTCTATTTAGGAAAAAGTGTGGATTATTGAATCCCATGGTCTCACTCAAACATCCTTCCTCCCTTCCCCCATGGATCTGGAGACAGCACTTTCTGTAAAGGTAGAGTTGAGGGCAGTGACCAGAAAGCAGCATTGGCCTGATGGGATTAGAATAGGTGTAGTTGATCCTGCAGGCAATGCCCACATTCCAAAGGTGGAGGTGAAGGGAGGGAAACTTTTTTTTTAGTTAGTCCTTCACCCTGCACCTCTAAACCAATGCCCAGACAGGCACAGAAGGCTACATTAGTGTGTTTGTTTGATGAAAAACATTCCCTAAAATAATAGTGAGTAAGTTCTTTACTGATACTCACTGTTAATTTATTTGTCTCAACTCATCAAAAGAATAGGTTTTATATAGAAACACATTATATAAAAACATGCCCAGAAGGGACATCTAATATATGTTCAATTCCTTTATATTATAGAGTAGGAAACTGAGCCAATCAATCAAGTAATCAATCAATGCATATTTATTAAGCACTTACTAAGTACCAGGAATTGTACTAAGCACTGAGGATTAAAAAAGAGTCAAATACAGTCCTTGCCCTCAAAGAGTTTACAACCCAGTGGAGGAGAAAACATGCAAACAATATATGCAGAACAAGACTTATCAGGATAGATATAAAGGAAATAATTAACAGAGAGAAGGGACTAAAATTAAAGGTATTGGGAAAGTTTTCCTCTTGATGGTGGGATTTTAGAGAGTCCTAAAGAAATTAATGTAGTATTTGAATTCAGGATCCCTAATTCCAGAGCTTGTGTTTTGTGTGCTAAACTATATAAGCTACTTATTATAACCTGCTTGGTATGTAAAACTGCCAAATATATATTTGTATATACACACACAAACATATATATGCACATATATACATAAGCACGTATATTTACACACAAGTGTATATGTGTGTACACACATATATACATATATGTATAAGATACATGTGTATATATGAATATATATTAATCAGCATTTTTAAGCAACTACTATATATGTCAGGCACTGTGCTATTTGCACACATATTATAATATGTATATATGTACATATACTATGTGGTATGTATAATATAGTATATATACATATACTATGTATATTTACATATAAAACATGTGTTTGTGCGTGTGCATGTGAGTATGTGGTTTTTCAGTCATGTCTGACTCTTTGTGACCCATATTTGAGTTTTTCTTGGCAGACACTGGAGTGGTTTGTCATTTCCTTCTCCAACAGGTTTTTCAGGTGAAGGAACTGAAACAAACTGAGCTAAGTGACTTACCCAGGATCACACATTGTGTGAGGCCACATCTGAACTCAGGAGGATGTCTTTCTGACTCCAGACCCAGGACTATAACCATTGTACCACTATGTGTATATATATATATATATGCTGCAAAATATCTATCTATAGCTATATCTATCCACCATGTAGCATACATATACTTTATAGGATATATGTATAGAGTACTGGGCTTGGAGTCAGGAAGATCTGAGTTGAGTTCCTGCCTCAGACACTTAATAGTTGTGTGACTCTGAGCCTCATTTTCCTAAATTTTAGAATGGGGAAAATAGCATTTACATATCATGGATCTTGGGAGAAACAAATGAGATGATATGTTTAAAGTGCTTGGCACAGTGCCTAGCATACAGCAGATGCTTAATAATTACTTGGTCGTTCTTTCCTTCCTTCCTTCCTTCCTTCCTTCCTTCCTTCCTTCCTTCCTTCCTTCCTTCCTTCCTTCCTTCCTTCCTTCCTTCCTTCCTTCCTTCCTTCCTTCCTCCCTTCCTCCTTTCCTTCTCTCTCTCTCTCTCTCTCTCTCTCTCTCCTTTATATAAGTACATTTTTCCCTTTGGAAATAGTGTGTGTGTGTGTGTGTGTGTGTGTGTGTGTGTGTGTGTGTATACATATAGAGTATGGTTTCAGAGTAGGAAATGATCTGTGGATCTGCTTTGGGGTAGATTTCATCATAGGGACTTTTCTGCACTCAAAGATCTGGACTAGAGAGAGGTGAAATATAATTATGTTTCATTATCTACTTTTTTTCCCCCTTCAAACAGCCCTCACCTTAAAGGCATGCCCTATATCTGAAAATGCCTTTAATTTGTACCAATATAGTGACTGTCTAAAAGGTTTCTGATGCTCAGTGTAGGTGAGGTGCCCGTGAGGAAACTAGCATTCTAGTGTCCCCATTTATGTTGGTGCAGACCATTAGCTTCTTCCCTTTCATCACTTTTTCCTTCTTCCCAGTAACAAGAATGGACCTGACACTCCAGAACTTGTGCTCGCCCCCTTTGTGGCAATCTGTTCAATGCTGCATCCCTTCCAGGGGCAATCTAAATGAGCCTGGAATTAAAGTTCAGGTTTCTCCTTGGGAGAGCAATAAGATAATTCTAATACTAAACTGTGACTCATCACCCGCCTTAACTTCCCTTGCTAGAACCACAGGGTCCTAGAGGAGGCAGTCTGTGAAACAGAAAGCTCTGCAGACCTGTCCCTCCATATGCACATAATCTGATCTCAGGTAATGACATGACTACAAAACAAAAGGAATGAACTAATATGTAAAATGGAATATGACTTGTAAAGTTCCATAAGCAGTGGTGAGTAGCAAAATAGGACACCGGTATTTTCCCCCCTTTCCTCCCTTTCTCTGCCTAAACAGACAGAAGGAGAGAAAGGACAGGAAACACTCCTCAGTTATGGTGCTTTGCAACAAGAGGGTCCAGTCAGATCTCTTCCGTCTCCTCTGAGTGGATGCTGAAGCCAGCCTTCTCCAGGGGAGTCCGGAATCTCTGCCCTGCTTCTTCCTTCACATCCAGTGACTGTATCTGTGCTGCTGCCTATCTGTCCTCCTCCTCCCCTCCTCCTCCACTTCTTCCTTCTCTATCTTTTCTTCCTCTTTTCATCTTCACTCAGATTTGTGATGTCATATGATTTTATCCTTTCTCTACCCATCCTAGATAGACAAATATTTCCTAAAGGAACTTTGTTATTATTCCATGAAAATTTTCAGAAGGGATTTCACGAGTAACGATCATAGATTCCTCATAGTCACTACTGCCATCATTCACATTTCTATATAGTGCTTTAAAGTTTACAAGGTGCTTTCCTCATAATCCTGTGAGGGAGTTGGTTCATTATTTCTTCCCTATTTTACATATGAAGAAAATGAGCCATTCAAGTGGGCATCCCGCCCAAGGACAATTAGCTAGTAGGATAGTACAGTCACTTCTTCAGTCAATAAATATTTATCAAACACCTTTAATGTGATGGGCACTGTTCTATGTGCTAGGGATATAAATATAAAGATAAAGACAGTTCCTGCCTGCAAGAACCTTACATTCTAACATGGAAGAAAACACACAAAAGGAAGCTGGAAAGAGATGGGAGGAAAAAATATCTAGGTATAGGGGCATAAGGAGAAATCCAAAGGAGTTTAGGTGAAATGGCCTGAGCACCTTCTTAAATGGAAACTTTGGTAGGGAGCCCTTTACCCTTCCATCCAATTAAAAAGGGTCAGAAGGCAGAAGGTCCTAATGAATCATGGATACCAAAGTTGATCCAGTTAAAAGGGACTGTGGAGATCATGGTAGAATCTCTGTCCTGTCCCCCTCACATTTTGCAGATGAGGGAATCAAAGACAAGAAATAAATTTATCAAGATTAAAGTGAGTTAGTAGAAGAGCCGAGACTATAATCCAAGTTTCCTTTCAGATTTTTCAGAAAGTTTTCCACTATGACAATACAACAAACAATACTCTTCTGCCTCAGCATTTTATTCAGAAAAAAACATAGGAATTTCCTGGAGTGGGGAATTTCCTTTATCCTTAAGGCAATCCTATTATTCATTGCAAGTTAGTTATCTAAACTATGAGGTAATATATCCCAGTTCACATTTTGTTAAAAAAAATCTCTTTTCCTTTTCCTCCTGTTCCTCCTCTTTTTTGTTTTTATTCTTCTTCCTAAGACATCTCTTCATTCTCTTCCTTGCCTCCCTTCTTTACTTGTCACCTTTTATTTTCTTTTTTATCGTTCTTTTTTCCTCCTCCCCTTCTTTCAATTTTTCTTTTCTTTTTCCTCCTCTTCCTCTACTTCTTCCCCCTCTCCACTCCCTTCTTTCTCTTTTTCCTTTACCTTCTATTCTTCCTCCTCCTTCACTTATATCTCCTCTACTTAACTTCCTTCTCCTTTTCCTCCACTCCCACCTCCTCTTCCTCCTCTTCAGATCAAATTGGTTTGGAAGATTTCCATACCCTAACCAGTTTGTTATTTTGGCTCCTAATCCTTCAACTCTCAGGGAGCCAAGCGAAATGAATTTCTAACACAGCCATTACCTCTCATTTTGAAAAGATAAATGCTTTTCAGAATGCTTTCTTTGGTTCTCATTGCATAACATTTTACTGTGCAAGTTTCTCACTCATTCATTCAATTTATCCCTGCCTCTCACTAGTATACTCATTACATAAAGCACCACACCATTTCCCATCTGGGCCTTTCTCCAAAGTGGCACTGGGGCTGGAGAAAAACATGCCATTTTGAATACTACAGCATGTGTTTCCTAATCCTCAGGGCAAGGGGGAGAGAGAGAGAGAGAGAGAGAGAGAGAGAGAGAGAGAGAGAGAGAG
>NW_027187298.1:3066389-3069635 GCF_028583685.1 Petaurus breviceps papuanus | reverse complement strand
GAGAGAGAGAGAGAGAGAGAGAGAGAGAGAGAGAGAGAGAGAGAGAGAGAGAGAGAGAGAGAGAGAGAGAGAGAGAGAATTTACACTGAATAAACAATTGTTTCAAAATGTGAGTTCTCTATGCTTTCCCCATGTTATAGAGTGAAGAAGAATCTATTCACATTATGGGGATCTAACCCCAACCCTGGCCTTATTAGTACTGCTTTATTGGCTCCAGAAAAAGCATGATTCAGATTCTGTCTTTGCCAATTACTGTCTGACAAGTCACTTGAATTCCTTGGGTCTCAGTTTTCTCATCTATAAAATAAGATCTTTAGATATAATCGTTTCTCTGATGGTTTTAAATTTCCTGTTTACCTCTAAATCAATGATTCTATTATGCATATATTAAGTTTTGTTGTTGTTGAGTTGTTTCAGTTGTATCTAACTCTTCATTACCCCATTTTGGGGCTTTCTTGGCAAAGATACTAGAGTAGTTTGCCATTTCCTTCTCCAGTTCATTTTATGGATGAGGAAACTGAGGCAAACAGGGTTAAGTGACTTGCTAAGGGTCACACGACTAATAAGTGTCTGAAGCTGGATTAGAACTTATGATGAATCTTTCAGTGTTCTATCCACTATACCACCTAGCTGCCCTATGTATTAAGCACTTATATACAAGGCACTAGGGATATACATAGCAAAGCTAAATAGCTCTCCTCCCTTTGGGAACTCCCATTCAAAGGGAGAAACTTCCAAGTCCTATAGAAAAGTACTTTGTGCTTGGATGCAATGACAAAGAGGATGGCAATCCATCTTCTTTCATTCTATCATCATAGATAAATCCATGCCCACCTTGTAAGTTGAACTGTTTGATAGTGCCAAGGACTTTGAGATCAATAACTTTCTTTTATGGGTCTTTGGTAGCTCTGGCTGCTGCAAGTCTTCTTTGGTACAAGAAGCAATTCCTAGGTCACCTCTCCACCGAGACTGATCTGCTGGATGAAGGCTGCCGGACTGGTGCTCTGCTGGGTCACTGCTTTTCCAGAGCTTTTAAGTTGACAGTGCTGAGTTTTCTTCATCTAGGACTTAAGGGATGGGGTGGCTGAGGTGGGTGCAGGTTTGACTTACTGGGTACTTGCCATTTTTTCCCTCATTCTCAGGTTGCCTTGTAAGCTAGTAGACTTGCCTGTCTTCTAAGTGGCAGTGTTGGGACAGTAGGCAAGAAGGGCTAGCCCTGTCTCCACAAGAGTTTCTTCCCTGGATAGTGGCTGTGGGGGCTGGGTTAGAAGCAAGGCTGGGAGCTAGAGGATGAGGAAGAATCTTCTACTTTCAGGACTCTTGTACTTACTTACCTGCCCATCAATGGCAGGTAGTCACAGGTTTCTGTTGATGGTAGCAAGGATAATAATTTCATTCTTCATAGGCTTTGATCTTCTCTTTGTTAACTGACAGGTGATGAAAGGTCAGTGGTGTGAAGTATATTGCTATTTTCAGTGTAACTAGGCTTTCTCCATTTGGCTCAGACAGACCAGGATAGATACAGCTTTAGTTTCTTCTCCCACTAACCCTTCTTTGAGGGACACTTTGATTCCTACCAGGAAGGGAAGTAGGATGGTAGAACCAGAAACTGGGTACTCTAGTTTCCTCAGAGAGAGGGCCCACTAAGCTATAATTATATCTATCTGTTCCCTTGTTAATCTACTCTAGGGGATGTGATATTCAGGTTCAAGATAAACTTCTGTTATATATATATATATATATATTTTTTTTTTTAAGCAATTGGGGTTAAGTAACTTGCTCAAGGTTACACTGCCAGGTGTTTCTGGATGGGTGCTAAGTGTCTGAGCCCGGATTCGATCCCAGGTCATCCCGACTCTGGGGCCAGTGCTCTTACTGTGCTACCTGGCCTCCCCTGTCAGATATTTCTTGATGGGGAAGGAGGACCCCAAGCCCTATATCCAAGACTTGTCTCCATTCCCATCAAATAAGAGTTCCACAATGAACTCACATAGCAACTATCAAAGAAACCCATTTTCCAAGTAGCTAGAAATGTGAGAAATTGTACATATGAGAAGATATACCAGATAATACACAGACTGAAACTCTCACTACAGAGTGAATGAACTCTCCCATTGGGAGTGAGATAACTCAGCTCAGTAAGGAGAGAAAGTCCCAGATCTCACCCACAGGAAAATTCCCTGAAGTGTCTAATGTAACAAACTGGGGATAGAGATGGACAGCTCCTTTTGTCAACTTCTTCCCAGTTTTTTTTTCCCTCTCAGCAACCTGAAGTGGGGTTGGCATTGTCCGTCTTCTCTACTGAAGAAGGAAACCAGAAGAGTTTGAAGAGACTGGAGAACTCCCAAGAGCCTTAAAAAAACAAATCTTCTCTCCCTCTCTCACCAGTTTTACCCTTCCCCTCAAGCAGGCTGGGACATTAATTTCCACCAATGAGAATCCCATATCAATTTTTTGGGGGGATTAGGTTATGCCAGCGTTCTTGGTCTCAGGATCCTAGCCTATCTCTATTTCTGAAGGAAAGTCTCTGTGTGCAAACATACACGCACATGTGTATACATGCATGTACATGTATATACATATGTAAATGTGTGTATACAACCATATGTATATTATGTGTATATATAGAGATAAATATAAAATAAAGATTGCCATTAGACTCTATGTTTGGACTAAACCTTACCTTTGTCAAAAGTCAATCAACATGGGGCAGCCAGGTAGCACAGTGAGTAAGAGCACTGGCTCCAGTGTCAGGATGACCTGGGGATCAAATCTGGGCTCAGATACTTAGCACCACACCCAGAAATAACTGGCCGTGTAATCTTGAGCAAGTTACTTAACCCTGATTGCTTAAAAAAAAAGTCAATCAACATATATTTATTAAACCCCTGTTCTGTGCTATTTGTAGTTCTGGGGTTACAAATACAAATAATGAAGCAATCCCTACTCTCCAGGAGCAAAATCCGGAGGTATTCCTTATTGGGAAATATCAAAAGGGGCTTTATAAATTTCATCATAGAATTTAGGAGAGGGGCCCTAGGAGTGATACAATCCAACTAAGGGGAAGGTGAAACCTAGATAGGGTAGTAACAAGCAACTTTGAAAATTAACCCTTTTAGGGGCAGCTAGGTGGCACAGCGAGTAAAGAGCTGGCCCAGAGTCAGGAGAACCTGGGTTTGGATCCAGCCTCAGACACTTAACACACACACACACACACACACACACACACACACACACACACACACA
>NW_027187298.1:3051896-3066379 GCF_028583685.1 Petaurus breviceps papuanus | reverse complement strand
ACACACACACACACACACACACACACACACACACACACACACACACACCTAGCTGTGTACCTTGGGCAAGTTACTTAACCCCAATTGCCCTCCAAAAGGCAAAAAAAGAAAAAAAATAACCCTTTCAGAACCTGCTTTTTCAGTACACACTGGGTATCAGGCTTTATAACTTCCAAAGACAATATAACAAGCAGGTCCACAGGCAAGTCCAGGTGTAATTGTAAGACTAGGAATTCAAAGTAGAATTCGTTTGAATTTAAGAGCATCAATATCCCAAGTGATGGGAAAATAGCAGATTATTCAGACTGCTCCAAGAGATCAGATGAGGAACAGAGAGAGTAGTACAAAATTAATACTTACTCTGCCAGTGGTACAGCTGTGGGAACCCCATAGGCCCATAGGCCCTGCAATTTCACTGGACTCATGACAGGATCTTGGGCAACCATTTCCTATACTCAGGTTCACCCCTGAAAATCACTGTGACAAATAGACCAACCTGCACATAGAACAACTAGTTCTTGATGAACGTGTCCTGTTTGGGTTGGTGAGGGTGTAGAGAAAAGCACAGTGAATTTGGAGTTAGAGAGGTCACTTTTGAATCTCAGCTTTGTTCTTAGTACTTGTGTGCTTTTTGTAGGTGGTTAGATGCAGCAGGGGATAGATGACTTGGCCTAAAGTCAGGAAGTCCTGAGTTCAAATCTGATCTTAGATACTTACTAGCTTTGTGACTATTGGCAAGTCACTTAACATTTCAACCTCAGTTTCCTTAAATGTCAGAGGGGGCTAATAATAGCACTTACTCCCAGGGCTATAGTGAGGATCAAATAAGATAATGTTTCTAAATTGATTAGTCATTGGCACTACATGTCTTTTTTTTCTTTCATTTTTTTGATCTTAGGCAGATCACAACTCCTCTAAATCATACATGGTTCACTTGGGTAAAATGCTGTACTATGTGGGCGGCTAGTTGGCACAGTGAGTAGAGCTCCGGCCCTGGAGTCAGGAGGACCTGAGTTTGGATCCAGCCTCAGACACTTAATAGGGAAAAAAAAAAAAACAACTAGCCGTGCGACCTTGGGCAAGTTACTTAATGCCAATTGCCCTCCAAAAAGCAAAAAAAAAAAAAAAAGCTGTACTACAGGGCAAAGAATATCAGATTTGGAATCAGAAGACCGGGGTTCAAAAGTTGATTATGTTTATCCCTACATATATGACATAGGATGTCACTTGTCTTCCCTATCTGGACTCATTTCTTAGATGACTGCTTTTTTTTTTTTTGCTTTTTGGAGGGCAATTGGGGTTAAGTGATTTGCCCAAGGTCACATGGCTAGAAAGTGTTAAGTATCTGAGGCTGGATTTGAGCTCAGGTCCTCCTGACTGCAGTACTGGGGCTCTATTCATTGAACTGCCTAGCCACCCCACTTAGATGACTTCTTGGTCCCTTCAGGTCTAAACCCCTGATCCTCCCTGCTACATAAATGTGTCTTTTGATTTCCTTCTGATGAGAGAATGGGAGTTTATTCTTCCCCCTTTGTTTTCCAAGAGATCCTCAAAACCATACTTTGACAATTAGGCTATTTAGCAGCAAATGACAGCCCTTCTTTTTCCAGTCTTTCTTTTGGTTTGGTTTCTTTTGACTTTTTCCTTAGAACATAATAGGTATTGCTGATAGTTCAGTAGAATCAGGATAAACTCCCTTTGGCAGCACATTCAAGGGTAAGCAGAAGATTCCCACTTGTATTTACCCCTATCACAGCCTTAGGGCTAGTAAGATTTTAGGCCAACTGTTTCCTCAGTGGGAGGGAACCTCTACATTCCTCCTGAAGCTTTGTGGACTCTCCCATTTAATCCTTCCTCAAATGCCCCCTGTCACAGAGACTCCCTGGCTGCCCAAAGAGGACTGTCAGAGCAAGCCCCCTCTTGTATCTGTGAAATGCTACCACTTAGTCAGCAGATGGGATGAGCTCTGAGTGCCTAAGGGTGGGAGAGGGGGAGGGAATGAGGAGAGGAATTCTCTGTCCTCTGCCCTTACCATCCAAAAGGGGGAAGCCCTGCTAACTCATTTCACAGAATTATGGACTTTTTGAACTGGAAGAGTCTTAGTTTCTCTTATGAAGTTTATTTTTTAACAGATGAGGTAGTTCACATACTGTTTCCTACAATGTATTTATGATGTCCAAATTTGAACCACAAGCAATTTGTTGTTGTTGTTAAAGTGATGTCAGTAGATCTTGCCTGCAGAATGAGAAAAAAATTGTAAGCTGGCCTCCATCGCTGATAATTTTATGAGGGAAAAAATTGACCTAGGACAGGAAAGCAAGTTAAGTATATCAGGGAAATTACAATACTGTTTTCATTTCAGATTTGCCAAAAATTAAGTGATTTTCATTTCATCTCATTTATGAAGCCCCTGCCTTCAAAGAGTTAATTTAAGGAGGAGAAATAAGGTATGCACAAAAGTGTGATTAAAAAGTATAATATAATGCGGCAGAGGAGGGACCCAGGCAAAGTTTTCTGTGAAAGCTGAATAGAGACAGCTTATTTTCACTTGGGGCACCTCAGCTGGGCCTTGAAGGAAGGGAGGTACCTCAGCTCTCAACAGACAGAGCTGAGAAGTGGATGGCAATTTTATTCTAAGAAAAGGAGATTATCAAGGCCAAAGTCATAAGGGGGAGGTGAAGAATTGAGATCTAAGTGGAGACCAGTTTGATTAATAGAACAGTCAAAGGGCAGTAGTATGAGAGAAAGTTGGATAGATAGGTCAGTTGGAGCTGGATTTTGGAGAGCCTTGAATGCCAGAGTTAGGAGTTTAAACTTTCTTGGATATGCACTGAGAAGTTGCTGAAGATTTTAAGTAGAGGAGTAACATGGTCATATCTATGCATTAGAACCATGGGGTTAGAATTGTAAGGCCCTCAGAGACCATCTAGTGCAACTCAACTTCCTTATTTTTCAGAAGAGGCTAGAACTCAGCAAAGTTAAGTTACTTATTCTAGAGCCCACAGTTAATAAGCATCTGAGGTAGGATTTGCACCTGGTCCTTGGCTACCTGAGCCAGTGTTCTTTCCATTGTATTATTGTATTGTGTTACTTAGACAAACCACTTTTTCTTCTAGGTCCCTATACATACATACATACGTGTGTGTATGTGTATAGGAGGAATGTAACAATGGGTGGCAAGGCATTGGACCAAATGATCGCTATAAACTCTATAAAATCTAAGTTGCTATGATTCTTTCAATAACAAATTGATGCTGTTCTTTGTAATTAGTGAATTTCTTATGCAAAACAACTTTCATAAAAAGATGGTATTCATCACCACCAGAACCTTCAAGGATCTGTGATCTCTGCATGGGGATCTTCTAGGCAAAGATTCTCCTTCCACAAAACTAGATTTATCCTATTCTGATTTTTTATAGGCAATGCCCTGGTGAATTGTCTGAAGGGTCTTTTTAGTGAGAGGAGGGACTTTTTTTTGCTTTTCTTTTCAGGCAGTTAGGTGGAGTTACAGAAAGAGAGCTGGGCCTGGAGTCAAGAAGACCTGAGTTCAAATTTCACCTGTGATACCTACTAACAGTGTGACTCCAGGCAAGTCACTTTACCTGTTTACCTCAGTTACCTCAAATGTAAAAAAGCACCTATAACAGTCACACCTACCTTGCAGTTATTGTGGGAATCAAGCGAAATGATATTTCTAAAGCATCTGGCACATAATAGGTACTTAATACATTCTTGCTGAATAACTGGCTAGAATGGGATCACAAAAATAACTCTTAAAGTAGATTGTTTTTTTTTTCTGATTTCAAACCCAGCATTTATCTACTCTGTCATATTCAATTTAAGTAAAGTAATGATGACAATGTTACTGATTTTGTGAGAGCACTTTAACATTTATAGGGTTTCTCTTATAACAATCCTGTAAGGTAATCAACACAAGTACCATATTTACATAAGTTTTATAATAAAGAAACCAAGGCTTAGAGACATTACATTTCTTGGGGGAAGTTTTTTTTTTTTGGAGGGGGTGGAGGGGGAAATATAGTTTGTCAATGTCAGAGCCAAGACTTATGTGTCAAAGTCAGCTTTCTGACTCTAAATCCATTCCTGCCATAAAATCTTCTGTAAAGTAAGATGGGAGCATGAAGCAACTTTTTCATGAATCATAGGATATTAGATCTAGAAAGTTCCTTAGACATCCTCTGTACAATGTCTTCATTTTACACAGAAAGAAGCAAAGGCTTAGAGAGGTTACATGATGTCACACAGCTAATAAATAGCAGAGCTAGTTCTAGGACAGGGCTTTTGGAGTTTAGGTCTTTCCCTAGACATTTCCCCCTAAGCTACACTGCTTTGATGAGTCAGGGTCCTGTAGGTAGCAATTTAAAATACTGTATGATGAAAACTTTATGTCTTCTTTGTAGCAAAAAAAAATCACCCTTCCCAACTACACTGAATTTCAGTGGTACAAACACATCTAACCTTTACTTGTTTTTCACACTGCTGAACAGAACAGAACATTTTCATTTTGGAGTTGCTGTAATTTCAGTTAGCATTTTGTCCATTTAGTTTCTGCCTATAACATCCATGAAGAATTGCAAGAAGTTTCAAAATTTCCCAGCATACATTAGGAGGAGTTTACTCATTCTCATCTTTTTCTTCAGGCTATAACTAAAGCAGAGGGTCTTAATGTGGATGGAGCCTGTGAACTTTTTTTTATATACATATTTTCATGAATTTCTTTCAATGTAATTGGTTTCCTTTGCAATTTTATGCAACGAAATTTTAGTTTTATACATTTTAAAGGGGGTCGATAGACTTTGCCAGACTGCCAAAGGGGGTCTATGACACGAAAATGGTTAAGAACCCCTGAATTAAAGGATGCTGTAAAACCTTTTGGAATTCCACCAGGGGGTGCTAAGCCCTATTGAAAGTTAAAAGGTGGCATGTTTGAAAACACTTGACTGGTTTATCAGCCCAAAATAAAATGTTTGCTGCAGCCCCAGCAACTGCAACATTTTCCTTTGAAGAAATTATTTGCTCTGCTTTAAGAGAGGGCTTATTTTCCCCTAAGTGACATTTTGAAAATAATGACCCGTGTTTACAAAGATATTTCTCCTAACATTACCTGTTTGGAAGACTTAGGAATAGATTAATACTTTTCAGCTGTAAACATAGTATCATTTACTAAAATTTGGGCTAGAGACTGGAAGAGACAACCTGACTAAAACGAAATCAGCAATCACCAATCTTTCATATTTGAAGGACTTTCATGTAGAAATAAATTAGACTTGTTCTGCGTGGCCCCAGAGGGCAGAACTAGAAACAATGAGTGCATTTAGATTTCAACTACTTAGAAAGGAAACACTTCTTAGCAGTTAGCTTCCTAAAAGTGAAAAGAACTGCTCCAGGAAGAGGCTGATTGCTCATCACGGGAATTATTCAAATGGACACTGGATTTCTGTTTGTTGGGGTTGCTGCAACAAAGATATTTGATCAGGTATGGATTATATTACATGACCTCTGAGTTCACTTTAAAAACATATATTCTGTGATATTCACATAGCTGCTTTTATTCACTGTTCTATCAGAATGAACTGACATATCATTCAAAAGCATTTTCTTGTCCCCAGCATTTTCATCTTAGTATCTGTCATGAGGTCTGTACCTCTGATTCTCTATTTCTCATAGTTTTTATTGCTCTGAAAGGTTGATGAAAGACAGGTGAATATAATACCCTCTTTTCCTTGTGCAGATTCTCTTTTGGGGAAAAACACAAATATAAAAATATCACTTATCTTTCATTCATAATGAAAAATGTTTTTGTTATGAGGGAAAAATGAAAAATCTTTGGGATTTAAATAGCAAAAAAGATAACACTTCTGAAATCAGATAGTTGCAGCAAACAATAATTGTGAAGGTATCTGTAAATAAATAATGTTTTTTGTGCTATCAATATCATTCCAAGAGGGAAAAAGGTAAATGTTGG
This sequence comes from Petaurus breviceps papuanus, assembly GCF_028583685.1. Lineage (NCBI taxonomy): Eukaryota > Metazoa > Chordata > Mammalia > Diprotodontia > Petauridae > Petaurus > Petaurus breviceps. Next base: position 3,060,393 of record NW_027187298.1, on the reverse strand, counting down.
CTTTCTGTTTAGGAGAGTAAAAAGTAATAAATAACATTACACATTTGGAAAGTGCTGATGTTTTTTTTTTTTTTTCCTTTTGGTCATCTTCAAAACACTAGTTTAGTCAGTAATGATTTTCCCCTTATCGACTCAGATGTGAGGACAGATATCAGTTTCATGTTTAATTTAAAAGACTTTAATGGAAAGCCAGAACATTGGTTGTATGGGGATACCTTAGAGACCTTGTGTTGGAAAATATGGACATCTGGATGCTGATTAAAATAAAAATTCTACATCCAATTAATGTGGAGCCAAAGTACTATTTTTAAAAGCAATAAAAGAGAAGCCATGACATTTTGAGTCATATTAAATTTATACAACGTCTTTCTTTATTCAAGCAATTTTTGTGTGGTATGGAATTTTTGCTAATCAGGGAACTCACAGAAATTACTTCTTTATATAAGGTCTATTACTCTAGCAGTTTATATAACTCTCAGTGAGGGAATTCCATTAATATAGATGACAATCCTATCCATGAAGTCATAGTTCTAAGGGGCCAAGAGGTTACATGACTTGTCCAAGGTCACATAGCTCTGAAATATATGGTACAAAGGTCATTATCTACATTCTAATGACAAGTAAACAAAGATTCAAAGATATGACTTGAACAAACTCACCCAAATAGTTAAGATTAGATTTAAACTCATATGATTGCAAGTGTTGTGTTTTACCTAACATAACACAGATTCTTCTGACTGGGTATCATATCAGTGTTGAAAACTGTTTAAAGCTCAATCCCTGGGGTGGCTAGGTGGCACAGTGAACAGAGCACCAGACCTGGAATCAGGAGGACCTGAGTTCAAATCCGGCCTCAGACACTTAACACTTACTAGCCGTGTAACCTTGGGCAAGTCACTTAACCCCACTTGCTCTGCCTTCCCCCACTCCAAATAGATAAAAAAAAAAGTTCAATCCCTTTAAGTCCACTTCTAAACCCTACAACTATATGGATCTATATATGTTTTCTAATAAACAAATTAAGGAAAATAGGGCTGTGTAGGGCAGTTAGTGCAATGGATAGAGTGCTGAGCCTAGAGTCAAAAAGACTCATCTTCCTGAGTTCAAATTTGACATCAGGCACTTACTAGCTGTGTTACCATGAGCAAGTCACTTGACTCTGTTTTCCTCAGTTTCCTCATTTGTCAAATAAGCTGGAGAAGGAAATGGTAGACTTCTCCAGTATCTTTGCCAAGAAAATCCTAAATGGAGTCACAAAGAATTGGATATGACTGAGAAAACTGAAGAACAGTAAAGGGCAGTGTATTTGAAAGTGGCATAAATGTCCCCAAAGACCAGAACTAGGAGCCAACAGGTAGAAGTCTGAAAGGTATAACAAAACTATCAAAGGAGGAATGGGACACTTTTGAAGGGAGGGAGTGTAATGTTAATGGGATTTAAGATCTTCTTAATATAATAGGCCTAACAGGAGGCCATTAAGGGATTATAGGAAGGCTTTCATGCCTTTTGCTAATTTCTAATTAGGCACTGAGTCAGGAGAGTTGTGATGCCTTCTGGCTCTGAGAAGTATATATATACTCTGAGTTAGTGTTTTGTTTTGGGGACTCACTTATGAGAAGGATCTTGTGATTACCTGGTGGAGATTCTTGAGTGACTGGTATGTTCAGAGCTCCCCAACTACTCAGGTGTAAAGGCTCTATCCATCCAGGGAGTTATGTAAAGTACATAGTTGATTCAAACTGTCAGAATCCTGTCTGTTGGAGTTTATTTCTCTGCTTGTATTTTTTCTGAAGTTCAGGGTGCTGACTTTTCCCCTGAACTAGTGAATGTAATTTAAAATATTATTGATCCTTTAAACAGCTATCTTATTATATTTTTTGCCGCTACAGGGAGTTGTGACTCACTGGAGATCATAAAAGTAATTATGGATAATGATTTATTTGGTATTTTGTAGGGGTGATTCTTTCTCAGGTGGAGGTGAGACTAGATAACCTCCAAGATACTTTCTACTGCTAAGATTCTATGGTTCTATTCTGAAGATTAGGAATCCAGATACTTAGGTTCTGATCTCAGATCTGCCATTACAATGAAAAACACATTTTTTCTTTTTTATGCTTCATGTGACTTATTTCTGTAATGAGGAGATGATATCAGAGGGACCAAATCTCCTTAAAAGTCTACAAAAGTAATTTTCTTTTGGAAATTACATGACCTTCCTGGAGTTAACAAAAAAAAGGTAGGATTTGTCAAAAAGGCTGTATTCAGAATCCAAGTAATAGGTCAATAGGAGTTGTGTGTGTGTATTTATATGTGTGTATGTCTGTATGTATATGCACATATACACATACATAATTATATATTTATGTATATATATTATGTCTTTATCTCCCTTTTTTCTATATCTATACTAATATTGATAGATATACGCATGAGAATTTACTGTAGTTTTAAATACTTGGGATCTTTTCTAGTGATTTTTCATCCTAGATTTTTTAATATTTATTTCATCATGTAATTCTCTCAAAGCTATATTGTTCTCTGTGTATAACTTGTAAGGGTCTATCTGTTCTTCCATTTTAAATTTTATTATTATAATATAATATTATATTATATATTATATAATTTATTAAATAATTCCAGAGTAAGTAGGTACATTTCAGACTATCTTTTTCAATTTCTTCATTTTCATTTTTTAAAACAAAATTTATTTTCATAAGCTTGCATTATTTCTCTTTCTACTACACCTTTCAAAAAGTGATAATAAAAACCCAAAATTGTCATGACAATTATCTATTGCCCAGGAGAAAAAGCCCCAACAAATTCCATCTTTGACCATATCCAAAAACTGTGTGTCTCTTTCTGCAGTATTGTGATTCATCTTTGGTCCTCTGGACTTGAGATTTATCGTTCTAATTTTGGAAACTATGAAAAAAGCTACTATAAATATTTGGCACATATGACTTTTTTTCCTTTCATTCATTCTTTGATCTCTTTCAGTATGACCATAGTAATGATATAGTTAAATCAAAGGGTATTCACAGTTTAAAAATATTGGGGCATAGCTCCAAAATATTTTCCAGAATGACTGGATCAATTCACAATGTCTCTAACAATACATTTGTGTTCCTGTTTTCCCACAGCCTCTCCAAGATATGACATTTTCCTCTTTTGTTATCTTTGCCAGTAACACATATGAGTTAGAAACTCAGAGTTGTTTTAATTTCTGCCTCTCTAATTAGTTATCAACTCCATCAGTATAAGAGAAGAGTATAAGAGTATAGAGAAGTAACTTATTAAAAGAGGTAGCTAGTGGTGCAGTGGATAAAAGGCTGGGCCCAGAGTCAGAAAGACCTGAGTTCGAATGCAGCCTCAGACACTTACTAACTGTGTGACCCTGTACAAATTGCTTAATCTTTGTTTGCTTCACTGTCCTCAGCTGTAAAATGGGGACAATAATACCACCTACCTCCCAGGGTTTTTGGGGGAATTAGATGAAATATTTGTAAAAAACAAAAGAAGTAAACAAACAAAAAACCCAAATCCAAAACACTTAACACAGTGCCTGACACATAGTAGAAATTATCTAAATGCTTATTCCATTTTTCTCCCTTATAAGTCACATAAATACCAGCAGAGCCCAAATGATGACCCAGGTCTTCTGACTCTGAGTCTATGTACCTTTCCATTATGCCACACTTTGAGTATAATATGCCCCCTAAAAATAATTAACATCACTGTGAAACATACCCCTCCATGTTGATGGTAGGTCTAGGAATGCATAGAGGTTTTCACTACAAAAACATAATAGTAGCATGTACCATGATAGCTAATCAAAACCAAGAATCCAGGTCAAGATCCAAGACAGTCAAAAACATCCTATAAACAAACACTAACAAAACCTTAAACACAACCACTGGAGTAGTAAAGGAATAAACACCAATATCCATAAAGAAGCATGTCAAAATAAGTCCTAGATTCCTACAGAGGCCTTGTCTTAATGAAACCAGGCCATACCTTTAACTTTCCATTTTCTGTGATGCCTGTGTGTGTGTGGTGGGAGTTGGGAGGAGATTTTGAAATGGGGAATGGAGGAGGGAATTGATTGATATTTCCCTGAGATTATCTTCCATTAACAGTATGTTAATCTATGTATAGTTAGTTTGTTATAGTTATTTGTGCATTTTCTCCCCTGAGAGAATGTGAGCTCCTTGAGGGCAGGACCTATGTTGTTTGTTTTTCTGTTACCAGTTCTTAGCACCATATTTGATGCTTAAGAAATGTTTGTTAACTGATTGGCTGACTGAAGTCTCTCATCACAGTCTGAGCATAGGCTCTCTCTCTCAAAGCCCTAGACAAAAGCAGAGATTTTAAAAAAATACAGTTTGATATATTGCTGGCTTTCTGGTGCTTTCATCTGGTTCCTCAATATCCCCATCTTGAATTGTTTCTTTTTTTTTAATGTTTTTATTGGTATCTTTTGTTCTTATATCACCACAATTTCCCCCACCTTCCCCTACTTTCTTTCCAATTCTTTGCTATCAGAAAAAAAGCCACTATAAATATTTTGCTATACATGAGGACTTTCTTCTTAACAATGGTCTTCTGGGAGATAAGTTCAGTAATGAAATCTCTAGGTAAAAGGAGATGAACATGTTAGAGAGTTGGGCAAGATCCCTATTCTCCTACTTGCCAGAGAATACTTAAATTTTTGTTGTGAACACTTATACCTCAGGAATCATCAAATGATATGAATCAGGGCTTGACTTATTGTTTTGTTTGTTGTGTGGACTTCAAATGGTGGAGAAAAATGTAACATTTAAACATTTACAAGTATATCCCTGTCATTGATAATTTTTATTGACTTAAAGGACACGATTGAGAAAATCGTCTCCCTCATGATAGTTGGTGAATAACTTTTGATTTCAGCTACCCTCAAACTCAGGGGCACCCATAAAATAGCCCTCAGCCCTCAAAATGTCCATTTCTAAGGATTACTAATCACTGACCAGGGCAAAATAAAATAAACTAAGATAAACCTGAGAACAGCAAGAAAAAAGGCAATAATTCATCATTGCTTGGGGGGATGGAGGGGGGAGGAATCACCTCCCCACCATTCCTGCTTTCTACGCTTCAATCTGAAAGCCTAAATGAGGAAAACTCAGTAAGATTTTGTCCTTGTGAGACTGAAAGAATAGTGGTGCTTTTGATAGAAATAGGAAAATATGGAAGAGAAATTGATTTGGGAAAAAAAGTTAATGAGCTCTACTTTGAGAGAGTTGAGTTTGAATCATTTCATGTTGCATTTGAAGCTTCTCTGGCACATCCAGTTCAAAATGTCCATGGGGCAATTGATGACAAATGATTGAAGCTTAGGAAGGATTGAGGATGGGTGTATAAATCTATGAGTCATCTTTGTAGCTAAGAGAGAGAGTATGTAGAGAGAAAGGTTGAGGAGTCAGGACAGAAATTTGGAGAACACTCACCTAAATGGTAATGTAGTTAATGAGTCAGCAAGGAAGAATGAAAAGTATCAGTTAGAAAGAGAAGGTGAGAATAGGAGAGGAGATAATCACAGATAAGAGAGTGTTTAATGATGTTCACTAGGCAGATAGCTCTAGAAAGATGAGGAATGAGAAAAGAACCTTAGGTTTGGAAACTGAGAATGTTGGTAACTTTGGTGAGAGGAGTTTCAGCTAAGTGATGAGATCGAAAGGGCAGAACCCAAAAGATTGAGGAATAAGTGAAAGAAGATGAAGTGGAGACAGTAAGAGGAGCCTGCTTTTTAGGCATTTGGCTGAGTAAAGCATAACAGCTTGGGGAAATGGTAGAGTTTGACGAAATTCTGGGGGTTTTATTGTTGTTGTTTTTAAGATGGAGAAAACTGTGATATGTTTGAAGGCAATAGGCGAAGTACCAGGACATAGGGAGTGGTGGAATGCTTGAGTTAGTAGTTGCAATTTGGTAGGGAAAACTGGAAGGGATGAGGTCAATGGCACATATAGAGGAGTTGATCTTAATGCTTTGTACAGCGCCTTGCACATTGTAGGTGATTTTTTTTTTTTTGCCTTATTGTAGGGCGATTGGGGTTAAGTAACTTGCCAAAGGTTACATGGCTAGTTTTTTTGTGTGGGTGTTAATTGTCTGAGGCCAGAACTGAACTCTGGTCCTCCTGACTCCGGGGCTGGCACTTTTACTGACTGCACCACCTAGCCACCCCCTACATTGTAGGTGATTAATAAATGTTTCTTCACTGACTGACCTTGACAAGGAGAAGGGTGACTTTCTTGTCAGCAACTGGAAGAAAGCAGAAGAATGGAGGGTGATTTCAAGCAGTTTTGAGATGAAGAAAAAAAAGGGGAGGAGAAGAGCTAACATTAAATAGCTTCATTTATTTATTCTGATAGATGGGGAAGGGTCAATGTGGGAAGCTTGAAGACAAAAGAGGTTAGAAATCACATATGTGAAGAGTGATATAGAAAATTTGTTAGGGATGGACAAAAGGATTGCCTTGCTACAAGGAGGGCCCAGTTGAAATTAGATAATATAAATTTATATACCCAGTTATTATGGTCACATGAATTTCAGTTCTATCCAGCAATATATGAATAGGAGCAGAGAAATATGATTGTAGGAATAATCCAAGACTGAGGTTTGGCAAGGAATGAACATTTACAAGATAAGGAGGCTAGGTATGTGACAGGAGAAGACAGTGTAGAATTACACAGTGAAGTTTGGAAAGGGAGGGTAGAGAATTCAGAGGAGGGGTAATAGTTTGTGAGAAGTAAAAGGATTATAAGTCACAATGACATAATATATTTAGGAAGGGTAAGACCTAGGGAGACATAGAATGATAAGATATTTTGGTAAGATGAGGTAAAATTAGAATCTTCAATTCATTAAATGGTATATTTTAAAGATTTTTATTATTTATAACAATTTTTTCTTTTTAAATTTGAGTTCCAAATTCTCTCCCTCCCTCTCAGCACTCCCCTATCCACTGAGAAGTCAAGGAAATGATATCAATTATGCATATGAAATCATATATAGCACATCTCCTTAATAGCCAAATAACAAACCCCCCAAAAAATAAAGTGAGAAAATTGTACTTCAATTTGCATTTGGAGTTCATCAATTTTCTCTCTAGAGGTGGATAGCATTTTTTCATCATGAACCCTTTGGAATTTTCTTGGATCATTGTATTGATCAGAAGCTTTCACAGTTTCCCATCATTGCAACAATGCTGTTACGGTGTACAATGGTATCCCAACTCTTCTCACTTCACTTTGCATCAGTTTATATAGGTCCTGCCATTGTTTTTTCTCCTGAAATGCCCCACTCCCTGTCATTTCTTAGAACACAATCTATTGTAATTATATCATATATTATCATAGAGCATAATCTATCATAATTATATGCTACAGCTAATGTGCAGCCATTCCCCAACTGATGTATACCCCTTGAATTTCACTTCTTTGCCAACCCAAAAAGAACTACTATAAATATTTTTTGTATGTATACATCCTTTTCCTTTGATTTCTTTTGAGTACAGACCTACTAGCAGGATTGCTAGATCAAAGGGTTTTTACAGTTTTATAGCCCTTTGGGCATAGTTCCAAATTGTTCTTCAGAATGTTTGGACCACAGCTCCACTAATAATTTATTCATGTTTCTATTTTCCAAATTCCTTCCAGCATTTATCATTTCTCCTAAGTGTGAAGTGGTACCTCAGAGTTGTTTTAATTTTCATTTCTGTAATCAATAGTAATTTAGAACATAGCTTTGATTTGTTCTTCTGAAAACTTCCTGTTCATATCCTTTGACCATTTATCAATTGGGGAATGGCTATTATTTTTGTTTAATAAATTTGACTCAGTTCTCTATATATTTAAGAAATTAAATCTTTGTCAGAGAGATACTTGTGGAGGACAGATGTTAGTAGGACAAGTTAGCTGCCATTCCAAAATATTCCCACAAATTTTACCAATTGGACACAAGCAGTGTGGTATATGAAGAGGCAGTGACTTGTCATCAAGAGACCTAGGTTCAAATATTGATCCTGCCACTTATTAGGAAGTAGGAATAAACTTCCACAAGGAGAGTTGCCTACAGTGCTTCAAGAGCTAGTGTCTAGCAGAAGCTAGACACAAAAGCCTTTGGTTTGAGGTGGTGTTGGAAGTGATTTGGAAGCACTGGATAATCTCTTAGACCCCTTCTTATACTATGCTAGCCATGTGATCATGAATAATTTAATTTTTCCTCTTTGAATCTCAATTCCCTCATCTGTAATATGGGGACAGTGTAAAAATATTTATGCTACCTATGTCAGGAATGTTATGAGGAAAATACACATAAAGAGGAATTATTGCTAGGTTCATCTGATTTGAACCTATCTTATTTAGTCACACACATTCCTGTGTTTGCCACCTTAATGGTAATTGCTTTCATCATACTGTATCAGCAATGCCATATTCACAATGCCTATAGAGATTACAAATAT
>NW_027187298.1:3014259-3051886 GCF_028583685.1 Petaurus breviceps papuanus | reverse complement strand
GCCTCTGCTGCTGCCGCCGTCACCACCACCGCCAGCCACCGAAGGAATGCTAGCTTGGCTTCCGCTTCCTCTTGCTCTGCCCCTTCCTGCTACGTCAGCAAGTCCAACGGGGCATGGAAGATCTTTAAATCCCATAACCCTTACACATACCAATGATTTTCATAGCAATGAAATTCAATTTCATGAGCAATTATTACCCCCCTTCTATGAGCAAGGCTCTGTGCTAGGTGTTAGGAATACACAGAACAAAAGAAAAATTCTCCCTGCCCTAAAGCCACTTATAGTTTATTAGGAAGGGGGAGGTGGAGGACAACATTTGAACAGAGCGGTAAATACAAGACAATTTAAGGAGGGGGATACCACTAACAATTGGGGAGCTATACAAATCTAGCGAAGTCAGTCTCAAAAAATAGGAGTTTCAAGGGGAAATTGAAGGGAAGGAATAGACAAAAGGGGAAGGTAATTATTATAATAGTTATAATTATTATAAGCACTCCCTCAGAATCATTTTCATCCTTCAAGACACGTCTCTATCATTTCTTTCTATCTGTCTGTCTGTCTGTCTGTCTATCTATCTATCTATCTATCTATCTGTTATGATGCAGTGAATAGAGAGACAGGGAGATATAGATTCAAGTAAATATTTTGACACATTGACTGTCAAAGGATTTGAACCTGTAGGATTTGAACTCAGGTTTTTATTGCTTACAAGTCTAGCACTCCACACTATTTTGCCTCAGAAAAACAAAGGGATTAAAAAAATTAAATCAAACCCAAAGAAACAAAACTCTTGCATATAAATAGTACTTTTTACAATTTTACTGTGTGCTTTCCTCACACCAACCCTATCACTTAGGAAATATACATATCCATTTTACAGAATAGACAAATGAGGATTAAACAAAAACAAATATCTTGTCCAAACTTACACAGTATAGTTAGTGTATAGCAGAGTTGGGATTTGAACCCAGAACATTTGATGCCAAGTAAAGTTCTACTATACCATGCTTATGAGGAAGAAGAATTGTGATTTTCTCCCTACAGAGGTTCTTTCTATTCTCATTTGCACATAGAATTGAGACCAGGAACTTTCTGCTTCCTTTATTAAATCTTGTTTTCTGTGAAGTTTGTGTTATTTCTAATGTTGTTTGTCTTCTTACACTATAGCTACTCTCTATGTTTGTTGATCAAATGTATATATGTCTAGTGTTTTCCTTCTATGTTTTTTTTTTTAATTTAAGGCCTATTTGATTTAATTTTCAAGTTTTTAGGCAAACACATTCTTCATTAACCCTTGTTAGGTGTACACCATCCCTGGCCAGAAGTCTGTTACACTTAATGCTTAGCTATGGTCCACAAATACAAATCCTATGCTCACTATAAGTCTTTACTCCCAAAATCTGGATTTATTCTCTGAAGCCCTTTCCTTTTATCATTAGCATCAGCAGCAACATTGAAAACACCATCGGTGCCCCAAAGGTCTTCAATTTCTGGTATAAGACTTCATTGTCTTTATCAATGCTTTATATAATCCTTTAAGGAATATCATATATAACAACATGAATTGTCAGAATGGGAAGTGATTTTCTGAGTTGATAAGACACAATAAAATACAACATAACAAATATTTATTTTTGCTTTACTGCCACTGTCTCTCTCCCTGTCTCTGTTCCTGTGTCTCTGTCTCTCGCTTTCTCTGTCTCAGTCTCTGTCTGTCTGTCTCTTTTAAGACTGTGTCAAGCCCAGGACCTTCAGACTACTGCCTGATTCTTTTCTCTCTTGATTACTGACAGCCTGACGGGGAATCATCAGACTTGGATTGAAATCCCAGCTCTATACTAACTAGCTCTATGACCTGGGGCACGTTCCTTTGATTCTCATTTCTTTATAGTACTTACCCCATGGGGTTGTTGTGAGGTTCATATGAAATAAAATGTGAAAATGTATTCTGGATTGCAATGTGCTATAATAATGTGAGTTTATTATCAATAACAATACTAACAATAATAAACTAAGTATCTCATTTGAGAAACAAAGAGCAGATAATCTTACTTGAACACCTTCAAATGAGCTCATAATTTCCCAAGTGCATTATCTTATACAACATATTAGTGAAAATTAAAATAATGAGAAAGACAGATTTTATGTAAATGAATTTAAACAATTTTTAAGATGGCAAAAAACCCACAAAAAAACCCCCCACCAACCAGTGCTGGTGAAACAGTTTTTCCCCTTTTCCTTAAATATGTTATATTGCAAATAAATGGGCCAGTACTGCAGGCGAGGTAAAAACCAGCAAATAGCTAGCAACGGGTGCAATTATACTTGTCTCTTTAAAATTCTTTGCCTCCTAATCACAGAATCATCTGCTCTACACCATCTGGCAGCTGTGGAGGGAACTAAAATAGCACGTACAGGTACTGTAATGTACAATCTAATTAGTGTACTAAACCTTAATTTATTGGAGATATTGTAAATATAAAAACAATTATAATTTAACAAATCTATTCCTTGGCTACCATAATGAATACCGTGCATGTGCTGGCTTATTATGCAGAGTTTTATTACATGGCAAGGTGTCTTACTTAATATATTATAGGGACCATAAAATCACTCTCTACTACCTGCCTACATGTTTCTGCCACACTTGCAATCAGTCTCAGGCCACTTTGTTGATGGCATCATTTTAGTGTAAGGATTTGCAAATGGGAGACTATGACATCTGGGACTTTTAAACATACCCTGGGGATCATGGAATTTAGCCCTAGAAAAAAACCTTAAAAATCACTTGACTTAATTCCCTTATTTTATAGAGTAGGAAATGAGGTTCTGGGGGGATAAGAAATGACTTGCCCATAGTCATCTGTCTAGCAAATGAGAGAGCTGGGATTTGGTTTGCAAGTCCATTGTTCTCTATGAGTCACACTGGGGTTGGGGCAGAGCCTTATCTGACACAATTACGTTATCAGAGAAGAAGCCTCAGATGTCTCAAAATAACCTTATCACAGAATGGCCTGTGTAGAAAAAAGTCACTGTCAACCTGTTTTGAGACTGCCAAGTATAGCTACAACAAACAAGAACTTTGAGGTGAAGGGGAAAAAAATGGAGTCCTAGCAGGTGGTACTTATTTCTATCTTTCAGCTGGTTAGAATACTGGAAGAGATACACAGAAACATGTTCGTGTTTGGAAAGGAGGCCAGGAGTTGAGATGATGTAAAGGAAGTGAGGGGACAGAGGGAATGCTGGATTTGGAGTCAGGAAGACCTAAATACACACCAAATCTCAGACGCTTGCTGTGTGATTCTGAGTAAGTCACTTGAATTCTCAGCCTCAGATTCCTTATCTTTAAAATGGGGGATGATAACAGTACCTTTCTAGGGGGTTGCTGTGAGGATTAAATGGGAATTTGTAAAGTGTTTTTAAAATTCTTAAAGCACTATAAAATAATAGCTATTGTTATTTGCCTTGCTCTTTGTGATCACCAGAGGTTTACCTAGGTTTGAATCTCCTGCTACAAGAAAAGGGGGGATTGTTCTGGGAAATTGTCTACTGGCAGCAACCTCCATTCTTCCTCTTCTTCAAATCTCTCTGTGACACAATAGTCTCAGACATCATCAATAATGTTGTGTAGCACAACTCACTACTACCGATTATGATGCTACCCATTCTGGGGTCATGGCCAAACTCAGCTGCTGTTAGATCTTTGAAAAAAAATTCCAGCTGTGAATCTCAGAGAGTCCTATGATATGTGGGAATCAATTCTGATGAGATACTGAGAGCTAGCACAAAGATGAGACTTCCAGGTTGTTTTTCTGGCATTTGATCAGAAAACTTCAGAAAGTTATTAGATTTTAGCCCAATTCATGTTTTAATTTATTATTTCCATAGGAAATCTGGGCACAGGGGCTATCAGCATGCAGCTGAATATATGCATATTATCCTAGAATTCATTTTTTTCAATAGAATGTCGATGTACAAGAGCTGTCAGCACAGAGCTGGATACATATAGATTGTCCTATTATTTATCAAGGATTTTTGGCCATGACAAGGAAGGGAAAGAGCATTTATGCAACACGTACCATGTGCCAGGGACTATATTAAGTGCTTTGCAAATATAATCTCAGCTGATGATCACAACTCTAAGAGGGTGGTGCTATTCTTACCTCCATTTTACAGTTGATGAAATTGATGCAGACAGAGATTGTGACTTGCCTAGAGTTATACAGATAGTACCGTGTTTCCCCGATAATAAGACACTGTCTTATTAATTTTTTTTGGACAGAAAAACACCAGAGGGCTTATTTTCAGGGGAGGGTTTATTTTAATGAACATTGACAGCAATTTTAATAAACAGGTAAATGTGAACAAAAAAAATGTACCTTTATTCAATAATGATCATATCATCTTCTTCAACAAAATCATCATAAGTGTCCATACCCTAAATTCCATCCTGGATGTCTTGCACCTCCATTTCCTTCAGAAGAAGTGGACCCGATATGTCATATCCAGCAATATAGCTCTCTTTAAATGAACATGTCTTGTCCAGGTAACCTGCTCGTAGTGCCTTGGCGACACAGCTGTCAGTAATTTTATCCCATGACTTCTTCACCCAATTCACGACTTCTTGTAGACAGGGCTTCACAAAGTTTCCACGCTGATTTCTTTCCATTCTATTTTCAATGTAGTCATTGACTTCCATGCGCAAATGGTCCTTGAATGGCTTGTTTATTGCAATATCAAGGGTCTGGAGATAGGCAGTCATTCCTGCAGGAATCATTACTTGATCTATTCTTCTCTCTGCAAGGAAGTTCTTCATTTCTTTAGCGCGGTGAGTGCTGGCTGAATCCCAGACTATCAGACCTCTTTGGTTACCTCACATAACAGGTGGCAGCATTAAATCAACCCACTTTCTTATAACGGCTTGTGTACACCAGGCTTTTTTGGTTTCAAGAACGTAAATGCCAGATACACATTCAATCTTGTCTTTCTTGCCCTTACTGATGATTAGAGGTGTGGCTTTCTTTCCATCCAAACGAATTGCCAAAACACAGGTGACCTGTGCACTTTCATAGCCAGTGGTGGGAATTTAGATTGACGTTGCACCCCTGTGATGAACTGTTGTTTGAGATCCTTGTCCCATAAACACTGCAGTTTCATCCATAGAAATCATATTGTAGGTTTGGTACTTGGAAATGTCGATCCTATCAATAAAGGACTTGAATGCAAGTGCACGTTTAATAACTTCAGCATCTTCCAGCTTAAACAGTGTTGTTGATCTTCTTAGGGACAGTTCATACCTGTACCATTGAAGGACACCGTCCAACCAGTGTTGTGATGCTTTGAATCCTTCTGAGACCATTTCAAACTCTGGTGCCATTGAAAGGGCAAATGCTTGAATATCAGCCCTGCGCACAACCAAGGCCTTTGCTCTCCTGTCAGCAATCCATTCACCAGTGAGGATCTCCAAGTCAGGATATAAGGGCTGCCAACCTGATCCAGACCTGCGCTTTTTCCCTTTTCCCACATCCACCTGTTGATTGAGGTTATTATAATCTGCTCTCCATTTTCTGACCATTCGAAGATCCAAAATTTTTCTTTACAGAAAACTGCAAGATTCTTGCCATGTGACTCCTCTACAATTGCTTTCTTATACTCAACAGTATAGCTCTTCCTTTTTGTACTCATGTCTGGGGGTCAAAACAGACAGAATAATAAAATTATGACCATCAGTCCTTCTTTTCACTCCATCATGCCCCCTGAGTTATTCTTTTTTCCTCCATCATGCCCTTTTTATCCTCCATCATGCCCCCTCACTTCCACTTACATACCAGGTTTTTATGTTGTCCTGCCTCAGCTCTCCTCCGCGGCACTGCTCTCAATGGAGCCAGCAAGCAAATCACTGGGAAAGAACAGGATGATGCGCTCACTGCTGCAGCTCTGATTGGATGGAGCTCGGAGCGTGGTGTGCGTTTCACGGAGGGAGGGGGGGATGGTGCATACAGAGGGTACCGTAATGTAGTGTGTAGTGCAGGGGATCACCTTCACTACAGTAGCAATCTCAATAGGGCTTATTTTTGGGGAAGGGCTTATTTTAGAGGAATCTTACACAGTAAGGGGAGGGCTTATTTTCGGGATAGGTCTTATTATCAGGGAAACACGGTACTCTATTTCTTAGACAGCACCAGATCATTTTGGTGATCACCATTTTGCAATTTGAAATCTGGTACTGCTAAGCCACCTTCCTTCACATATTTTTTCATTTATTCCCTTGATATTCTTGATTTTATTTCTTCCAGATGAATTTTGTCATTATTTTTACTAGCTATATAAAATAATTTTTGGCAACTTAATTGGTATGGCTTTAAATAAGAAAATTAATTAAGGTAGGGTTTTAAAGTTTACTATATTGGATGAGCCTCCTGATGAGCAATAAATGCTTTCTACTTGTTTAGATCTAAATATTTGTGTGAAAAGTTTTTTTGTAAATGAGTTCATATAATTCCTTGATTGGTCTTGGTAGATAGATTCTCAAGTAATTTATATTGTCTGCAGTTATTTTAAATGGAATTTCTCTCTTTTCCTGATAGACTTTGTCTTTTTATTTTTAATTTTATGTTTGTTTTTAGTTTACATCTTTCATTTGCATAAGATTTTCAGATAGAAATTTTCTTCCCTTTTTTCCCCTACCCACCAACCCAAAACAGTGATTCCATGGAATACCCCCTCTCCAAATCTGCTCTCTCCTATATACTCCCCCATGCTCCCTCCAACTTTCCAGCAGAGCACGGTGGATCTCTATGCCCCAGTGCCTGTATATCTTATTTCCCAGTTGGATGTAAAATAATAATAATGATGATGATAATAATAATATATTTTTAAACATTTAATTTTAAAACTTTGAATTCCAGATTCTTTCCCTTCCTCCCTCGTCACCCACCCTTACTGGGAATATAAGCAATTCAATATAGATTGTACATGTGTAACTATGCAAAACATTTCCATAGTGGATATATTGTGAAAGACCGACTGTATTTCCCACCCCTTATTTGTTCTATTCTTTATTTTGATCCTGTCCCTTTTCAAAAGTGGGTGCTTCCAACTTCCCTACCCCCCAGCCTGCCCTCCCTTCCAGCATCCCCCCTCTTATCCCCTTCCCCCCTACTCACCTGTAGGGTTAGATACCCTATTTAGTGTGTATGTCATTCCCTCCCTAAGTCAAATTAAATGAAAGTAAGGTTGACTCATTCCCTTTTTCCTTCCAGTTCTTCCCCTCCATTGTAACAGTTTTCCCTTGCCTCTTCTATATGTGATAATTTACCCATTCTGTCTCTCCCCATCTCCTCTCATTATATTCCTCATTCACCTCTCAATTTTACCTTTTAAATATCATCCCTTCCTATTCAATTGGTCCTGTGCTCTCTCTCTATGTATACCTGTACACACACACACACACACACACACACACACACATATATATATATACACACACACTCACATATGTATTCATATGTCCATATACCCTCCTATATAGACATATATATGTATGTATACACACATATGTGTGTACACATACATTTCTATTCCCTTCAACTGTTCTCATACTGGGAAAAGTTTTATAAGTTACAACTATCATTTTTCCATGTAGGAATGTAAATAGTTCAACTTTGATAAGTTCCTTATGATTTCTTTTCCCTGTTTACCTTCTCATGCTTCTCTTGCTTCTTGTATCTGAATGTCAAATTTTCTATTCAACTCTGGTTTTTTCATCATGAATGCTTGAAAGTCCTCTATTCCATTGAATGTCCATATTTTCCTCTGAAACATGATACTCAGTTTTGCTGGGTAGGTGATAGACTTTGTTGGTAATATATAGAATTACTGATATTTCATGTGAGTTTACTTTATATCCCACATCTTTGATGAAGTTTTTTTAAAAGTTATTTTAACTGGCTTTTAAATTGATTCTCTAAATATACAATCACACAATCTGCAAAGACTGATAATCGTTTACTCACTGACTATTCTAATTCCTTCAAATTATTTTTCTTATTGCTATACCTAGAATTTCTAGAAAAATATTGAATAATAGTGGTGATTATGGGCATCCTTTCTACACCCTGATATTCTTTGAAAGATTTCTAGCTTATCCACCTTATGTTTAATACTTGCTGATGATTTTCTATAGATGCTATTTATTATTTTATTAATAGTTCCATTTATTCCTTTGCCTTCCAGTACTTTTAATAGGAAGTGGCATTATATTTTTTTTCAAGAGCTTTTTCTGGATCTATTGAGATACTTATATGATTTCTGTTGGTTTTGTTTTTGATATGGTCAATTATAAAGGTAGATTTTTTAATCTTGAGCCAGATCTGCATTCCTGGTATAAATCTGGCCTGATCAGAATGTATGACCTTTGTGATATATTGCTCTAATGTCTTAGCTAATATTAGGGAATATTAGGGAAATTCTGTTTTTGTTCTTCCTGGCTTAAGTATTAGCACTATATCTGTGTTGTAAAAGGAATTTAGCAGAATTCCTTCTTTGCTTATTTTCCCCAAAAGTTTGGATAGTGTTGGAATTAATTGCTTTTAAATGTTTGGGAGAATTCACTTGTAAATCCATCTGGTCCTGGGGATTTTTTCTTTGGGAGCTCATTTATGGCTTGTTCAATTTCTTTTTCTAAGATAAAGTTAAGAGTATCTAGCATAATTATTTTATTTCCCCCTTCTGTTAATCTGGGAAATTTAAATTTTTGTTAATATTCATTTTCGCTTAGCTTGTCAGATTTATTGGCATATAATTGCACAAAATAGTTCCTAATATTTTGTTTATTTCATCTTTATTGTGGTGGATTTAATTTTTTGCATTTTTTTAAATAGTAGACATTTGGTTTTCTTTCCTTTAAAAAAAAATTAGCAGGGGCGGCTAGGTGACGCAGTGAATAAAGCACCAGCCCTGGAGTCAGGAGGGCCCGCATTCGGTTCTGGCCTCAGACACTTAACACCCACACAAAAGAACTAGCCGCGTAACCTTTGGCAAATTACTTAACCCCAATTGCCCTCCAAAATGCAAAAAAAAAAAAAAATTAGCCAATGGTTTATCTATTTTGTTGCTTTCCCCCCATAAAGCCATCTTCTTAATTTATTTACAATTCATTTTTAAACATTCAAGTAATTGATTGATTGATTTTTTTTACCTCATTTATCAATGCACACATTTAAAGATAGAAATCTTCCCCTATGTACTGCTTTGGCTATATCCCACAAATTTTGGAATGTTGTCTCATTGTTTTCAATCGCTATATTGAAATTATTTTTTGTTCCTATGATTTGTTCTTTGATGCATCCATTCTTTAGTATTAGTTTATTTGCTGTCCAATTAGCTTTTGATCTATGCTTCCATTCCCCCTTATTAAATGTAAATTTTTATTGCATTATGGATTGAAAGGAGTGAATCCAATAGTTCTTCTTTTCTGCATTTGGTTTTGAGGTTTTTATGCCCTAATAAATGGTCAATCATTGTGAAGGTGTATGTATAACTCAGAATAGTATGCTTCTTTCTATTCTCAGTCAGTTTTCTTTAGAGATCTACTATATCTGACTTTTCTGAGGTTCTATTTATCTCCTTGACTTCTTTCTTGTTTATTTTATGGTTAGATTTATTGAACTCTGACAGTAGAAAATTGAGTTCCCCCACTAGTATAATATTACTGTCTTTTTTTTCTATAATTAAACTTTTCCTTTAAGAATGTAGATGCTATGCTATTTTGTAATATATGTTTATTGTTAATATCATTTCATTGTTTGTTTCTTTTTCATAAGATGTAGTTTCCCTGCTTTTCCCTTTTAATTAGCTCTATTTTTGCTTCTGTTTTGTCTGAGATCATGACTTAAAAACTGGACTTTTTACTTCAGCTTAAGCATAATATATTCTGCTCTGGCCCTTATTTTAAATCTCTGTGTATTTCTCTATTTCAAGTGTGTTTCTTGTAAACAACATATTGTTAGATTCTGGTTTCTAATCCACTTTCTAAAAAGCTTTCATTTTATTGTTGAGTTCATCCAATTAACATTCATAGTTATGATTACTAGCTATGCATTTTCTTTTATTCTATTTTCTTCTGTTTATCCTTCTCTCCCCCTTTTTATCCAGTCCTTCCTCAACAGTCTGTTTTACTTCTGACCATTTTCTTTTTTATCTGCTTTGCCTTTTATCATCCCCCCTTTCTCTAATCTCTTTCCACTCCTATCTCCTTAAGGTAAGATAGATTTCTTTTACCAATTGAATACATACACAAAAGTGCACACATACATATACATACATATATACATATAGATACATATATATTTTTTCCCTTTTTGAGTCAATTTAGAAGAACAAACTTTTACCCCACACACATCATTTTCCCCTTCACTATAAAAGTTCTTTCTTGATCACCTCTTTTATATAAGATAATTTTCCCCATTCTTTCTCTCCATTCTCCTTTCTTCTAGGGCATCCCTCTGTCTAACCTATCCATTTTTTTACATCATCACAACATGATTGAATCACTCCCACACCCTATTTCCAGGTAGGATAATGATGAAATTCTTAGAAGAACAGCTTCATTTTTTTTCCCACTATTCTTTTCAGTTAGTTCTAGGACCTTCAAGGATTTTTGTGCTTCCCAGGTGGTATTATCTGGGCAGAAGTGTTGTCACTGCTTCCTTAGTCTGAATTCTGGTCCTTTCTCAAGAAGGGACTCTGATCCCTTGAGACTACAATCAATATTGCTCTTCAGTGTCCTTTCTCTTTTAGGCCTAGAAATTAGAGTCCCTGATCCACTGGGACAGGAAGTAATACTGCCCATCAGAGCTTCCATTCCTCTCTGCTCTAGAACTATGACTCAGAAGTGGGTGACAGCAATGGAGTTGCCAAACAGCACCTGGTTCTGCATCCAATGCTAGCACAGGGATACCATATCTCTTTCTAACCGGTTTCCAGGTCACCTTACCATCTCCAGGTTGAGAGCTCCTGAAGGTGCTGCTCTTTCTGTTTCTACCACCTAATCCCACCACTGGTATTTCATCCATGTGAGCTCCAGGGTAGCCTCCTATCCCATGTCAGTATTCACCCTTTATGACCTTTTGTTGACTCTACCATGCCAGAATTTGATTGAGGCATTATTTTAAAAGTTGTTTGGAGAGGAATTTGAGAGAGCTCCACTGAGTACTTCTCTACTCTGCCATCTTGGCCCCATCCCTGGAAGTCCCAGCGTTCTCAGAGAAACAATGGCTAAAGTTTCAATCCTGATTCAGTGTTCTGTGATAAATGTTGTTCCTTTGAATGTGGTTAAGTTTTAGAATACTGGGGTGAATGGAAAACACAGGACACTTCTCTAATTTGCCAATAAATTATTGGAGAACTTTTAGGCTAATATCTTGGAAAAGTCAGACACTAGAACTGTTTTATGATTGTGGGATGAACTTAATTTACCCAACCATAGACAGAAGATGAGAATTTGACTACTAAGCTCAAACAAAGATGGGGTCATGCATACATCAGAACCAGATTCTGAACTCAGGAAGAGAGGAGAAAGCTGAAAATGGATTGCAGAACTATGTTAAAAAGAGGTCATAACACTTAATCTCTATCAATTGTTGTCAAGCAGATTGTTTGATCAATGAGAGATTGGAATGTTTGCTGCTGAGAAGAAGAGAGACCATTCTTGCTGATATACCTTGCTGATGAAAAGAATAAGAAGGATATACTTTACTTAATACTGTGAATACCTGCTGCGAAGAAGAGAAAAAGAAGATAGAAAATACTTCTCCTTATTTTCACTTATTGTTGCTGAAAAGTGGAGAAAGAAGAATTCTGGGAAGTAACAGACTTGGAGAGGTTTTTCCAAACTTGAGAATAAAGGCTTATTCCTTTTGCCAAGATAGTGTAACATTACTTTAGCTGAAGGCATCATCAGTAAGCCTGAAGGCTTTTGTGATGGATATGATAGTTGCTGTTGAGGAGTAAGTCCAGCTAAGCAGAAGGATAGCTTGAAAGCAGAAATTTAAAGAAGGCACCTAGCAGATCGATTGGACTGCCTGGGGCATCATGCCCAATGAGGTGTTTGTCACACGAAGAGTAGTAGATCATATTAACTCAGAACTGCAGGTATATGTTCAACACAGAAGTTACATTCATCAAAGTAGTTTTATGTACAATTCCTGAGACAGAAATAGGACACTGAAGTTTACAGTTCCAGGGCTGTGAGTGGCCTTGAGAACATGGATTTTCCTCATGTGTGCCTTCCTTCCAGAAAAGTTAGTTCCCACCCTCACCTAAAGATACTGAGTGCATTGGTGGAAGAGTGTGACCCACCTATATGTTTGGACTTCGGTGTATTGATTATTATTGCATATGCTTTATGCCAAGTTCCTATGATATTATGATTATTAATTCTTTTGTCTTATTTTTAACTAAGTGGTTACATTTAAGATCTAATGAATGATCTCAACACTCTAACTAGTTGTGCATAAATGGGAATCATTCTAGTGGAGAATTTAGGGTGATAAGTGGTGAATTCTGATTGTGTATTTCCTGTAACAGGATTAACCATATGATCTAAGAGAGTTTGAGGGTAGCCCCACATTGACTGTCTTTCTCTAGGTACCTGTGTGAGGATAGATTAAGGTGTGTAAGTCAGACTGGAGTGTGAGTATCGGGTCCTCCACAGATATATTCCATTCTTGTTAATAATTCATCGATCACAAAATTGGCTAAAATGCGTAGAGAATACAAGATCTCAGTGCAGCATAAAAAAAGCATTTCATCAGGTGGAAACAAAAATTACCTTGAAGGATGAATATGTATATGTGTGTATCATGCCTATGTCAAATTATACAAGGTATCTTGAACATTATATTTTTGAAGGAAAAAAACTGGCTCTTTGAAAAAGAAAAATAAAGCATATTACATTATATTGATTTGCTTTATACTTAAAGCTGTGGAATGGGCTGTTTAAAAATATAGTTGAACCTATGAGTTTTGATGTAGCTACAGTAAAGTATAGGAGCATGGAATTTGCAGGCCATAGACCAAATGCTTTTTCTGACACTCAGATCAATCATTTTACTATTTAGCTAAATAAACAAGAAGCATACTGGATATAGGGATGGCCTTTGAATCAGAAAGACCTGGCTTCATGTTGTGACTCTCCTGCCACATAGTAGTTGTACTGACGATGAATAAATCTTTGAGGGGCTCTGAACATTCTTTAAGATAAAAATTATAGAAAGGTTGGGTATCTCTATAGTGCAGGGAATTTCCATACTGGGAATTCCTCATACTAATGAAATTACAGCCCTGGACCCAAAAAAGAGAAAATTAATACCAACTTACCAAACAAAACCTAATACACCTTTTATAACAGAGCAAATTGATGCTTACTGTTGAATAAAGTAGTTCTCTTGGGGGGGAGGATTTTATGTAGCAACGTTTTTTCCTTTATCACCCCAGCAGGAGTGCTAATGCCATTATGCAAAATAGCAAAACTGTGCCAATACCTAAAGATAAACTGCACATTAAAGTGGAAATATCATTGGATTTGTGATCAAAAGACATGAATTCAGATACTACCATTACATCTTAATTACTCTGTGACAGTGGACAAGTTGTGACAGTTAGATAGCTCAGTAGATAGAGTACTGGGCCTAGAGTTAGGAAGACCTTAGTTTAAATCTGGCCTCAGACATTCACTAGAAGTGTAGCAGCCCTGAGCAAGTCACTTAACCCTGTTTATCTCAGTTTCTTCATGAGTAAAATGAGCTAGAGAAGGAAATGGCAAATCATTCCAGTATCTTTGCCAAGGAAATCCCATATGGGGTCACAAACAGTTTGACACAACTGAGCAACAACAAAGTGGACAAATTACTTAACCTCTTGGGGACTCAGTTTCCTCCTCTGTCCAATGAAAAGACTGGCTTAGATGATATATAAGGTCTCTTTCAACTCTAAATTCAATGATAGGGGCAGCTAGGTGGTGCAGTGAGTAAAGCGCCAGGCCTGGAGTCAGGAGGATCCGAGTTCAATTCCGGCCTCAGACAATTAACACAAACACACACACACAAAACTAGCCATGTAACCTTGGGCAAGTTACTTAACCCCAATTGCCCTCCAAAAGGCAATAAATAAATAAATAAATTCAATGATAGTGTTCTCATGACACATTGAGAGCCCTGCTATTAGTCAACACTTTTGCACTTGATCCAGATCACATGCCTGTGGACACAGATGTCAAATGTTCTCTTGGAAGATCAGTAAAATTGAAGAAAACATCTTGGAATTCAATATTTAGCTCGTTCACTACCAAAGAAGACAGAAAATAGGAAGAGCAGAGAGTGAATGCTAGGTTGGCCCATGAAGTTGATATGATTATAGGAAGTAGTACAAGGATGAAATATTGCTACATACATAGAGGGCAAAAGCCAGGCTAACAAAGAATGAGACAAGAGCAGGATGGCTCCTGAACGATGCTCTGTGCTGGATTCAACATGTAAGATGCTGAATCCATTAGCAGTCACACGGTAATAATTTTCTTATCCACAGATGGAAGAAGTTGTATCCAAAGCTTATACTTTACTCAGTGCCGTTTGCACTAATCAAGTTGATATGGATTTAAACAGTGTCACAATGGAACCAAGTCTTTCTATCAATGTTAGTTTAAGACAGTTTTCACTGAGAGGCACTATGACACATCGTGGATGTTGAGCCAGCCTCAGAATCCAGGGGATTCAGACTCTTGTCCTGCTTCTAACATAATAATTTGTGAGCCTGGCCAATACATTTGATTTTCAGTGCTCTGGGCATACTTCTAAGACTGTAATTTGTAAAAGTTGATGGTCTAAATGAATAAAGGAAGTTTGCTTACTGGATTACTCTCTACAGCAATGGCCTGGCTTTTGTATACATTTCATATAGATCATACTCACTTTTCTAAGAATTGATAAAAACTAACCTTATACCTTTAAGGATAGAAAATCACCTAGGGTAATGAACCATTATTCTTCATCATTTGCCAATAGGGATGGAATAGGTCAATGCCATAAGTTGCATTCTGACCTTCGAGTTATAATTTAAGCTAACTTTAAATATTATGGAAGACCCTCCCTCCCTCCCTCTCTTCCTCTCTCTCCCTTCTTTTCCCCACCTGATTATTGTATTTATAGGTTGGATCAGTGATATAGGGAACTCCCCAGAAAGGAAATTCCCTCTACCAATACAGATGAACAACGTTTCTGTTACTTATGGTCTAAGAAGAAATGCCTAGCTACTATTAGTTTAATTAAGTGACTTGGCTAGGATTACATGGCTAGGAAGGGGCGGGGGGTGGGGGAGAGAGAGACAGAGACAGACAGACAGACAGACATACTGTTAATGATGACACTTAGCATGGGTAAAAGTCACATGTAAGTTTCTTTCCTTGAGTGTATAGCTTTCATTACACAGCTATGAATTCTCTGGCATATCTAAGCACTTAATAAATGCTTTTTGATTCAGCGTCTGGGCAGAAATGTGTACTGTAAAATTCAGACTAGGGTGGTAATCAATTAAAAATATTTTATCTCAGTCAATTTTTACAGATGTGAGTATGAATGGATTTGGTACATGGAAATATGGGTATGGAGAGGTGGAATCAGGTAAATGGGTGAAATCAGTTTATTCAAATTAGGTTTTTCAAAAAACTGTGATAAATGTAAGCTTTTTAAAGTCACCTTTACAGTTCAGAAAATACTATCTTCCTGTCATCCCTATGAGATAGGTAGTGCAAATATTATCATCTTATTTCACAATTGAGAAATGTACAGCTCAGAGCAAATAAGTTTCTTGCCCACAGTCATACATCTAGTATGTGACCAAGTGAGGAGTGAAATCCAATTCTTTTAGATCTAAATAGGACTCTTTTCACTACACAAAGCTGTCTCCCTGAAAAGAAGCCTGCATGCATGCACACACATACACACAAATAGGGCCATTTAAAGGTGTTTTTTTTAATGTTCTTAGAGTCAAAGAAAAATAGAATATCTCATACCAAGGAATAGCATTTTAAAATAGGACTGATTGCAATCTCTCGGGAATTCAGTCTATTTTGATAGCACACAACGATTGATTTGATAATCTACAACAATATACAAGAACCGTGCATTCATTTTTCAAGGGGATACTAACCTTTTGCCTGAAGTACCCTACAGCTGCCAGGAGCTCATAGCATCCATCAGGATGACATATACTGTGGAAGCACATATTGGCTGGCATGTGGAGGGCTAGGATGTGCTGCATACAAGCCACTGAAATCACATAAATGTGCAAAACAAGTGCACAAAGGGAATGAATGTCGTCCCTATGTCTTATTGTCCTGAGATCCAGAGACCCATGACTTCTATCCTGGAGGAAATCTTGTTGCCATGCTATCTCAGCTCCTCATTTTTGCTTCTGGAGACATGGGCCACATTGTTTTATTGTTCCAACCTTTTTGTTCCCTGGTGAGTTCATCTGTGAAATAGATGTGGTTGCATATCAGTCTCTTTTCTGACATTTGCCTACATAAGATAGAAAATTACATACATATATATTTGTGTACATATATAATACATACAAATACAGATATAATACATGTATACATATGTGTATCAGCTTTGGCTGCAATTTCCAGAATAAGTAAGTCATTGCATATAACTCCCATAGAGGCTCATAGGTTTTAGAATTGGAGGTGACCTTAGACCTCAGAGATATAATTGTAGATCAATCTTTTCATTTGAATGATCAGAAAATCTTGCCTAGGGAAGAGGTGACTTGCCCAAAATGCAAGCAGGAATAAAAGCTAATATTTATACATCACTTTAAAAACATTCTCATTTGATACTAAAGATAGCTCTGTGAGGTAACTATTGTAATCTACATTTTATAGAATGTAAAATGGAACCTAGAGAGATCTTGCCTTTGGTTATAGAGCTAACAAGTATCAAAGGCAGAATTTGAACAGAGGTCCCCACTTTACTTTATGAATTGCACGCTCTAGCAAATAAATAATATTTAGTGGGGTGACTAGGTGGTAAAGTGAATAGAACACTGGCTCTGGAGTCAGGAAGACCTGAGTTCAAATCCAGCCTCAGACACTTAAGACTTACTAGCCATGTGACTTTAGGCAAGTCACATAACCCCAATTGCCCTGTCTTCCACCCTCCAAAAAAAAATAATATTTAGGACAGTTGTGAATCAAATGTGGGTCCTGTTGCTCCAAATTCAATACACTTTTCATAGCATGTTGCTAAATTACAGTGAAACACAACTACAAAGCAAGGTTGGTAGCTGCTATGCTTTTCATTTCTTGCTAGCATGGATTTCTTTTGTTTTTCTTTCTCTTACCCTCTCTTTTTTTATTTAAGAACCTGAAGAATTGTTTACTTCCAGATTTTGTAGGTACTTAAAACATCTTCTAATTATAAAATCCTAGGCCATTAGAACTGAAAGAGATCTTAAAGATCATAAAGGCCTTTCAGTTTAATTTGCCAAGAAGGGAACTGATGCCCAGATTGGGTCTAACATGCCCAAGAGCTAGGATTCAAATAAAAGTTCTTTTTTCTTTTATCATTAATATTTTCCCCATGTTACTATGTATAATTCTTGTCTCCTATGGAAAATTAAAATCTTTGATATGGCAGTTATTGTTACTAATATAATCACACATCTACCCCAGATTGGCCAAAAGTGAATGAACATGTATAAAATGTATATTTATATTATATAATAATATAATATTACACCAAAAAGTTAGCTGTATTTGGACTTGTTGGCAGAGAGAATAACACTTAAGTACATTATTATGGGCCTCCCTCTATGTCTCACTGCCCTTGATTTCTTCTCATCAACACAATTAATTTTCTTTTCTTTTTTTTTTTTTTTAAAGCAATAAGGGTTAAGTAACTAGCTCAAGGTTACATGGCCAGTTATTTCTGGGTGTGGTGCTCGTGGTCTTACTCGCTGAGCCACCTGGCCACCCCTAAGCAATTGGGGTTAAGTAACTTGCTCAAGGTTACACGGCCAGGTGTTTCTGTGTGGGTGCTAAGTGTCTGAGCCCAGATTCGATCCCCAGGTCTTCCCAACACTGGAGCCGGTGCTCTTACTCTCTGTGCTACCTAGCCGCCCCTACACAATTCATTTTTTATAATCCTTTTGCTTTATGTGTGAAAGAATCTTGAGATTTAATACTTGAACCTTTTAAAAATTATACAAAAGCTTCATATTTCAAAAATTGTGACACCACGTATATTTATTTTCTAGTATTCTACCAAATTTAACAAATGTTTGTAGGAAATTTTTTAAAAAATCAACAATTCCCAACCTCTTTGTAGGATTTTGTGAGGTGAACAAAAAAAATCAGCAAGAAACTTCTTGCTTATGAACTTCTTGTCATAATCTTTATGATCTGAAGAAAACATGCTGTATGATCAAGAGTGGAAGAGAAAAAGGGTCTTCCATTTTTTCATTTTATTAGATGGGCAAACTTATTTAAGGTCACTATGAGGCAGAGCTTAGATCTGACTCTAGGCAGCTCACTTAAGATTTCTGAGCCTTAATTTCTTCAGCTATGAAATAGGGATAATAATAGTATGTCAATCAAAACCTCTCATGATTATTGTATAAGTATTTTGCAAAACTTAAAGTCATGCATAAACATGAGATGTTATTGCTATTCTTGATATCTCATTTTTCCTATATTTTTGGATAGGGTTTTGATAAAAATGGTCATGGGAAAAGTCACGACCATACTCTTTAGTTTTTCCTCTATTCCCTTCTATTTATTCTCCTCATATCTTAACTGTAAAACCAGTGTGCTTTCTACGACATTACAATCTGCTCTATGGCCATTGGGATTAAAGAATTTGCTATTTTTAACAATGGTTTTGGGGCTATGGTGTGGCTATGCCTGGGGCCTTCATCCTAACAATGAAATCTCATTTAAGTAAAGTCTGCAGTGTGAGGTAATATTTTCCGAATCTTGTACTTGAGGAGTTTATGCCTATTTATTGAATTTTGTTAGTTTAGGCCCAAGGTTTTATCATGCAGAAATTTTTTTTTTTCAGAACCCAACAACCATGTGTTGGTTATCTTCCCAACCTTAACTCACCACAAATTTGATATTCAATTGTACTATTGTGTATAAAAATATGAAACAGCACAGATCCATGGTATACTCCACTAGAGACCATCTGCCTGCTTGACATTAAGTTCATTCACAACTACCCATTCACTCAATTTGATCATCCAATCATTCTTAATTCCATTTATATATACCACACTCTTATTGAGATCTCATTTGTTTTTCATCTTAGGCATAACAATAGCTTGAGTAACTTTGTAAAATATTTTGCTGTAATTTAGGTAGACTATTTCTACAGGATTCTCCTCATCAACCAGCTTAATGACCCTATCAAAGGAGATAATAAAGTTTGTTGGCAATGGAGGGTTTTTCATGAAAGCATTATGGTTTTGGGGGCTCATTATGTCCTTTTCAAAATCATTTAGCCCTTAGAGGTCACCCAGTTTGACTCACTCATTTTTACACAAGAGAACTATAGTCCAGAGAGGACAGGAACCTTGCCCAAGGTCACATAGGTAGTATGCAGAAGAGGCCAGTCATGAGCCTAAGTTTTCTGAATCTAGAACCTTTATCCTTTCTTTTGAACCTTAATACCTCTATATCATCACAAACCACTCTTTTAATAATATTTTTAGAACTTTGTCAGGAAACAAATACAAGATAACTACTATATAGATTTCAGACTCGATTTTCTGCCCGAAAAAAAGTGGCATTTGTCTTTTTCTCATCCTGGGTCACCTTTCCTATTCTCTGCTATCTCTAAAAGATCACTAACAGTAATCACATCTGCCAGTTCTATCTGCACCTGAGGATGTAGTTCATCTGGATGAGGTGACTTGAATTCATCAAGGGCAGCTAGGTGATCTCTTATTATCTTTTCACTTATCTTGGGTGCTAACTTCCCATTAACCATTTTTGTCCTGTTATTTTTAGTCCAAAAACTCATTCTTCTTAGCAGAAGAAACAGAAACAAAATCTGAGTTGAGAAGCTCACCTCAACATTATTCTTTCAACCTTTCATTATTCTCAATCCATCTACCAGCAACAGAAGACTGACCTCTTTGATCTTCCTTTCCACCAACCCTGCCCCACACTTCAATAGTGAAAAACAAACAAAATGCTTCATGTTGTTCTTAGCTTTCTAGAACAACCTCAGGATGGTCCGAGTTAAATTTTATCACTCCTCATTCTATTCTGTTAGGATTTTGCCATATTAACTTAATCATTCATTCATTTATTTTTCTGCATCCTCCATCACTAACCCTTGGTACCTGTCTTTTTAAAACCTGTGTTGGTAGATGACTTCTGTGTACATGCACATTGGTACCTTTGGATAAATTCCCCCTTGCTTCTTATAGAGTTGATTTCTCTTCAAGCAAGCATTTCCGGGCCCTAAAATCACAGAATGGAGGTGTCTTTCTTTTTTTTTTTTCTTGAGGGGGTAGGCAAGGCAATCAAGGTCAACTGACTTGCCCAAGGTCACACAGGTGTTAAGTTTCAAATGTCTGAGGCCGAATTTTAACTGAGGTCCTCCTGAATGCAGGGCCAGTGCTCTATTCATTGCTCCATCTAGCTGCTCCTTATCATTTGGGGGGGTTGGGGAGTTGTCTTTCAAGCTGCATACAAACAAGGCAAGAGCTCAAGATGTGATCATGGTGAGTTCTTATCTGTATGATGTTGCTTACTGGTCTGACATCATGGGAATTTGGTTTGATAAATAATAGCTAGTATTTATTTGATATTTTCAAGTATGTGAAGTGCTTTACAAATATTATCTTATTTTGCATGACAATAACCCTGAGAGGTAAGTATCATTATTATTCTAATTTTTACACCTGAGAAAACTGAGGCAGACAAAGGTTAAATGACTTGCCTAGGGTCACAAAGCTATCAAGTACCTAAGGTCAAAATTGTACTCAGATCTTCCTGACTCCAGGTCCAGCACTCTATTCATTGTGCCAGCTAATTGTAGTATTAATACAATAACGCTCAGGAAGAAGCCGCCTATATGTCCATTGTGGCTGATATCTAAAAGGAGATACAGGGAAGTAAGCTTGTAGACTTCTCCTTAAATCCTGAAGTGTAGTGAAAACTATTCAGGGACCAAGAAGAAGGAGGGTACCTTAGTAACTTTTAGTGCCCCAAGTCAAAGGCCTGATCACATTGTCTTAGTTATAGCTTTGTTTGACTTGTGACCATTAAATGATAGTACAGGTTCACAACCAAAGGAGTTCTTAAATGAATACAGCCAGACTCCCAATTTTTCCAAAATACTAACATCAGCAAACCCCTGTTAGACAGGATGTTTCTGAAGTACAGATAATATTTGCTCACATACAGAAACTTAGATGAAGTGGGCAGAAAAATAATGTATTAAAGGCACACTGAAGAATATGATGCCCTGGGATATAAGAATGGCTTGAAATTCAGAATTCAGCAACCACAGAAACAAAGCTTTTCCTTCCTTCCTTCCTTCCTTCCTTCCTTCCTTCCTTCCTTCCTTCCTTCCTTTCTTCCTTCCTTCCTTCCTTCCTTCCTTCTTTCCTTTTCTTCTTCTTTCCCCTCCCTCTATTTATTTCTTCTGAGCCTCTATTCTCCTTGTTCCTGAAGACTTACACATGGGATGTTTTGTTGACTACAGTTCTACATCCAGAGATGACCTGGGTTAAAATTTGCATTAAAACACTAGCTTTGTGGGGCAGCCAGGTAGCACAGTGAGTAAGAGCACCGACTTCAGTGTTGGGATGACCTGGAGATCAAATCCCAACCTCAGACACTTAGCACGCACCCAGAAACACCTGGCCGTGTAACCTTGAGCAAGTTACTTAACCCCAATTGCTTAGGGGTAGCCAGGTGGCTCAGTAAGTAAGAGCACTAGCTCCAGTGTTGGGATGACCTGGGGATCAAATCTGGGCTCCGATACTCAGCACCACACCCAGAAATAACTGGCCATGTAATCTTGAGCAAGTTACTTAACCCCGATTGCTTTAAAAAAAAAAACAAAAAAACATTAGCTTTGTGATTATGAACAAGTCACTTAAACATTATTTTGTTTAAGTTCTTCATCTGGAGGGAGGAAGAGGGAGAGAGACAGACAGAGAAAGAGAGACAGAGGGAGAGAGACAGAGAGAGAGAGAGAGACAGAGAGAGAGAGAGAGAGAGAGAGAGAGAGAGAGAGAGAGAGAGAGAGAGAGAGAGAGAGAGAGAGAGAGAGAGAGAGAGAGAGAGAGAGAGAGAGAGAGACAGAGACAGAGAGACAGAGAGAGACAGAGAGAGACAGAGAGATAGAGAGAGACAGAGAGAGACAGAGAGAGAGACAGAGAGAGAGACAGAGAGACAGAGAGAGAGACAGAGAGAGAGAGACAGAGAGAGAGAAACAGAGTTGGAGGCAGAGACAGAGAGACACACACAGAGGGAGGGAGAGACAGAGATAGAGTGAGTCAGTCATGTTTCTAAAGGGGTTTTATAGAGAAAGGACTTTAGAAACCTTGAAGTATTATAGAAATATGAGGTGTTTTTAAAATTATTAGCCACTTACATTTTGATTCTAGGTCAACAATCTAATGTGACTGACGGGTGATGGCAAATAGTTTCTAACTGAAAAAGCATTTCCTTATATTCACATCTTTCTTTGTTGCTTGTAGGAAGTATGGTATCACCTTCTGCCTTTCATTCTGAAATACTCTCATTTCTTCACTCCCTTATCCTTCTTATCTTTTATCTACCCAAGCCCCTTCCCCATAACTCTCTTAATCCCTGCCCCTGAGTTGGGCCACTGTTACCCATCAGGGACATCTAGATGGCACAGTAGATAGAGTAGTAGACCTAAAATAAGAAAGACCGGAGTTCAATTTTAACTTCGGACACTTACAGGCTATGTATCCCTAAGAAAGTCATTTAACCACTATCTGCCTCAGTTTCCTCTTGAGTAAAAATGGTGATTAATAATAACGCTTCTCAGGGTTGTTGTGATGAAAAAAATTAGATCATATTTGTAAAGCACTTCACTCATTTTAAAATGCTACGTAGATACTAACTATTGTTTTTAATCAGTCCAAATTCCCATGAAGCCAGCCCAGTAAGCAACATTTCTCAAGTAGGAACTCCTCATGACCACATCTTGAGCTCTTCTTACCTTTCTGGTATACAGCTTATAACTTAACTCAGTATTACATGTCCCAACATTTCATCTCCTGGTAAATTGATACTTATTCCCTAGTGACTGAAAAAATTCTGGTGCTGCTAGCTCAGATTTAAATTTAGTCTCATTCAGCCTCAATGATTAAAATCCTCATACCCAGGGGTACATTGGACCTGTCTCCAGAGATCTACTTGTTAAATTATTAATTTATACTTTAAAATGCTATAAATCAGGACTTGATTAATTTTTAATATTTTTAAACAGTAATGTAGAAAATGTTAATAATGCAGATTAGATTTAAAAATATTTTGTTGGTAATATTTTTGGAGAGCTGGTAGTTAAATGTTTAGCAGCATATCTCAGCTTACATTTTAGCCTGTTTCAGAAGAAAGAGTGTGGGTTTATAGGCAGAAGATTTGAGTTTTATTAGCAGCCCTAGTACTGACTTCTTATATGACTTGGATGATATACTTTCTGTTTCTGGACTTCAGTTTACTTTTAAAATGCAATCCAACAAATATTTGTCAACTGCCTAGTAGTCAGTATTAGGACTTCCATTAAAACTCAGATCTTCTGCCTATAAACCCATATGCTTTCCACTGAACCAAGTTGAAATATAAACTCAGATGTGCTAGTAAACTTTTAACAAACAGGACTCCAAAAAAATTACCTACAAATTTAAAAAAAACATCTAATCTGCATTATTAACATTTTCAGTATTACTTTCGGTCTAGAAATTTTTTAAAAAGTGATGAATAAGGTCCTGATTTGTAGCATTTACCCACTTCTGAAGTGTGAATTAAAAATTTAATGAGCAGGTATGAAGCCAAGCAGGAGCAGCTTTCCAGAGGACTGCTGCTGTGAACAGCTTTAAGATTCTGATTACATAGTATAGTGAACTCCCTATTTATTCAGCAGTAAATTAAAGTAAAACATACAAAGAAACTAAAGTACAGCATTCACAATATTATGACATAACAAGTCATCACTAAAGTGGCCACATAGTTTTCACCAACCGTGGCCACATAATTTTAAACAAAAGATATCATTCAGTAAGTCCTTAATTCAATTATCCTTGAGGAGCAATCCTCCTTAAAGGACACAAAGTACAATCATTCATTACCTCTTTAACTCAATCATCCTTAAGGGGCAGGACTCCTTAAGGGACACAAAGTACAAAGGTCAAAGTTCTTCACTCCTAGGTCACAGTAGATCATAATCTATTTTATGCATTAAGTACCCAAGAAGAGGTCTTTTCATCTTGACTTGATTCTGGCTCTCAGTTTCCATGGTTTCTTTTCCATGGTCCCAGCTCCTGCCCAAATATACCCAACTGTCAGCTGGACTCTAAGGCAGGCAGCTCTCAGCTCCTTGTCCAGCTCCTCATCCAGTTCCTCATCCAGCTCCCATTCCATATTGAAGCTCACAGTGTACAGTCCACCTCCAGTCCTTCACAGTTTCTGTTCCTGGGAAGACAAAGCTTAATGGAGCCAAAATAATATTCATGCACATTGCCGGTACCATCATCAATTCACTATCTTTCTGTGAAATCAACAGAGACCCACAAAGTCCAAGAAGTCAACACAAATCATCAAAATAGAAATCAACACAGACCCACAAACAAGGTCCAAGAGGTCAGCACAAATCATCAGTAAAGTCTCAGAACCTCCAAAACCCTCCTCCAGGACTTCTGAAAACAGACAACAAGAAAATCCTCTTTCAGGGCTTCCAGTAAGGTCACAGGGTTTCTGTACAAAATATCACAAACAAAAATCAACACAGACAGAACAGACAGAGACAGAGTGCTGGGAAACCACAAGTTTTTTCCTTCTCAACTCTGCCACCACAAGATTTCTCTTCTCAGTTCTGTTCAGTTCTGTTCTCTCCAGCTTGGGCTTCTCCTTATATATGGTCATTAGCTCCTCTCTTCCTGTTGCATTAGTCACAGGAATTCACAAGTTCTAGGGTTCACCAGTTGTGGGGTTCATAAGTTCTGTTTCTTAACAAAGACTTGATATAATCATGGGCAAGGTTTATATAATGGTTATGGGATTTAAAGATCTTCCATGCTTCTTGAACTTCCTGACTCAGCAGGAAGGGGTGGGGCAAGAGGAAGTGGGAGCCAAGCTAGAGTGCATGTGGTGACTGGAAGCATGGCAGCAGCAGCAGCAGTGGTGGCAGTGCAAACTTCTTTTTTTGAGCCAGCCAGAATTTCTGCTAAGGATTCCTGCTGAGACTGCCAGGGATGGGAACTGTGGGGGGTTGGAGCTTCTGGGAGCATGCTTCATGGACACTGAGCAGTTGCCGGGAGTAAGGAGAGGAGGATCTTTGCCTGAGGTAGCCTGTTCTGTTTTGAAGGCTTGAGAATGTGGGTGTTTACTACATTAACTATGTGTGCCAACTTCATAACTATTATGATGGCTTTGACTTTCTGGTTTTGGAATTCAGTTTTCTGGTACTTGAATAAATGTTCTAGCTTTGTCCCCCATGTAGAAAGCCTGGTATTTTGTGATTAATAACCATATCAGCATATTTATAGTTACTGTAAGCATTGTGAATATTGCATTTTTTTTAAAGCAATCAGGGTTAAGTAACTTGATCAAGGTTACACGGCCAGTTATTTCTGGATGTGGTGCTGAGTATCGGAGCCCAGATTTGATCCCCAGGTCATCCCGACACTGGAGCCGGTGCTCTTACTTGCTGAGCCACCTGGTCACCCCTAAGCAATTGGGGTTAAGTAACTTGCTCAAGGTTACATGGCCAGGTGTTTCTGGGTGGGTGCTAACTGTCTGAGCCTGAGATTCTATTCCCAGGTCATCCCAACACTGGAGCCGGTGCTCTTACTCGCTGTGCTACCTGGCCGCCCCATGAATATTGCATTGTTGATACAGCTTAAAATAAACTTGAACTGAAACAAGATGCTAAATAATTAAATAGCTGAAATTGCTTACCATCACAGCAGGTCACTGGAGTAGGGGTAAGGCATTGTGCTAAATTCTAGGGAATTTTAGTCCAGACTTTTGTTTTATTGATGTGGGGAGCACCCATTGAGAATTTACATTAGACTCTCCCCTGCAATTTATAGCCTTGGACAGTTGCCTGGGGTTAAGAAAATGAGGCACAGAATCAAGTTGGTAAAATGAGAGGTAGTGTTTTTGCCCTGTCTCCTCCACAACTTGCTCCACAACATCATAGAAAGTCTGCCAGACCAAAATCTGATCAGAGAAGTCAAGCAAAAGTCACAGTGAATCCCAGCCCAGGGAAGTTTAGGAAGATGGAGAGGTCTCCAGACATTGAACTTGGGGCTGGCCAGGAGTGCAGCTATGGTCAGGGAACACTCCAGCAGCCCGGGACAGTAAGATTACTGAACAGAGCAGGAAACACGTGTGAAAGATCTTCAGGTACTCTTATACTAACTTTGGAACCAGGAATGGACACAATCTATCAGCTGTGTAGATAGTTTCTAGTCACAATTCAAGAGTAGAGAAGCATGATCATGAGCAGGGGTCCTTTAAAGAATAACTTTCAGAAACAGTTATATGACTCTAAGCCCAAGAAGAGGGAGGACTCAGTTATAACCTTGAGACCAGCACATAAGCCTGGCAAAGAACAAACCAGGGCAAGAGACCAAAACCAAGGAGGAGCCAGAAGGTCATTGCTCTGAACCTACAGAACCACACAATAAACTAACAGGGACTGAGTCTAGCAGCAATCTACTGCAATTCAACCACATACAAGTCAACAGACCCAAACCTAGGTCAAGAACTTGCAGACCAGGAGACCTCTCCTTGGATCATACCACTTTGGAAACACTAAAAACTTGGATCCACTAAGACTGAACTGTGAAAGTGACAGAGGACCTAGCAATAATAGAATCTCAGTCCAGACAGTTGACAGGGTGATGGAGAGTTTAAGTTACTTGTCCTGGGTCACACAGACAGTGTGAGTCAGAGGTAGTACATTAGGTTTCTCTCCATCCACTATGTCAAACTACTCCAGGTTCCAGGGAGACAAAGACAAAAATAAACAAAGGAAAGAGTCTCTGCCTTCAAGCAGTTTAGATTCTGCTGGAAAATAAAAAAAGCAAGGGCTTTGAATTCAGTAATCTCTAATGGTCACTTCTAGCTTAAATCTGGAATCAGAAATCTAGTAGATCAATTGGCTTCTGCAGTTATCTTGAGAATTTTATCCTTTTCTATTTCTCTCTTCTGTTGCAATTTATTTTTCTTTTCTCTTCCATTCCAGAGATCTTTCAACCTTTGCAAGCCTCCAACATCCCTCTTCTAATGTTCCCTATCCCAGGCCTGGGAGATACCCAGCTTTACCAACTTTTTCTCCATTTAAAACAACAATAACAACAACCACAAAACCCTGTCCATCTTTACACAGGCTAGACTATAAACTACTTTTAATTAGGACACATATTAACTTTGATTTTTGTACCCCTACCACCTAATAAAGTACTTTGTATACAGAAGACTCTTAATAAATATTTGCTGATGGGTTCATAGGGTTTCAGTGTTACTAGGAGTATTGCCTACATTATATCATTTGAGACTCACAACAACCCTGAATGGAGTGTAGACCAAGTTTTAGTATTGTCATTGTACAGATGAGGAAACCTATTTTCAACAAGGAGAAATACCTTGCATAAAGTCATGTAGCATGTCTCTAAGCAGGGGTCTTGTACCTGTAGCTTAGGACTCCAAATTAGAAAGGCAGCGTAGTGTTATGGACAGAAGGCTGGACATAGAATCAGGAGGGCTTGTGTTCAGACATTTGCTCAGATATTTGTTATTTTGGGAACTTAGCTTTTCTTAGCCTTGGTTTTTTCATCTATAAAATGGGGGTTATAAAAGTTCCTACTTCACAGGATTTTTATGAGGAACAAATAAGATAATGTATGTAAAGTACTTTACAAACTCTAAAGTGTTATATAAATGTGAGCCATTATTGACTCTAGTGCACTTACCACTATATCATACTGTTATGTCACCTTAATTACTGCTAAAAGCCTTTGCATTTTCTGTGTAGCCCTCCTCCTACCATCTGCATGTAAGCATTTAAAATGGTTTAAATCACATATTTATAGAGTCACAGACTACTCTGGCCCTGCTTTCTAAATGATCCCTTCTCAAAGTCTTATAATGATCATCATTAGAAAAAGACAGCTGCATTGGAAAAGACTTCCAGACACCCTCTAGTGATAGGCTAATCTCTACCTGATCAGAAATTTCATTCATAGCATTCCCCAAAAGTATGCATCTTTTGAACGACTTCCATTGATGAGGGATATTGTTACCTCCTGAGACATTTTATTCCAGTTTTG
The DNA here is from genome assembly GCF_028583685.1 of Petaurus breviceps papuanus. NCBI lineage: Eukaryota > Metazoa > Chordata > Mammalia > Diprotodontia > Petauridae > Petaurus > Petaurus breviceps. Next base: position 3,023,278 of record NW_027187298.1, on the reverse strand, counting down.
GTCACCTCTAAATCTTAAGGAACTTCTTTTTTTTCCTTCACTTCTTTGCTTTCTTTTTTTCCTTCCTTCCTTCCTTCCTTCCTTCCTTCCTTCCTTCCTTCCTTCCTTCCTTCCTTCCTTCCTTCCTTCCTTCCTTCCTTCCTTCCTTCCTTCCTTCCTTCCTTCCTTCCTTCCTTCCTTTTCTTCCTTTCTTTCTTTCACATCAAAGAAATAGGTCTACTCTCTTAGCTTCCAAGAACAAGTCTGAGGCCCATGAACCCTTTGTTAGAGGGACATTAGCAGCCCACTTCTCCTTGATATTTCCATCTGGCCTGGAGCTTGAGGCTAGTTTTATTTTTTTACCAAATCATTATTTTGTCCATTCTACCAATGGATATTCTGTGCTTCCTCATGAATTCATTTTATTCATTGGTCTAATATAAAACAATAGCTCTATATCTCAAGTAACAGACTTCCACACACCATTTTAGAGCTGGTCGATCAATTTCCTTTCTCCCATTGCTCTCTGACTCAAGGATTCCTTAACACATTTTTATGGAAAGCAGTTTTCTCTAACAGCTTTGATGTTGAGGGTTATTGGAGATGGGGGCAACTGCTTTGCTGTTTTAAATCACATTCACACAGGCTCAATTGCAAACACCCTTATCCCTTGGTCATCTAGAATCTAATAATGGAGCTTCACAGCTGATTTCTTCCACTAACAGTGTTCTAAGAGGAAGGTCTGGTTTTAGAAATCGCCAGCAGAGAAATTCAACAGTTCAAGTCACTTCAGAGGAAATCTGGGATAACTGGACAAAGCATGTTTATAGAAACATTCAACCTTTGAGAATTGGCCAATGTGCATAATGTCTTATTCGCCTACTTTAGTTTCTTGTGTTATTGCAACATATCTAAAGTCACTGAACTGACAATGGTGAAGAATGTATGATAACATGCCTAACAATGCTAGAAAGGGAGCAAATTGCCTTCTCTGTCATTTTTCCAATAAAAGCAATGATATTTTTTTCTTTATCCTACTTCTATCTGTACTGCATGCAACTGATTCATCCCTGAAAAGTTGCATATCAATCAGATTTGTGGAAATCAAATCATATTTTCCATTTGACTCACATTATGATTTATCTTCTTTTCTGATTAATCTTTGGTTAACTGCAGTTACTAACATTATAGTTTAACATTTTTATGCCCAATCACACAGCTTATTCTACAAATTCAGTTTGATTACTCATGAAGTGCCTGCTATCTGCAAGTAAATAAATGTTCAATTGAAGTCAGCAGTTTAGGCACTGGAAAGAAAAGGGGACAAACATTTGTTAAGCATATACTATATTCCAGGTATTTTGCTATGTGATTTACATATATTATTTCTTTCTTTCTTTTTTGCTTTTTGGAGGGCAATTTGGGTAAAGTGACTTGCTCAAGGTCACACAGCTAGTTTTTGTGTTAAGTGTCTGAGGCTGCATTTGAACTCAGGTCCTCCTGACTCCAGGACTGGTGCTCTGTTCACTGCGCCACCTAGCCACCCCCACATATATTATTTCATTTGATCCTCATTGCCACCCTATGAGATAGATGCTATTACTAGCCCGAGGTAGACTGAGGTTAACTAACTTACCTAAGGTTATATCGATGGTATCTAAGGCTGTATTTGAATGCAGGTTTTCCTGACTCCAGGCCCAGTGCTTTATCCATTCAATTCCTTACTTTGTAGAACTATAAGAAATTTATATTTGAACTAAATACAGATATGAAATACCTCAATGTCCACTTTTAGTTAGTGACCTATAAATACACATTTAAATTTGTTAGATTATGCTACTTAAAATGTGCTCTTTTCTAGAGCCCCTTTGTCACGTACCTTTCAAATTTTGTATATAGTGTAATAGACTGTTATAATTGTTAAAGGCCTTAGATATCAACTAGTAGTTTATAAGATGATTGACGTAAGGATTTGTGGTTTTCCATCCTTTAGTCCCTGGCACGTAAAAAGGAAATATAATATATTTTATGGAATTATTGAACAGATTTAAACCCTTATTGAAGAGATGAGGAATCTAGAATGCTGCCAGGTAAAGCAGAATGTTTGAGGTCATACCCCAGTATAAAAGGGAATTCTGCACTAGAATACAGGCCTATAGATCTGCTTATCAGAATAATAATTTTTTAACCCACTATCTGTGCATGTCTAAATTGATCCATGATTTCTCACACCGATACTATTCTATCCCTAATCATAAGTCTTCCATTGGGGTTCTATTGTCCTTTTTCCGGTTCTCTTGACTGTATGTGACACCAATAGGGTATTCATCTCACTCCCTATCAATATATTACTGACCTGTTTTCTTTTTCAGTCACGGATCTCTTTGATGACATCCTTTGGACTGCTTCTCTCTATTGGCAATAATTTTCATCTTTCCATTGACCTTTGAGTGATACTCAACTTTCACTTTTTGATTACTAATCATTCTCGTGTCAACATATCAGAAAAATAATCATTAGGCAGAAGATATCTTTAGTAGGGAGAGATTTCTTTCATTTTCAGAGGGTTATTCCTTTTATTTTAAAAAAAAATATTCTTGGGACCTGTTACTCGTATTACCTTTAATGGCATAACTGATCAAGATGTGCTCACTTCTTGCTCAGTATCATTCTGATGGCATACATGCTAGAATTAAAGGCATCAAAAAGAGAATTAGGAGATCTTTCATAATACTCTCAATTCTGCTCCTAATGATATATGGGGCCTTGTGTAAGTTACTCCTTTCTTGACCTCAATTTCTTTACCTTGAAAAGAAAGAGACTAGGTGCTATTTGAGTTCTCTTTTCAGTACAGAGTTATGGTATCAGTGAAAGAGATTACTTAACTCCTACTCTCCTGAAGTTTATTATATATTTAAGTCTACAATATGACATTGAAAGCCTGTACCTGTAACATATTACAACCGGTTATTCCTTTTGAGAGTGTTTTTCAAACTGTGCTGCAAAAATCTCTGAAACACCATGAGGGTTTAAAAAAAATTTTATTCATTACTAAAGGTAGATAGGTGGCACAGTGAATAGTGCACTGGGCATACAGTCAGGAATATATGAGTTCAAATCCAGCCTTAGACACTTACTTACTAGCTGTGTGACCCTGAGCAAGTCACTTAACCTTATTTGTCTCAATCTTCTTATCTGTAAAATGAGTTAGAGGTGGAAATGACAAACTGTTCTAGTATCTTTCAAAGAAAACCCCAAATGGAATCACAATGAATTGGACACAACTGAAAAAGCACTAAACAATAAAAAATTGTTAATAGGCATTAAATTAAGAATTTTAGAATATTTTACTACAAAGTTTCTGCCAAAGTTCTGTTTAAACTGAAGGGTTCTAACACTGTGGACAATTTTGGGAACCGCTCTCAATCCTGATAGTTTACACGAAGCACCTATAGAAGATGTCACGTGATGTGCCCAAAGACAGATGTTTCTGATCTGTGAGTGAGGAGACCCTGATTCTAGTTCTAGCTTTGTTACTAACTAGTTATATGACCCAGGATGAACCACTTCACTTTTCTGGACATGAGTTTTTCCATCTATAAAGTTAGATGGGTAGACTAAATGGTCTGTACTGAGGTACCCTGACCATTTGCTTACTCTGGGATGCTAAGTTCATCACTTACTCTCAAAGGGCCAGTAGTCTAGGGTGATTGAAAAGATTTTCTATTATGCAACACATACAGCAATGCTTCAAAAGACAGGCAGGCAGACCTACTTTACTTATATTATCTCATTTCATGGGCATGGAAATATAATGGATTTCATAAATGTGGCTCATTCTTATAATATTGATATTGATATTGACCACATCCTTTCTGATTTATCTGCATATCTTTCCACAAATCCTCCACAGAAGATTTACTGAATGTGGCAGAGGTTTTTTTTTTTTTTATCAGTTTTATAATGCTCTGGGAGTGGTTGTGCAACCATCAGGTTATCCATCAATCAACATTTATTAAGTGTCCACTCTATGCTGGGCACTATGCTAAGTGCTGAGTATATGAAAAAAGGCAAGAGACAGTATCTACCCTAAAGGAGTTCATAATATAATGGGAGAGACAAAATGCAAACAAATATATACTATGCAAGCTATATACAGGGTAAATAGTAAATAATTGATGGAGGGGAGGCACTAGAATAAGAAGAGATAAGGGGGGCAGCTAGGTAGTGCAGTGAATAGAGCGCCAGCCCTGGAGTCAGGAGGACCTGAGTTCAAATCCGGCCTCAGACACTTAACACAAAAAACTATCTGTGTGACCTTGGGCAAGTCACTTAACCCCAATTGCCCTCCAGAATGCAAAAAAAAAGAAGAGATAAGGATCCAGTAAAGAAGACATTTTAGTTGGGTTTTAAAAGAAGTTAGGGAGTTCAGTAGGTAAAGTGGAAGAGGGAGAACACTCCAGGCAGTGGGGAGAGCCAGAGAAAAGAAACAGAACTGAGAGATGGAGTCTTATTTATGGAACAGTCAGGAAGCCAGTCTCACTGGATCAAAGACTATGTGTTGGGAAGCAGGGTATGAGAATGCTTCAAAGGTGGGAGAAGGTTAAATTATGAAGGGCTTAGAAAGAGAAGCTATTTTTATTGGATCCTGGAGGCAATTGGGAGCCATTGATGTTCATTGAGTAGAGAGGTGACATAATTATACATGCACTTTAGGAAAATCATGTTATTAGCTGAATGGAAGATAGGAATGGGGAAAGATTTGAGGCAGGCAGACCTACCAAGAGGCAATTAAAATAGGCTAGGCATAAGGTGATGAGAGCATGCACTCATGGTAAAGACCACTAGAGTCAGAAGACAGACAGAGGCATATTTGAAAGACATTGCAAAGGTAAATATCAACAGACCTTGGTCATAGCATGGATATGGTGGGTGAGAGAGAGTGAGGAGTCAGTGATGATTTCTAGGTTTTAAGCCTGAGGGACTGTGCAGATAGTGTTGCCTTTTACAGTAATAAGGAAGGTAGGAGTTGGGGAGGGTTTAGGGGGAAAGAAAATGAATTCTGCTTTGGACATACAGAGTTTAAGATGTCTACAGGAAGGCAGTTAGAGATGAGAGATTGGAATTCAGCAGAAAGGTTGGGGGAAGATAAGTAGATTTGAGAATCATCAGCTTAGAGATGTAATTAAATCCATGGAAGCTGATGAGATCATCAAGTGGAGGTAGAAAAGGGTATGACCTGTAAGAGGATCTAGTGAAGGAAAAAGAGAGCAGGTAGGTAGGATGAGAACCAGGAAAGAGTAGAGTTTTGAAAACCTAGAAAGAATCCAGGAGAGAGGTTAACAGTGTCAAAGACTGCATAGGGGATAATGAGGTTAGAGAGAAGGTCATTGGATTTGGCAGTGAAGAGATCATTAGTAACTTTGGAGAGAGTTGTTTCAGTAGAATTGTAAGGTTGGAAGCTGTATTGTAAGGGATTGTATTAGCAAGCACCTTAGCACACCCAGTATGACCTGCTAGCACAGGTTCTTTGATCTTCTTTTAAAGGAAAGACTGCTCAAAAAGGGGGTAACAATCCTACTTTTAATTACATTTGCTAGTTCAGGGGAAAAGTCAGAACCCTGAATGTAGAGAAAATTCAAGCAGAGAAATTAGCACAAAGACCAACAGAAAGGGCTCCAACTGTCTGAGTAAAGCAATATTGCTATACACTTTACAAACATCACTGGATTGAGGAAGCACAGAAACCTGATATTCTCTTCTCTCTAAGCTTTCATAATAATGCTCTATCCTGGTTCTCCTCCTGTCTGTCTCACTGCTTCTCCTCAGTCTCCTTTGCTGAATCTCCATCCAAGTTATACCCGGGGGTATTTGACAGGATCCTTCTTTTGTCTTTCTCTGTATCCCTAATGCTTAACGCTGTGCCTTACTCATAGAGGACAATAAATGCTTACTGACTTTACTCAGCTTTAGGGCCTTGTTTTGTTTTCCTGAATTGTGTTTTATTTTTTTTTTCTCTTTCTTCTCTGGTTTTTACATTGTAGAAACACAAAAGGGCCACACAGGACGGTGAGCTTCTTTAAATTCAGGGATTTAGAGGCATTGCCAGACTGCCAAAAGGATAAGAATCCCTTGACCCACACTATGAACCATTATTATTATTGGAACTTTTCTGGAGTCATAAAGTTAATATGTATATATATATATATATGTGTGTGTTTATAAATAATCTTATACATAATTCTTAACAATTAGAACATTTAATTTGCTTACAATATATTTTTAAAGCATTTACTATTTACAGGGTACTGTGCTTATTGATAAAGAAAAGCAAGGTTTGGATAGTACAGAGCTGATAGGTAAATTATATGCTGGTAGACAAATAAATAAGACATAAACACAGATAACTAAATACATTCTGATTGAACTATAGATTTACACAACAAAATCCTTTGTGAGATCTAAAGGGGGAAGGTCAGAGTGGAAGAAGAGGGTTAGGAACCGTTTTATGGAGTAAGTAGCATTTTAATTTAGAAGATGGAAATTCATAAGGCTAAGAGAGTGGTGGAAGGCATTACAAGCATTCATGAGGGCTCAGAGGTGTGTTAGGACAGTCTGTATATGGCAAGGCAGAGAATGAACCAGTTTGGCAGGTGTATAGGTATATGGAGAGAAATAAAAAAAGGGAAAAAATAAAAATTCTAGTATTGTTTTTATAAAAGACAGCTCAAATGAAACTTTTAAATCAGGCAATGTGTTTGACATGGCAATCCCATCCATTTCTATGAATTAACATGTTTCATTTATCCTGAGACCACTACTTTCCAGAAAACATATAAAACATGCCAAAAAATTTAGATATTTTGCAAAGTGAAAGTATACCTTTGAAAGTTTTCTTGCAATGGTGACAGAGACAAGAGTCAGAACTACACAACAATTTTGCCCACGCAATAATTTTTCTTTTATTATTTATTAAAAGAAAAATTTGCTAAGCCCATAAAAGGGACATCATATTCAATCCAATTTTCGGGGGAAAAATCCTCCTAATGGCTCTAGTTATGAGATGCTGCAGAAAGAATTGGCCATCAATTTTGAGTATTACACATAAAACAGCAATAAATATGATATTCATAATCCAAAATGATTCTCATCAACCATTTACAAAGAACATCCAGTTTATTTAATAGAGTGGTATTAATGCATTATGGTGAAGATAATGGCTCCATACTGCTCAGCTTAATGAGAGAATTGCCACTGGGTAGACATTCAGCCTCAGCTTCCACCATCCTACTGAGAAGATGGTGTATGTTAGGGCATTTCCCCCCTTCCTTATTTTGGTTTTGAAAATAAATCAGGAGCTGAAAGATGTTGGGTTGACTCACTCAGAGACACAGATTTATCTCCTTCCTCGTGCTTCTCAATATCTGTGGCGCACAAAACCTGTTGGATTATTATAGCTAACATTTATATAGGTTTCGTGGTTTGTAAAGTGCTTTACTTATATGATCTCATTTATTGGGCATGGAAATACTGTGAGGGAGGAGCTATTATTTTTTCCATTTTTTAGATGGGAAAACTGAGGCTCAATGGTTGTGACTTCTCCAGGGTAATATATCAGTTTCTGAGCCAGTGTTTAAACTCAGATCTTTTATATGCAGAATCCTCTGCTCTCTCCAGTAGCCAGCTTGCTGACATGTAATATTTATATCAGTATTCTAGGCTATTATGCCAGAATTTTAGGCATGGGATGGATTGCAGAGACTTCTGAGTCTACCCATCCCTCCACTCTCAGTCTCTTTAAAAAAAAATGCACACATGTACATATAGGTAACTATCTATCTGTCTCTCTGTGTCTGTCTCTATACAAGCAGTTCTAACTTTACATAAATATGCATCACACAACTTTGTATCAAGAATTCTGAAAGAAATCCACATTTCAAAAAGACAACTATGTTAACTTTACAGTATAGTCCTATGCTTTCGTCCTTTCTCCTGCCCCTCTGCTCCTGGCCTCCTACTCTGCTTTCTGCCCCACCACCCCCAAAAAAAAACCTAAAAAAATACTCCAAGTAAAAACAGAAGAACTATATAGGAGCTGGTGGGGAGGGCAGGGGTTAAGAAGAGGTGGCTTGAGACCTTCTGCATAGACAGAGGAGACCTTTGTCCCATTCTCCCCACCTGCTCTTGTATCCTGCATGTATGTCCATCTTCTGTCAGTCCACTAGAATACTACGTGTCTGCCCCCACCACTATGTTGCCAGTTTTCTTCTGTCTGTGTACTTGTCCAGACCCCATTTGTCTGCACCCTTCCCTCAATCATTTCCCTTCTGTTCTGGTTAGGCCCTGATGTGGCTGGCCCCCACCTGAGTGTTCCCCTTCCTGCTCTTCTCTTTGAACCCTATACTGGCTACTTCCCACCACACCACAGTGCCCTTTCCTACCTCCCTCCCTCTCTTCCCTATTTCTATGAGCAAATTCATATTACATTAAAATTTCTGTATGTAGAGGTATGTGGAACAGTCTACTTGCATAAAGCAAAACTGTGAGTATATAGCTAGATAGATCAAGATAGAGATAAATAGATCAAGATAGAGATATATTTCTCCCTCTCTCTCTCTCTATATATATATATAATCTAAGGTATCTAGGTGGTGCAATGGAAAGAGTGCTAGACCCGGAGTCAGGAAGACTCATCTTCTTGAATTCAAATCTGGCCTCAGACATTTACTAGCTGTGTGACCCTGGGCAAGTTACTTACCCTTTTTGCCTCAGTTTCCTCTTCTATTAAATGAGATGGAGAAGGAAATGGCAAACCATTCTAGTATCTTGGCCAAGAAAATTCCAAATGGGGGTCACAAAGAGTCAGACAAGACTGAAACAACTGAATAATAACAAAAAAAATCTATATATGTCTGTCTGTCTATCTATCTATCTATCTCTCATATAAACTTTGGAAGACTTAAGAACTTTGAAGAATACAATGATCAGCAATGATTCCAGAAGACCAATGATGAATAATGCTATCCACCACTTAATAGAA
>NW_027187298.1:3006344-3014249 GCF_028583685.1 Petaurus breviceps papuanus | reverse complement strand
TGGAATAATAATATTTTCATTAATAGTCTTAATTTCCATAAGTCACTTATGCTGTGCCTTAGTTTTCTCACTGTAGCACCAACACAATATTCACAGTGCCAACAGCAACTGTAAATATGCCAGCATAGTGCTCAATTGCAAAATATAATAGACTCTCCATATATAAGACAGAAGCAAGACATTTATTCATATACCAGAAAACCAAATCCCAACACCAGGAAACTGAATCCATCATAGCAACAAAAAAGTTAATGCACCATGGCACAGCAGGGAGTCACACTATCCTTTAGCCTTCCCACAAACAAATGCCCACAAACAATGTCTACTTCTCTACTGTCTTCTCTCTCCCATTGTCTAGCTGCTCTGACTCCTAGCTTCCTGTGGGCTCTGTTCCACTCTTCATCAAACTCCTCCAACCACAGGCTCCATGCAATTACATTCAGCCTATTGGGGGAAGGGAAGATCTTCAAATTCCCTCAGGCCTATCAAGGTACAGGGAAGATCTTCAAATTCCCCTTACCATTATACTCACTTAGAAAAATAGGTTATCAATAGGGACTGCTTCAGCACTATTATTATTCAGCACTAATATTCTATGATTTATTTTTCTCTAATCCCTATATCAAACCACTCTTATATGACAACATTTTCTCTGCCAAGGAGAATAATCCTTAAATGATTAAGGGTAAATGGTCAAATATTTGATATCCAGGGTTAATAAGGAGTTAGTGAGAACCTATTGCTATGAATGCAAGTATTTTGTTAGGTCACCTACAGATGCACAAGGCCTGCCCAGGCACCATCCAAGTACCTCCCCTCCATCATTTTCCAGTCACACATAGTTGCCTGGCACTTTGGGACAACTCCACCTAGGGATGAATGCCGGTGGGTAATGATAACCTACCAGAATTCATTCCTTAATGATTAATTTTAGTGCCTTCCTTTCACTGATTATCTCCAATTATAGTGCTTTGCATTTTGTTCTCTCCATTACTCTGAGCTCCTTGAGGGTGATAACTGCCTTTTGCCTTTCTTCTTATCTCAGGGATTAAGCATGGTACCTGGCACTTAGTAGGTCATCATCAATAAATGCTAGTGAACTAACTGATTAACTGTCTGACCTTGATGAAGACCATCACCTGGTCCACATGAATTGCACTATCAGGTAGTGAAAGAACCAGAAAATATGATTGTTAAAGCAGCCTCAGTGTTATTTGAAAGATTGTGGAACATGAGAGAGTTACTATAGGACTAAACAAATACCTTTGTTTTTTAAAGGGAAGAGAATAGCTTTAGTAATTTATACGCTTCGTCTGTATAATCAGTGAGGTTGTTGGACTAGATGGCATCTAATGTCCTTTTACAGCTATGTATCTATGATCTAGATTGTACCAAGAGGGAGAGTATTGCTTCCTACATCATTGTTATTATTGATGCATTTATTAACATATATATTTAATTAACACATATATTTAAGTCAACCAAAATTTATTGAAAACCTACTGTGTTCTAAAATTTGAGGGGTCCTCAAAGGAAAAAAGGAAACAATCCATTGAAGAAACTGTGTTTTGATTAGGAGCAAGATATCACATGTATAAAAACAAGTAGATTCAAAAGAATTTGGTGAAGTCAAGAACACTTAGAGCTAACAGAATAAGGGAAAACTTCTCAATAAAGGTGGAGGTGATGCTTGGAAAATACAAGGATTCATAGAAGTGGAGCTGAAGAAGAAATATATTACAGTCATAGAGGATGGCTTATGTAAACTACATATGTAGTCTCAGTACAGGATTAGTAGAGTATATGGAGGCAGTAGGCTGAATATTGAATTTGGAGAGTAGGTTGTAGTACAGGTTAACTACACTTTAGAGTAAATGAAAGGGTAGTAATGCAAAATAAACCTAGGCATGAAGGAGCCCTATCCATTAATTCATCCATTATCCATTAAGATAATAATAATATTTACATAGTGTCTTAAAAAGTGCAAAGTGATTTATAAATATAAGGCAATTTTAACCTGGAAGGTAGATGCTATTATTTTTCCATTTTACAGATAAGGAAACTGAGGCAGAAAGGGATTAAATGACTTGCCCAGCATTATAAACCTACTTAAGTTTTGAGGTTGGATTTAAATTCAGATTTTTCCTGATTCCAAGTTCAAAGCACTATCTATTACTCCAACTATCTTCATCATTCCTAGGTATATACTTTTGGAAACAGTACTACATACATATGCTGCAGCATTTATTACATATTATTCATCCATTCTTTTGATGACCCCAAGACTCATTCATGATGAGCTATATACAAAAGGTTTTCAGTAAAAATTGTAAACTGATTGAGTGTTGTTAGGAGAACTGGGAAAAGGTGAATACTTAGGACCTACTTGGTTTCCAGCACTGTTGGAGCAACTGGACCTAATTTATCCTCTTGGCTCCATTTCTCTACCTCAGAATAGTATATACAGTTTTCCATTCACACACTTCATTCCCATTTAGGAGTAGAATAAAGGAATCACAAACTGTTGGATTGATCTGAAAGAATATCAATGCCCCATCCACCTCCATCCATTTCTGTAACCATAGTGGAGCACTGTTATCAATCCAGATTTGACATCCTGGCCACAAATTGTGGTCATGTTAAGTATTTGTATAAAAATGATTTAGGATTCAGAAAATTTATAAAGCTGATATGAGAGAGAACTAAGATAGTAACTGCTCTGTCAAGAAATGATTGTCAAGTGTTGCTTGGCCCTGTTAATTTTGGCAAGCCACACTTAGTGAGAGTGCCAGATGCCTATTGTACATGGCTATAATTATTTTTATAGCCTTCATTTAAAATATTCAGGTTATTTCATCATTATCCCTGCATGACAATACTCACTACTTAATTTAGTGATGGAAGTCAAGGAGATTGTGCCTCATGGATTTCCCTTTGACCCAATCCTTTTCTTTATGAAGTTTACATTTCAATTTAAATCTTAAAATGAAGTTTACATTTCAGTTTAAATCTTAAATCTGGGCTTTCAACGTTTTTTAAACAGCTAAATAACTCAGCTATCCTTTATACTTAGCTTCCATATTTTAATAACAAAACTAGTTTTAACTCACCAAAGGACTTTTTTTTTTATTTTTTTTGCCTTTTGAAGGGCGATTGGGGTTAAATAACTTGCCCAAGATTACACAGCTAGTTTTTTTTGTGTGGGTGTTAAGTGTCTGAGGCCAGAACCAAACTCAGGGTCCTCCTGACTCCAGGGCCAGTGCTTTACTCACTGTGCCACCTAGCCACCCTGAGGACTTCTATTCTTAAGGTCTTAAGTATATGGTATTATTTTTTTCCTCGCTATGTTCTGTAGCCTTCAAAAAGGTCCTGATCTTATTCCTCAGTGTGCCCTGACAAAGGATCTTATTCCTCAGTGTGCCCTGACAAAGGTGGCTCTGAGTTCTTTGGCTGTAGCCTAGCCAGAGAAAACAAACAATGGGTTTGCCTGCTGGAATGCCTTTGAGCACAGTCCCAGTGGCATTTCATGTCTGTTGCCTGAAGACCACTCTAGTACCAAAGGGATAAGCTCTTCACTTAGAAGGCTGGGCTCTAGTTCTTTAGTCATGGAAATTCATGTCCCAAAGAAAACTATAAAGCACCTGTTTGCCCCTCTCCACTTTTACAAAGATAGAAGCACAATTACAGAGAGATCTGGGAGTACTGATAATTACCTACTTTTAGGATCATCTAGAAATATTAATGACTTTTTGTACTATAAATGTGGGGTCTTTGTTTAATGATTAACATATTATTAGAGCAACTGAATCACATTGAAATATCATTATTCTTCTTATAAATGAAACTCAAAGATTTAAGGAAGTTGCACCCAATGGAAAGTTGGCTTCTAATGGCTCCTTGGAGAAACAAATGGAGAAGTTGTTCTGTGAACAAGACACTCCATCTCTTGGCTTCAGGCATTTTTGTCTGACTTTCCCCTTTGCTTGGAATGTTCTTCCTCCTTATCTCTGTCTGTTGACTTCCCTTAATTCAACTAAAATCCCATCTTTTAAAAGGAAATCTTCCCTAACCACTCTTAATTCTAATGACTTCCTTCTGTTATTTATTTGTTTGTCATGTATAAAGCTTATTTGTATATATTTGTTTATTATCTCTCCCCATTAGATTGCATACAAAAATATGCTTATCATTGTTTCTGTTTAGTAATTTGGTCCTATCCAACTTTTGCAGACCCAGACCCTTCTATCTTCCATCATCTCTTGAAATCTATTCAAGCTTAGGTTCATTGTTTCCAAGATGTTGTCCTCTGCCTTCTCCTTCTCCTTTTTCCTTCAATATTTCCCAACATTAGGGTCTTTTGCAAAGAGTGCTGCCTTCTCATTATGTGACCAAAATATTTCAGCTTCAGTATTTAACCCTACAATGAGTAGTCTGAATTGATTTCTTTAAGTATTGACTGATTTGATTTCATTACTGACCAAGGGAACCTCAAAAGTTTTCTCTACCTCCACAATTGGAAAGCACCAAATCTGTGGCACTCAGCTTTCCTTAGAGTCCAACTCTCACAGTCATACATTGCTACTGGAAAAACCATAGCTCTGATTATATGGACCTTTGTCAGCAAGGTGATGTCTCTGCTTTTTAGTATATTGTCCAATGATCTTTGAGCCCAAGAATATAAAATATGAGGCTGCTTCCATTTCTTCTCCTTCTGTTTGCTAGGAAGTGATGGGACCAGTTGCCAAGATCCTAGTTTTTTTATGTTAAGCTTCAAACCAATTTTTATACTCTCCTCTTTCGTCCTCATCAAGAGGCTTCTTAATTCTTCACTTGCTGCCATAAGAGTGGTATCATTGGCATATCTGAGACTGTTGATGTTTCTCCTGGCAACCTTACTTCTGGATTCTGATTCATCCAGCTTGGCATTTCATAAGATGTACTCTGCCTATAAGTTAAATAAATAAGTGACAATGGATAGCCTTGTCATACTCCTTTCCCAAACTTAAACCAATCAGTTGTTGCATGTTTGGTTCTAATTGATGGTACTTGACTCACATACAGGTTCCTCAGAAGACAAGTAAGATTATCTGGCACCACCGTCTCTTTGAGGACTTGCTACCTTTTGTTGTGATTCACACGGTCAAAGGGTTTAGTGTAGTTAATGCAGCAGAGGTAGATATTTTTTCTAGAGCTCCCTTGCCTTCTCCATATTCCAGTAATTGTTGGCAATTTGGTCTCTAGTCCCTCTGAGTCTTCAGAAACCAGCTTTCAGATTAGGAGTGCATTCTGGAGAGGACTGAAGATAAAACTGACCCAGACATTTGCTTTAAAATAGAGGCTCTTTCTGGGAGAAACAATCCAATCAAAGGAAAAGACTGCAGAGATGAGGGTACTTTCAATGTACAGGGGGGAAGTGAGTGAAGAATTGGTGAAGAAATTTCTGTGGGATACATAGCAGAGAAAGAGAGGAAGGACTCTACCATATTACATAAGCCCCCTATGCTGAATGTCTGGAAGGCCATGAATAAGAATAGTACATGATAGGCACTAGTGAATAGGTTGGGATCTTCATTGTTGGAGGGAGCATACAGATCAATTCAATCCTATGTCTATTTGCATATTTGATGACATCTCTCTCAGTCCATCGATATTTTTATTAGATCTACCCCAGCCCCACCCCAGCAAATGTTCTCTACCCAGGTACATGTAAGTAGCTCACATTAAAGATGCATTAATAGTTGTAATATTTTGCATGCATATTTTCTTATTTAGCCCTCAAAACAATGCTGTGAAAAGGTAATATTGATATTAACCTCATTTTTACTTCTGTGGAAATGGGTTTGGAGAACAATAATTGTTTCATATGTCTGTAATGCTTTATTTTTTTAAATAATAAAGATAAAATTTATTTTATTTTTAAATTTTATTTTATTTTTAATTTATGAAATAAAACTAGCATTTCTATAGCAGCAGAATAAAAAAAAAGATGATTGGACATGGAACTACAAATCTATTATGAACAACCTGCTATTCCTTCTAAATATATAATAAAGTTATCATGTATTTTTTTCCCTTTATTTCTTCCCTCCCCCATCCTCATCCACCTTAGAGATGGCTACATTAGATGCAAATATGTATATATAGAAAATAATATTTTCTATATATATGTACACTTCTACTTATCAGTTCTTTTTCTGGATTAGTGATTTATTATTTATATCTGATTTTATCATAAAAAGATAAGGTAGCTTATATAAATATTATTCTCATTTTACATTTGAGGAAATGGAAGCTTAGATATGAAATGACTTGCCCATATCATCTACATAGGTGGCAAGTGGCAGAGAAGACTTTAACTCATCTTCTGACTCCAAATTTCTGGGTTCAATGTATTTTATAAATATTTATTAAACTTCTGCTATTAAACATCTACAAAGTCATTTCGTTAGACTTTGGAGATATTAAAAACAACAGCAAAATTGGTTTCACCATTGAGTAGCCTTGCATCCTACTGGGGAGGAGATGACATGTATAGATAAATATAAAATACATTCTGGAGGAATCAGAAAGGACTCATGAATAGTTCCTGAACAGTCTTGAAGGAAGTTCCAGGTTCCAAGTGGTAGAGGGGAGGAGGGAGAATGCAGATGATAAACAGAGAAGGAGATAGACTGTTCCTGTGGAAAGTAGCAAGTAGACCTGCCTAGTTGGGGCACTGAGTTCTGAGGAGGAATAATGGGAGTTTGATCAGGAAATATAAATGGGCACCAGATTGGGAAGGGTTAAATTGTGTCTCAATAATAAATGCTCCATCAAGCTGCCTCACCTTCTATACTGATAAGGAAATTTTTATATTTGCAAATCACTTTTCTACTAAAAAATGTACCAGACCCAGAGGTAAAAGAAACAAAGGTTTGTATCCCTCTTCTCATGCTTTCTAGCTATGCGTAGAGGTTGAGGCTGTTTTCTTTCTCTAAGTTGCAAACCTTCTTCTGAAAAATGGGACTAATAAATGTCTATGGGTTTCTAAACTCAGATGGGATTATGTATGTAAAGCAATTTGCGAAACTTTATGTGTTATAGGAATGTCTATTATTACTATTATTAATTACTGAAACAAAAAACTTGATATACATATCTATAATAAAAGTCTAAAAAGTAAATTAATCACTGGGAGAGAATAGAAAACACTTGACAGCAACAGCATCAATCAGGTATTGAGTGCTCTGACTGCAGTTAGCAGATGAACCCAATAGCCTTGAATGTATTCCAAAATGCAATGTCTCCTGCCCACCCTCCCTATATTAAAAAAAAGATGTAGTTTTCCATTATTGGATATGATCAATTTATAATCAGTTCCTCTCAGTGTAAGTGATAAAATGGAGGCAGGAGTTAAGACTAGCATAAAGGTGGCTGGATGTTTTCCTTTTGGTAAGGAAAGTGATACACTGCTTGGTTTGTGTGTAGTTTTTTTTCCTACTAATTTCAAAATAACATCACCTCAGAAGATGATGCTTGGTGTGAAGAGGGGAGGAGGGAGTAGAAATATAAAAAGTTGGCTACGTGAAGCCTGTAGCCAGATTGTGAGATGAAGCTAACCTTACACAGTTTGCAAAACACTGGCATTTCATCATCTTTTATTTATGGAATTCATTAAAATGGGATGCTAATATGCCATGTACTAAAAGAAAGCCTGTAAACAAGTCTCCTCAGGAACATCTGGACCATTAACCATACAGTAGTAGATGGCTTGGAAGTACTCATGGGCCAATGATTAACTCTTTGATTGCTAACGGACTGTGACTCAATGGAGTGTGTGTGTGTGTATGTGTGTGTGTGTGTGTGTGTGTGTGTGTGTGCGAGAGAGAGAGAGAGAGAGAGAGAGAGAGAGAGAGAGAGAGAGAG
>NW_027187298.1:2990930-3006244 GCF_028583685.1 Petaurus breviceps papuanus | reverse complement strand
GAGAGAGAGAAAGAGAGAGAGAGAGAGAGAGAGAGAGAAAGAGAAAGCATGTGTGCATGAGTGTGCTCTATGTGTGAAACTTTCAATTAATTTTAAAGCTAGGTCAGGAACTACCAAGAAACAGGAGCCACTAACCCCAGGATGACTAGAAGCAGCTTTGTATTTCTGCTGTTGTTGAATACTAATAGGGATTTATTTTTATTAGGCCCTGAAGGGAGCACATTGCCTAAGACATTGCAGAGGCACCTGTTAAATCATTCAGCATCAGAAAGGTTAAATATTCATATCTGGCTTGACTTGTAATAATAATATTCCTTCTCAGATATTCCAGGCAGAACAGACTTATGGATGCTGTTGGTGGAAAACGATCCCTTTCCTTCTTGATAGTGGCACTTTGTTTAGCCAGCAAAGAAGGGTTATAGGCTCTAGAGATGCAAGGAATATTTGAGATCTTGGAGTCCAGTTGGTACTCAACCTGTTTCAGTAATAGATACCTCTTTTTAACATTGGAAAATGTCCTGGACATGAAGGTAGTTGTTTTTTTTTTTCTATTATGCTATTATATATTCACAGACAGAGCTAGAAGAAACCTTAGAAATCACTAAGTCTAGTACTCCTCATTCGAAAGATGAGGAAATTGGGAATGAAAGAGAAGTGATTTGGACTAGGTCATATGGGTACTAAGGAGTAGAGTTAGAATTGGAACCCAGGTAATCTCTAAATCTATTTGCTCTCCACTGTACCTGCTGCCTCAGTATCTACTGATTGAGAAAACACTTAAGGACAAAAATAAATTTGTGAATTTGGTAATGCTTTAAAATACCACCACCATCACCTCCCCCCCATGGCCCCCCCCCCACATTCCCAGTAATCTTTATCTTATTTTTATTTTAAAGATGATTATTTTGAGGCAATCAGAGTTAAGTGACTTGCCTAAGGTCACACAGCTACTAAGTTATCTGAGGCAGATTTGAACTTAATCCTGCTTCCAGGACCAGTGATCTATCCATTGTATCACCTAGCTGCTCCCATCTTCTTATCCCTCCCTCTCCAACATGGATTCTTTGATACTATGATGCTAACATCTGGACTTTTACATGATTAAGGTACTCCATCTCTCTTTTCTAGGCATTTTTTTTCTGACTGTCCCTTAGGTGTGGAATGTTCTTCCTTTTCCACTCCAACTAGTGATCTCCCCGTTTTTCTTTAAATTCCAACTAACATTCCTTTTTTAGGGGCAGAACCAGCCCTAGAGTCAAGAAGACCTAAGTTCAAATTCTTCCTCAGACTACTCAGCACTTACTAGTTGTGTGACCTTGGGCAAGTCACTTAACCCCAATTGCCCTGCCTTCTCCTCTCCAAAAAGACAAAAAACAAATCTTTTTACAAAGCCTTCCTTAACCTTACTTGGTGCCAGTGCTATCCTCTTTTAATTATAGATAATTTGTCCTATATATAGCATGCTTTGTATATATTTATTTGCATATTGGCTTCTCTATTAGATAGTAAGTTCTTTGAGGGCAATGAGTATTTTTTGCCTCTTTTTGTATCCCCAGTGCTTAACGCAGTGCCTGGCACATAGTTGGCACTTAGCAAATGTTTATTGAATGAAGGTACATGATGACTTAAGTTTAAAAAGTTCTTCTCAACAACTCTGGGAGGATAAATAGTCCTACAATGTCATCATACCCAATTTACAGATGAGAAAACTGACTTTTTGACTGAGTCCAAGTTTTACAGAATAAATCCTTTTATTAAGGGGATTTGTTCTGTGAAGTTTTGATTCAGTCAGAGGACCTCACCTGGGGACCTATAGGGCCACATATGGCCTTAAGGCTCCAGGTTCCCCACCCCTGCACCTAAACCCCATTCCTTCCTACCTTCCCTTTTACTCTTGAGGGTAAAGTTGTCTTCCCATTCCCTCAGGCTCATTGGGATAAGTCTAGGAGTCATTGTGGACTCCTCACTCTCTCACTTCCCCCATATGCCATTTGTTGCTAAGATCTGTTGATTTTTATCTTTGCAACATCTTTCAAATAGAAGTCCCAACTAAAATCCTGTCTTTTATTAGAGGCCTTACCTAAACTCTCTTAATTCTAATCCATTCCCTCTGATTATATTCTATTCTGTATTTACCTTGCTTTGTATATATTTGCTTGCATGTTGTCTTCCCCATTACATTGTAAGTTCTTTGAGGGTAGGTACTGCCTTTTGTCTCCTTTTGTATCCCTACTGCTTAGTGTGGTGCCTAGCACATAGTAGGTACTAAATGAATGTTTTTTGATTAATTACTCTAGATCCAGCACTCTATTCACTGTACCACTTAACTACCAACAACTCTCATTCATATAGTGTTTTAAGGTTTATAAAGCTAATTTCTCTCAGCTCTTATTAGAATGAAGGTAAAATCTGTCCTAGTCATAAATAGATCACCTGCTTTGAGGATCATTGCTGAACCACCTAACTCAGCATTCCCTCAGGAAAAACACTCTATCCTCTAGTCCAGAAGTGAGGAACCTGTGGCTTTCTAGGTCACATAGGCCTTCTAGGTCCTCAAGTGTGGCCCTTGACTCCAAAGTTGGATTCCTGTCAAAGGGCCACACTTGAAGACCTAGAGGCCACAGGTTCCCCACCTCTGCTCTAGTCATTGCTCCAAGTTTCAATTCATACCCACTATTAAGGCATTGCTCCATCTCTCTAAATACTCTTCTCCTACTATCTACTGTTTCTCCTAATCCCCATTCAAATTATCCTAGAATCCTTTGGCTGGATCTCCATTTTTCCTTGGTCTACATTACCTTCCAGCTTGAACTATGTATATCTGTTTACCTAGACAGAGAATCTTTAAATTAGAGAGGGAAGTGAGCTCAGAGTCGAGATAGTCTAACTCTCTCATCTTACAGAGGAGGACCAGAGAAGTTAAATGGCTTGCCCAAAGTCACCCTGGTGATAAATGATAA
This sequence comes from Petaurus breviceps papuanus, assembly GCF_028583685.1. NCBI lineage: Eukaryota > Metazoa > Chordata > Mammalia > Diprotodontia > Petauridae > Petaurus > Petaurus breviceps. Next base: position 3,003,284 of record NW_027187298.1, on the reverse strand, counting down.
AGCTGAAATTTCAACTTAGATCTTATGTCTAAAACTTAATTGTTGGATTTACTTCATTTCCAGCTGTGAAAATAATAAAGACAGTTTTATTTGAGGGAAAGACAGACAAATACTAACATTAATTTGAGTGCTGAAAGACAGACTGATTATCCAACACTCCAGATCCCCTCCACCCCATCCCCTTATTATGAAAAACTAAACTTCTCTCTGATATTTACCCTTAAAAATGTGTCAGGTCACTGAAGGTAGAAAAAGAAAGACAGCAAGAGATAGCAAGATGACAAGAAAAACTTCTTTTCTTACAATCTCTTTACATTAAAAGGTGAAAAAAATTCCTTGCCTCTCTTCAAATATGATTTTCAGTCATTTGTCCATGAGAAAGGAGGAAAAAAGAAAAAGGAGTGAGAGAAGGAAAAGAAGGGAAGGGAAGAAAGGGAAGGGAAGAAAAAGAAGGAAAGGAAAGAAAGGAAGGTAAGGAAATGAAAGGAGGAAGGGAAACAGCAAGGAAGGAAGGAAAAGGGAAGGAAGAAAAGAGGAAAGAAGGGAGGGAGAAACAAAAGAAGGGAAGAAGGGAGGGAAGGAGGAAGGGGAAGAGAGAAAGGAAGAAAAGAAAGAGAAAAGGAAAAGGAAAGGAAAGCAAAGAAGGGAGATAGGGAGGAAAGGAGAAAGGGAGAAAGGAAGAGAGGGAGAAAGTAAGAGAAAGGGAAGAATTAAGGAAGGGAGGAATAAAGGAAGGAAAAAAGGAAAGGAAGATAGGAATGTGGAAGGATGGAAAAGAGGGAGGGAGGATGAGAAGCAGGAAGTCAGGGAGGCAGAAATGAAGGAAGGGAAGAATATAGGAAGGAAAGAATGAAGAAAGGGGGGAAGAAAAAAGGAAGGAAAGATAAGGAAGGAAGGAAGGAAAGAATGAAGGAAGGAAGGAAGGAAGGAAGGAAGGAAGGAAGGAAGGAAGGAAGGAAGGAAGGAAGGAAGGAAGGGAGGAAGGGAGGGAAGAAGGAAGGGGGGAAGGGAGGAAGGGGAGAAGGGAAGAGAAAGGACAGGGAGGGAGGGAGGGAGGGAGGGAAGGCAAAGAGAGGTAAAAATGGCTCACATTTATATGGAAATTTAAGACTTGTTTAGCATTTTACCTACCAGCTCTCATTTGTTATTCAAAACAACCTTGAAAGGCAAATGACTTTATTATCCCTTTTTAAGGATAAAGAAACTGAGCCTGTGAAGTGATGTGAATTGCCTAAGGGTCATACAATTACCTTCTTCCCCCGGAGTGGGATTATAAACCCAGCTCTTGACTCTAGACACAATATTCTATCTACTATACCAAGCTGCCTTTCAATAATGGATGCTTGTAGAATAGAGGTGGGGAGTCTGGTGGATGATTCTGATTTCTGTCAAATGATTTTGACCAAGAATTTATATGATTTGAACTGAGTTGCAGATGTGGCTAGAGCACTTCCACTACCTTTGCTGCTGTCCATTCATTCTAAATTGCCAGATCCATCTTTCTTCCTGACTAGAATCAATAGCCTGTGACTGAAATTAAATGCTGGATTCTCCTTCCAGACTGAGTAATTTTAGCTATAGTTTTCTTTCACTCAGAAGTTACCACAGTAGTAGCTATTTCCTAGCTTCAAACCTGAGCAACTTACTCCCCTTTTTTGAAGCCAAGAGGAAGGCACTTCCCTCAGATCCTTATATGATTTCTTCCTCTCTTATCCTAGATTTTATCTGGGACTAATCTCTCTTGGTTCCAGGGAATAACAAATCTCTGCTACAGGATTCCTGCTGTTCCTGTACCCTAAGTCAATCTCTTTTTTAGATATTCATGCCCCAATTCTCATTTTTAACCTGTCACACAGTAAGATTTCCCAATTCCTTTTTTCATAGTGTGTTAAGGGATTTCTTACTACAGCAGACCTAATCTGTCCTTTCTGTCCTTTATCACCCTTCTTCTCACTTACTCTCTATAATGTACCACTGGTTTATTCAGAACTAAGACTACTTTTTGCAGACTATAACTAGTGAAAAATAAAGGAATTTAGGAAATGTGGAAGCCCTGAAATGGGTCAGTATGGGAACTCTAAGGGATATTGGTGATTGGGAATTGTTAGGAGAGAACTGAGAGACAAAAAAAAGAAGGCAGAGAGGCAGTTAGGAAGGAAAGAAGAAATAAAAATGAAATGAGAAAGGAATTAAGAAAGAAGAGGAAAGAAAAGAATGAAGAAAATGAAATGAGGCAATGAAGAAAATGAAATGAAAAATGAAGAAAAGAAAATGAAATCTGGCATTTAGGAAGCAAGCAAAAGAAAGTGAAAAGATCAAATTAAGAAAAGAAAGAAAAAAGGGAAGAAAAGAAGGGAAGAAAAAAGAAAAGGGAAAAAGAATGGTAAATGCCGATGCATTTCCTTGATAGAGTATGGGACTGTTAAATCAGATATCAACATTATAAAAAGATTTTGTTAAAAACAGTGATTTTTTTTTTCATTTAAAATAAGTCTTATCTAGTCCAATAGTCACACCATAGCATTTGGTGATTATTTCAAAATGAATAAAGGAACTTATACATGCTTCCATTTATGAATTCTGAGATGTCTTGAATATTTTCTTTGGATCAGAGAAATCTTTAGAGACATCCTAAATACCATTTACTCCATTTAAGTGGTTTCTTGTAGACGGGTGCACAAACATTGGACAATCACTTAGCTCTGTTTAAAGAAGATACCATCAGATCTATTCAGCCCCTGGTATGTGAGTTTATTTCAATTTACATCCTCTGACCACAGTCAAGACCACCCAAATTGCCAGATGAATGATGAAGATTTGTAAATGGTGATTTCACCCTTATGTTTTTTCTTTTTTTTTTTTTTTTGTTAAGTATTACTCTTTTCAAAGCACCCATGCCTTCTTTTAGGATTAAGCACACTGAAATTAGTTACACTATCCTTGACTCTGTGGGTATTCTCTTACTTAATTTTGATATTAGTGAATTTTTTTTTAGTATACTTATTGCATAGAAAACTTCAGAGCTCCATTTACGAAAAAGTTATAATGTTTATTATGAGCTTCTGCATAATGAACTGGATAATATAAAAGCAAACATGAACTCCTATATTGAAAAAGGTTGGATTTATATAAATGTGTTTCACAAAGCTAAGGTCAGAATCAGTAGACCACGCAAAAGCTTAATTTTATTTCTAGTGGGTCCCTTAATCAATGGACTGGATGTAATTTTCAGGCTTCATTCTCAAAGAAGCACTTTTACCTAAGGCTTGGTTCAAACACTCAATCAATAATCATTTAAATTTGCAGCTAATCTCACTGAGATAGTGATCTAGCTTTTGAGTCAGCATTTGGGCCTGATAGGAGCATCTGATAGTTATAATTGCTTTGCAATTTGAAAAATTAATCTTTACAGAAAGGGTTCTGCAACTGGTAAGAAGGATGTTTAAACAGATTTTTTTTTTCCCAAGCAAGACTTTGAGTGTACTTAATATAAATTTCAGTCATCCTCAATATCCATAAGCCCAACATAAACTGTAATTCGGACAATTTATTTTCCCTTAATAGGACTTTCAGAAAATATTAAGATAGACTGTTGCCATTATAACATCTGGACAATACTTCCCCGGAGGTCCTTTCTCTCTGGGAAACCCCATTTGACTCACATTAATGTTAATGGGCATTGCAAACATGTATCCAGAGAGTGTGTGTAGGGGGAGGGCTGTGTGGGAAGGACTTAAGAGGGAGGATGTTGTTAATGTTTTCAGATTTCACTTTGTCATTTTCACGCTAATAACTTGAAATGCCCAGAACATGAAAAATCCAGTCATTATGAAAGTAAACCTTAGAGAGGTGTGTTTGTGTGTGTGTTTACTGTTGTTTATTCTTCCTTACAGAATCAATAATTTGATAAATTAATCATCTGTTCCATCCCTTTGAGTGCAGGTAGAACCACATATATGCTTTTCATGAAAGAGAAGCTATTTTTTTTTCCTCTTCAAATTCCCCTAAGAACAGATTCTGTAACAGCTCTCTCAGTATCCTATTAGGTAGTGTGTGACTGCAGACAGAACTCCCAGTCTGGCCTGCCACACCCTTGAAACCAGTCATTGGTTCCTGCTATTTAGGAAGATATAGATGCAGCTTCTTGTCTAAGAAAGACTTTGCTTAATTTTCAAAGTCTGCTTATCTCAATGGAAATTAATCTAGGAGTGGGAGAGGGGTAACAGTCCTTTGCACATAGCAGTGACTCAATGAATTTTGTGAAAGGAAGGAAAGAAGGAAGGAAGGAAGGAAGGAAGGAAGGAAGGAAGGAAGGAAGAGAGAGGGAGGAAGGGAGGGAGGAAGGAAGGGAAGAAGGGAGGGAAGGAGGGAGGGAAGACCCTGTCTTCTAAAAAAGAGAAAAAAAAATTTCAGGGAAAAGAAACTGTCATAGTGACCTCATCTGGCAGAGTATATAACATTCCATAGCTGTAGTCCTCAATTTTTCTAAAAAGATAAGGGAAATGGGTTTCATCTTGATTCTACTTGAGCTGGGATTGTTCATTACATTTGATCTGTATTTTGATGCCTTTAAACCTTGCTTTCAGTTACACTATTATGGCCATTGTATAGATGTTCATCTGTTTCTTCAAGCCTAAAGATTTCCAGTGAGTTGATGAGTATAGCTTATTAGATAAAGTTAAACAAAACCATTTTATATTAATTTACATTTTTATATATTTATATTTTGCCTCCCTAGTCTAGCTGCCCCATATCACTATAACTGGCTTGAAAATCTATTCTTATCTAAAGACTTGTAAATTAGTTTGTATAATTTAATTTGTAATTGCTAAAGACATCCATTGACATTAAATTTTTCTAAATAATTGATAGAGGAAGGGATGAGCATTTGATTTAGAAGCAATAGACCGGAATTCTAGTCATGGTTCCCCCATGATTCCTTTATGTGTCCTTGGGAAAGTAATTTCCCATCTCTAGATCTCAGCATCACTATATGTAAAATTAGGGCTTAAGAAATTATATGAGGAAGTTGGACTTGATTTTCAAGGTCTTGTTCAGTTTTGAAATTCTATTTGTTGTGTGATTAGGGGCAAGTCACCTTAGGGTGAAAGGAAGAGAAGTAAAGGGAAAGGGAGGGGAGGGAAAGGGAGAAGAAGGCAACTGTTTCTTTCATATAAAAGAAAGGGATTGGACTAGATATTCTCTAATGATTCTCTAATAATTCTACCTTAACATCTTATGATCTTATACCCCTCCATTGAATGACCCCCTCTAAGCAAGATAAATAAGGCTTATTGTATAAATAAAGTGACCCATTTTTAATATTTTGAGCATATCCTCTGTAATGTGTGGGTGGTACAAGAATTTAAAAAGTAAGTTTTTATTCTTAATTTATGATGTTTAAACTAAGTAATAGAACCTTGATAGAAGGAAATGGATTCACATTTAGGTGTTAGAGTCCAGATTAGAATGGAGAGTTCTTTCCTCCCAAAGCTATAATTAATACTCTAAGCTTTGTAGCCTCTCATATTTTCCCTACCCATCTATACCTCCAAAGAGATAAATGACCAAAAATGGGAGATTAAAAAAAATCAGCTTCTGCCACACAAAAAGCTCAGGTAGCTGTCATCCAGGAATTGAGTCTCTAACTCATGCTCTGACATCTTTCTGTATTCAGCGGGGAACCATAATGCTAAGGTCATAATTAGCCAGGCAATACTCTGTGTTTATTTTGGTGTATATCTTAGATATACTTTGAAAACAGAGAGAGACTAGTATTTCGAATAACAGCAACAATCTTGTTTAGATGGAAGTGACAGCTGAAAACTCTTATTTCCCTGGCCTGATTTTTCTGCGTATTTCACACAGCACTTTCAAACACCATAAATAACCCTTCTTTAGATAAATAGACACATCCATATGCAGGATGCAAAGAGTTTGGGTTAGTTATGATTTGGAGTCACTGTCAAGGGGCTTTTGTTAAAGTGCCTTAATCTAGACAAGCAAAGACTAGAAATCAGTTTTGTTTTTGTTAGGTTTTTTTTTTTTTGACCTCTTCATGATGTCTAGACAGTGTTATGTAAGTAAAGACACTCAGTGAATATCTGTTACTCAAATGGCTTCTTATGTAACATTACTCTTTCAAAATTTTGTCTTTCAAGGCTCTTGAATACTATACATAAGAGCTATCAGTGTTGTGCTGTAGAAATATTGCTAGATTTGGAGTTACAGGACTGGGGTTTAAATACCGACTCTATCACTTACTACCTTTTGGGCAAGTCATTAGCCTCTATGGGCTCCAGCTTCTTTAACTAGAAATGAGGGTATTGGACTCGATAACTTCAAAGGTCCCTTCCACCTAGGTCCCATTCCTTAGGGCAGCTATCTTTCCTGAGCCAATTGTTTTTACTATTTAAGTGGCTTTTGGAAAAACTTAACTTTTTGGGATTATAGAATCACTGAGTGGGAAGGGATTTAGCTATATAGGGTAGAATGAAGTCTAATGCTTTAAAGGTTAGCCCAGTGCCCTTTAACTAGTAGGCATATGCTTATTAAATTGAATTAATTGAAAGTAATAAGATCTTAACAATTAGATCTGTTTAAAAATCAAAATAGAATGCCTCATGAAAGAAGGGTAGAATGTGTTCTTCCATCATTGAAGATATTCAAGTAGAAAGTAGATGATTGTTGGGGGGGGGGTTTGAGTTTTTTTTTTCATAGAGGGGATACTTATATCAGGAGGGGTGATGATCAGATGGCTTCTAAGATCTCTTCCAATCCCAAGACTCAAGACTATATGAATTACCTTTGAGATGCTCTAATACCATCACCAGTTAATAAATACCCCCTACAATGTACTTGGCAAATGTTCATCTAACATTTGCTTGGAGAGCTATAGTTTCCAAGTGGACTTCATCCTCTCACAAGCTAGCTCCAACCATTTACTCTGACTTAGAAGAGAGAACTTTGGTTGGTCAAGAGGCCACAGTGACTGAATCAGATTCTAGTGGTGGCTTCTCCATTTGTTTTTCAAAGCCTTGACATAAAAGTCCTTTGAACTACTCTCTTTCACAGTATTTACTGTTGTTACTTTCTAAAATATATTTTCTATATCTTCTAAAACAAGCAGCCTATAGTTATATATCACTAACTTGTCATTCATTATTATAGAATTGGAAGGGATGTTAGAGATCATTCTAGTTGAACCACCTTCTTTTTTTCTCACTTATTTATAAGATTATAAATATTCACCCTTCTTGAAAGCCCAGACTGTAATTTGCCTTTCCTTGTATCCCCATTGCTTATCATAGTGTCTGGCACACAGTAGGTGTTAAGATTGACTTTTTATTCATCTTCAAATCCAATATTTCCTTTGTAAACATATACAAATACTAACAAATAAAATGCCTATTTTACCCATATCTCTTTAGATTATATAAAATTGCTTGCATATATCATCTAATCTCATCCTTATAATAATCCTAAATAAATAAAAAGTGTCTTTATCCCCATTGCACATATGGAAAAAAGGGGGTCAAATAACTTTAAAACATGAATGAGATCTTAGAGTTCAATTCAATTCAATTAAACAAACATATATCAACTGCAGGTTAGATGGAAGTGTGGCTACAAAGACAAAAATAAAGCATCTTCCACCTTGGAGGAGGTGGCATTCTATTGGAGGGATAAAATAGAAATACACAGCTAAGTATAACAAGGTAATTTGATGAGAGAAAGAACAGTAGTAACTGGGAGGATCAGGGAAGGCTTAACGGACTAGATGACACCTGAGCTGAAATTTGAATAAATAATGATTCTGAGAGTTAGAGTTAAAGAGGGAATGCATTCCATACATGGAATTGGCTTGTGATGTGAGAGCTGAGATGGCGCAACAGTTCATAGTCTAGGTGGAGGAGAATGTAGAGAGCATGAAAGGGAGTGACTGTAATATAAGGCTGAAAAAATAAGAGAAATCAGTATTGTGGAGAGCCTGAAATCTTAGCCTGAGAACTTTACAAATATAACCTAAAGGAAATATGGACTCACCAAAGGTCTTTTAAACAGATCAGTGACATGGTCAGATTTGTGCTTTAGTAAAATATTTTTGTAGCACAGGTTAGGAGTCTTTGGGCATGGCCAGGACTGGGCCACGGTTGGATAGGCTCTTCCCAGTGGTCCTGGCTGCCCCCTGTGTCCTTCATTTTCTGGCATATGCTAAAAAGCTGGTTATAAAGAGAGGCAAATGCAAAGTCTTGACTTCAGAGGTTCTGTAAGACCAGAATGGATACAAGGAACCAGCCCTCTTTACTACCACACATTCCATGTAGGTCAATATCTACAAATAGACCCTGAAAGTGACTTGAAACCTAGCTCATGTTGTATTGGTTCTTTCAGATGTGTTCTCCCTCACCAATACACGGGCAGATTTAAACTTTGAAAGCCAGGGGTACTGAAATCTTTTGCAGAACCAGAAAAACTGGAGGTTGTCCCATATGCATGGAATGTTCTCCCTCGTTTCTGCCTATCAGCTTCCCTGGCTACCTTTAAGTCCTTAAATAAAATTCCACTTCCCAAAGGAAGCCTTTCTCAACCCTTTTTAATTCTAATGCCTTTCCTCTTTTAATTATTTCTTACTTATGCTGTATATTCCATGTTTGTACACATTTGTTTACTTATATTTGCCCCTCTTAGGTTGTGAGCTTTTTGAGGTGAAAGAATATCTTTTGTCTATTTTTGTATCCCTGGTATTTACCACAGAACCTGGAATGGTGTTTATTGATTGAATCCTTCTGCCTCTACTTCTCCTAGAATAGACTGATAGCTGACAGGAACAGAACAATGATCAAATAAATAAGGACTTAAGAAGACTTGTATTAGGAGGTATGGTGGTAATACAGTCAAAAAGTATAGAGGACCTGATCTAGGGAGCTGAAAAATCACAGGTATAAGAAATATTTGTGGGGACAGACTTGATGGGACTTAGCAGCTGACTAAAAATGGGAAGAAGTTGGGAATAATAAGAGTTGGGAAAAATTCAGGGGTTACAGTTTTAATGATAGGAAAATGGCTATAGATTTTAATGATAGAAAAAATGGCACCTTTGAGAAAATATTTTAAAAAAGTGAACAGGGACAGATTTTGGGGCGGGGGAAATTATGAGCATAACATTCAGGACTTTGTTACAGAATCTGGTAGGAGTAGATAATAAATATTTGTTACCCGAGTCCCATTTTGAGTTGAATTTAAAAAGCCAATTAGACATTCAGGTGAGGATGTCCAATGGACACCTGATCATGCAGAAAGAGAGCTCATGAAGGAAATGAGGGGTTAAATATAACAATTTGGCAGTTATCTGAATAAACACACAATTAAGCAGATATGAAAGGACCAGATCAAGGGACAAAGTTTAGAGAGAGAAGAAAAGAGGACTTAGCATAGAGCTTTTTTTTTTTTTTCATATGCCTGCATACCCTCATATAAAGACATATATATATATATTTCTAATCCCTTCAACTACTAAGAAAAGTTTCATAAGTTACAATTATTGTTTTTCCATGTAGGAATGTTAATAGTTCAACTTTGATAAGTTCCTTATGATTTCTTTTCCCTGTTTACCTTCTCATGCTTCTCTTGCTTCTTGTATCTGAATGTCAAATTTTCTATTCAACTCTGGTTTTTTCAGCAAGAATGCTTGAAAGTCCTGTATTCCACTGAATGACCATATTTTCCCCTGAAACATGATACTCAGTTTTGCTGGGTAGGTGACTCTTGGTTTTAATCCCAGCTCCCTTGACCTCCAGAATATCACATTCCAAGCCCTTCGATCCCTCAGTGTAGAAGCTGCCAGATCCTGGGTTATCCTGATTGTGTTTCCACAATATTCAAATCGTTTCTTCCTGGCTGCTTGTAATATTCTCTCCTTCATCTGGGAATTCCGGAACCTATCTATAATATTCCTAGGAGTTTTCTCTTTGGGATCTTTTTCAGGAGGTGATCAGTGGATTCTTTCAACCTCTATTTTGCCCTCTCGTTCTAAAACATGAGGGCAGTTTTCTTTGAGAACTTCCTGGAGGATGATTTCTAGGTTCTTACTTTGGTCATGGCTTTCAGGTAGTCCAATAATTTTTAAATTATCTCTCCTGGATCTATTTTCCAGGTCAATGGTTTTTCCCATGAGATATTTCACATTGCCTTCTATTCTTTCATTTGTTTGGATCTATTTAACAGCATCTTGATTTCTCATAAAGTCATGAGCTTCCATTTGCTCCAGTCTAATTTGGAAGCAATGATTCTCCTCATTGAGTTTTTGAGATTCTTTTTCCATCTGGCAAATTCGGCTCTTTAAGGCATTCTTCTCCTCATTGCCTTTTTGAGCCTCCTTTGCCATTTGAGTCAGTCTGTTTTTTAAGGTATTATTTTCTTCAGTCAGGCTGTTGACTCTCATTTCATAATTTTCTTGCATTGTTCTCATTTCTCTTCCCAATTTTTCCTCCACTTCTCTTATTTGGTTTTCAAAATCCTTCTTAAGGTCCTCTATGGCCTGTAACCAGCTTGTATATTCCTTTGAAGCTTTTGGTGCAGGAGTTCTGACTTCACTGTTTTCCTCCTGTTCCATGCCTTGCTCCTTCTTGTCCCCAAAATAGGAGTGTAATGTTGGAATCTTCTGTCTGCTTTGTTTCCTTTGCCTGCTCATTTTGCCACTCAATTATTTGACTTTTGGGCTTTTTGCCACAGTAGGACTCTGCCACCAGACAGGGGAGTTTTTGTCCCAAACGCTGGGGTTTTCTCAGCTGCCGGAGGTATTAGATGGGTGCCCTCTCTGAGGCCTCCACACCCTCTGGCAAGCTGTACACACACCCCAGGACCTCCACCCTGGACTACAATCCAGATCCAAGCAGGTTAAAGCAAGAGCGATTACCCCTCAGACTGGTGCTTGGTCCCCCTACACTCTGCAGGCCAGGAGCTGAAGCCGCCAGGTGGTGCTGGCTGGCTGTGCAGGTGTCTCAGCAGTTTCTCGCCCCGGGGGTAGAAGACACGCACTCCCACTTACTGGGTCCCAAAGTCCAGACTGCACTGGCCTCTCACCTTGTCCTTCGCATCTATGTATTGATAAATCAGGAAGCGGCCACAACTGCTGCTGATCTGGAGTCCCTCTGGCTGGCGGCTGGTCAGACCCGCCCTGGGGCTAAAGCCTCAGCATGGGACTGGGCTCGGATCCCAGAGCGCTGTGCTGGATTCCTGCAGGCCTGCCGGGCTGTCCTCAGCTGGAGGTTAGCTTCTCTGTGTCATTTTGTGGGTTCTGTAGCTCCAAAGTTTGTTTAGAGTCCACTTTTTACATGGATTGGGGAGGATGGGAGCCGGGGGTGGTGGTGGAGGGGGGAGGTTGTGCTTCTACTCCGCCATCATGGCTCCGCCCCCTTAGCATAGAGCTTTGGTGAACAACTCAAAGGCTAATGAAATAGGCATTATTTTTATTCCCATTTTATAGAAGAAGAAACTGAGCCTGAGAAAGGTTCAGTAACTGGCCTGGGGTCACATAGCTAACAGGTGTTTGAGGCAACATTAAAATTCAGGTTTCCTGATTCCAGCCAGAGTGCACTTACTCAATTCAACTTTTCACTTGCCTCAGGTATTTGGTAATCCCCATGTCTGCTGCAAAGTCAAACCTTTTCCCTTTTTTTTTTTTTAAAGCAATTGGGGGTTAAGTAACTTGCTCAAGGTTACAGGGCCAGTGAGCCCGGATTTGATCCAGGTCATCCTAACACTGGAGCCGGTGCTCTTACTCTCTGTGCTACCTGGCTGCGCCCTCCCCCCCCCCAACCTTTTCCTTTTTTCCTTTTAAAGTTTGCACATTTACTCTCTTCCTGCTTAGATTCTTAACTTTGAGCTTCACTTATCCATGGCTTTTTGAATCTAGGAGTATTCTTCTTTGGTAGTTTACCTAAACTGGGAGTCCTTGATGAAGATTCATGGGTCTTTTCCAGAAATAAGAACCTTATTTCCCTTTTGGTTTTCATACATTTTTTGCATCCTGGTTATTGCCCTCTTTCAGTGAGGGTACTATTATTGATAGACCTTGAGCTCCACTCCCTTGCTTCAGTACACAGCCCTAGGGTTCTGACTTACTGCAGAACCAAGAACTTAAAGGCACCCTGAAGGCCACCTAGTCTAATTATCTCACTTGACAGATTAGAAAGCTGAGATAGGGTGACCTGTTCATGGTCACATAAGTAAAGAGTAATAGAGTCAGGGGTTAAGCCCAGTCTCTTGTAAAGAGCCCAGTTCTCTTTCTAGCATGCTATTTAGTTATATATATATATATATATATATATATATATATATATATATATATAT
>NW_027187298.1:2951981-2990920 GCF_028583685.1 Petaurus breviceps papuanus | reverse complement strand
TATATATATATATATATATATATATATATATATATATATATATATATTTGCCTATGGGTGATAGCTTTATATTGTCTTAACTATGTATTTTATTCCAATATTTGAAATTTCAGATTAAATTATTGATACAGTGATATGAGTGAGAAATGGACAGTCAGGGGACATGAGTTTAAATGCTAGCTCTTATTATCTGTGTCATCTCTGCACCCCATTTTCTCATCTATAAAATGAAGGGACTGGATAAGGAATGGGTGAAACACTCTATGACCCTCTAATTTTTTTAAAACTAAAGTTGGAGATTTATAAGTGAAAAGGTTTAAAAAAATCCAATAACACATTTGCTTTTTCCATTAAAGAAATCATATGGATCGGTTGAAACAGACTATCCAAAATACATAAAATTGTTGTTTTAGTTAAAATAAATTTTATCTTCTTCCTTCTTTACTGATGCTGATTACCTTCCTAATATGGTATGGCAGCTATATTAGGGTGCCATAAAATGAATTCATGGCGACAACTGCAGTGGTAAGATAAGGTGACATAAAACTGATAGCAGAAAAGGGCAAAACTGGAACATTATAAAGCAGCATCGGTATGATGTTATTGCTTGTTTTGTGTGCACAATCTACATTGTAGTTGGGTCAGCATGGGCTACTATTTGCCAAAGTCAGCCAACCTTTCCCACAATTTAACTGAAAGGATTTGAATTATGATCATTATAGGGGCCAGGAAGTACACATGCATTTTAATCTGACCATCCATGTATTTTAGTGCCTGTAGGTAATGTCTGTAACTGTAGTGTGGTCTCCATAACAACAACAATAATCAGCTCATCTCTATCTGGCTCTATTTGACTTCACACAGTGTTGAACTGTACAAGAACCTTGTTCTGTAGGCAACTTGAGTATTCTCATCCCCATTTGATTAATAAAGAACCTGGGGCTCAATTAAAAGTTGTGTGATGGGCTCAGGCACAGACATCACAGACCAGAATTACAAGAAAATGTCTAGCGGAACTCTCTTGTTTTATAGATAAGGAAATTGAGGTCCAAGGAGATGAAATGATTTATCCAAGATAATACAATTATTAATTGGCCCTATAAGGAATTATATAAAATCCTTGATTTGTCACATATTAGCTGATATATGGTAAAGTGTTTTCCAAACCTTAAAGAATGATATAAATGTTAGCTAGGATTATTGTTATTGTTATTAGTTCATTTTCTGACTCTAGGGCTTGCGAGATTATTATTAAAGGATGGTCAAAAATATTTTTTCCCTTTTCTTCAGTAATCTACTTTAGTGAGCTTTGCCAAGTATATTGGTATATATCAGTACATCAGTAATGAATAAGAAGAAAATGATTAAGAGTTTGAAACAACCTTCTGGGACAATCCAAGCATTCATTTATAGTTGAAGAACTTCTGGAAGCTAGATGAGACAGTGGGTAGACTGTCAGGCCTGGAGTCAGGAAGACTCATTTTACAGAGTTCAAATCTGGCCTCAGACCTTTAGTAGCTGTGTGACCCTGGGCAAATCATTCAACTCTTTTTACCTCCATTTCCTCACCTGTAAAATAAACTGGAGAAGGAAATGGCAGACCACTCCAGTATCTTTGCCAAGAAAACTCCAGATGGGGTCATGAGGAGTCAATGAATAAAATCTCAGGCCAAGGCAGGTTAAATGACTTGTTCTCAAACACTCATGGAATGAGGCAGTGAGCATGGTAGATGAAAGTGTTCAACTTGGAGGCAAGAAAACTTCAGTTTGAATACATGCTTTCAAAATGTATTATTTATGTGACTTTCACTTAACTCTTGTAGACTCAGTTTCCTTATCTATGCAATGTAGATAATAAAAGCACCTCTCTCACAAGGTTGTTGTAAGGAGCAAATGAGATAATGTATCTAAACTGCTTAGTAAATCTTTAAAATCTATCTAAATGCTTGTTGTCATCAATAGTGAATCCAAGTCCTCTCATTCCAGATGTAATACTCTTTCCATCACACCAAGAAATCACTCAATCAACATTCATTTATTAGGCACTTACCATTATCTTTGAAAATTTAGTTTCTATTTTAGATACTCATCCATTCTTAGTGACTAGATTGATTTTCTTCCTCCTCAAGAGTTGGACATATGATCCTACAGAACTTTAGAGACAGAAGGGACAGCAGAGATCATTTAGTCCAATTCCTCTCATTCCACAGATGAGGAAATTGGAGGGCAAAGAGAGAAAGTAATTGCTTAGTTTTACATAGATAATAACTGGCAAGACCTCGGTTTAGGGAGGAGGTTTGTGTAGTGGAAACACCATAAATTCTAGGATCAAATGATGTGGCTTCACATCCTACCTCTGAGAGTTACTATCTGTATTACTAGTCACAAATATCATTGGGCCTCAATTTCCCCATGTGTAAATGGTAAGTGGGATTTTAACAGATGATCAATAATGTCTCTTCCAGCATTTAATTGATGGTCCAGTGAATCCTGACTCTCAGGCCACCAGTGCTCTTTCTACTTTACCCTTGTTCTTTATCTCTTAGGTAAGAATGTAATCTGTAGAACTCCTGATTTAAAGGAGAGAAGAGAAATGCATAACAAAATGGCTGATGAAAACTTTTAAAGAATTTTCTGTGTTTTGTGTAGCATATGGCACAAGTGGCTAGAATTCTGGATGTGGAGTTGGAAGACCTGGTTTAGATACCTTCTCAGATGCTTTCTAGTTGTGTTATCATGGCAGGAATTCAGTTTCATCTGTAAAATGAGGATAATGATAACTGCTGTAGCTACTCTAGCAGGGACTTGAAGGTTGTTGAAGTAAAACATTTCACTTTGCTAGCCTCAAGACACTGTACGTGTGTGAATAGTTAGGAATGTAACTATCATCGTGTGCCCCATGAAAGATGGGAAAGGCTGTTGTTCCACCCAACTGGAAGTGAATCTTGTTATTGAACCTGAAAGTATTTTAATGCTGGGAATACTGAAATATGGCCAGAGCTACATTTATGGGGAGCAGGTGGCTGCATGCTCAGTGTGATCTCAGGGGGAAAGAGGGTCTTCTTCCCCCCAAAATACCTCAACCACCTGTTCACTGATGCTTGAAATTCCATTTATAAGAGATAGAGATGAGACTTAAAATGCAACCCCTTTCCTTTTCTCAGGAGAGGAACATGGTGACTTAAGTTGATTTCTTTGCCAGAAGGTAGGACTGGAATGTCTGGACCTGTGATTTCATCACTTTAGGTAACTCCCAATATGGAATCCTTTATTTCTTCTAGTGTACATCATCACTTAATCCATCTCTTCAACAATTTATCTAGAGGCACTAAGATGGTTAAGTGACTTAGTAAGTTCACATATGTAATGATGCGTAGGAGTCAAACCAAGGTCTTCCTAAACCTAAAGCTGACCTGCTATCTGCTTTTCCACACTGCCTTATGACTTAAGATTATGACAAGGTATAGAAAAATGACATTTTACTAACGCAGATTTCAAGAAAGAGAAAGGGGAGAAGATAACAAGATATTAGCAGAAACAAGGAGTGATGGGGTGTCTTGGAAACAAAACAAGAAACAGCAAAGGGGAGGCCAGGGATGTAGAACAACAAAAAAAAACCTTTGCTTCTTTTTGATTTTGCTTCAAGAAGGTCCTATTCTGAGGCCTAGTGAAGGGCTCAGTTTTGAATGGAGAAATAGAATATAGCTGATTTCATTTGGGGATTTTGTAGAATATATTTATTCTTTTAAAAAAAGTCATTATTTCCCAATTACATATAAAAAATTAACAATCATTAAAAAAATGAATTCCAAATTCTCCCCCTCCTTCTTGTCCTACTTCTTGAGAAGGCAAGCAATTTGAATTTGATTTTACAAGTCAAATTATGCAAGACATTTTCATATTAGCCATGTTGCAAAAGAAAGCACAAATAGAATAAAACAATAAAAATAAAGTAAATTTTAAAAATATGCTTCAATCTTCATTCAGAGTTTATAAGTTTTCTCTCTGGAGGTGGATAGCATTTTTCATCATGGATCATTAGAATTGTCTTGGATCAGTGTCTTGATCAGAGTAGCTAAATTTATTACTGTATATGTGTATGATGTTTTCTTGGTTTTACTTACTTCATTTTACATTAGTTGATATAAATCTTCCCAGGTTTTTCTGAAACCATCCTGCTCATCAATTCTTATACCACAATTGTATTCCATTGCAATTATATACCATTGCAACTTGTTCAACTATTTTCCAGTTGATGGGAATACCCTAAATTTCTAATTCTTTGCTAACTCAAAAAGATCTGCTAAAGTACTTTTGTACAAATAAGTCCTTTTCCCTTTTCTTTGATCTCTTTGGAGTACAGACCTAGTAATGTTATTGCTGGATCAGAAGGCATGCACAGTTTTATAGCCCTTTAGGTGTAGTTCCAAATTGTTCTCCAGAATGGTTGGATTAGTTCACAATTCCACCAATGGTGCATTAGCTCCTGGTTTTTCTATATTCCTTCTGGCATTTGTCATTTTTTCTTTCCTATTATGTTAGCCAATGTGATATGCATGAGGTGGCATCTCAGAATTGTTGTAATGTGCATTTCTTTGATCAATAGTGACTTAGAGCATCTTTTGATGCAACTATTAATAACTTTGATTTCTTCTTCTGAAAATTATCTATTCATATCCTCATAACCTGTCTATTCATAACCATTGAGCAACTGGGGAATGACTCTTTATAAAACTTGGTTTAGTTTCCTGTGTATTTGAGAAATGAAGCCTTTAGAAGACAAACTTGCTGCAAAATTTATTTTCCTTCTATTTTGACTGCAGTGGCTTTGTGCAAAACCTTTTTAATTTCATGTAATCAAAATTATCTATTTTATTTCCCATTCTCTCCTCTCTCTAGTTTGGACACAAACTCTTCTTTTATCCACAGATTTGGGATGTACATTTTCCCATGTTATCTTAATTTACTTATGCTATCACCCTTTATCTCTAAATCACTTATCCATTTTTATCTTATCCTGGTATATGGTGTGAAATATTGGTCTATGCCTAGTTTCTGTCAAACTGTTTTCTAGTTTTTCAAATACACTCTACTCAAATGTTGTATTCTTAACCCCAAAGCTTGATTCTTTGGATTTATCAACACTAGATTATGATGGTCATTTAGTATTGTGTATTGTGTACTTCATCTATTCAACTGATCCACTACTCTATCTCTGAGCCAGTAACAGATTGTTTTGATGATTATAGCTTTATAATATAGCTTGACATCATGAACTACAAGGCTGTCTTCCTTAAAAAATTATTTTGCATTGAATCCCTTTTGGTCTTCCAGATAAATTTTCTTATTATTTTTTCTAGTTCTATAAAATAATTTTTTGGTAGTTTGATTGGTATGGCACTGAAATAGTAAATTATATTAGGTAGGATTGTCATTTTACTTATATTGGCTTGGACTACCCTTGAACAATTAATATTTCTCTAATTGTTTAGATCTATGTTTATTTATGTGAAAACTATTTTATATTGTGTTGATACAATCCCTGGATTTGTCTTATCAGGTAGACTCTCAAGTATTTTATATTGTCCATAGTTATTTAAAATAGATTTTTTTTATACATCTCTTACCACTGGGTTTTTGTTGGTAGTATATGTAATAGAAATGGAATTTAAAGATCCCCCTGTACTGGTTTGGTTTTCCAGGTTGTGATGAAACCCAGAGCTTGTGAATCTCATTTGTGGGATGGACTTGGGTGAAAAGAGAGGGCTGAACTGGGAGGATCTGGTGCCGTGGATTTAGAGAAGGCCCAAGCAAAGAGAGAGGCAGAAGCATTTTTTGGGAACAGCACTGTGAAGGATTGCTGAGGGCCAGTTGGAACTGCCCAGGACTTTTGAGAGCTGCTACCTGGAGCTGTCAAGGACTGAGGAGACATGGCTGTGATGCTGGTATTTTGTCTGTCTGTCTGTTTTGATGTTGTTTTGCCAGATTTGTCCTCTGGTGAAGGTTGGACTGTGCTGTTGTTGCACAGGTTCTGGAACCTTTCTGTTGGTTCAGAAGCCCTGAAGAAGGATTTTCCTGTTGTATGTTTACAGAAATCCTGGAAGAGGGTCTTGCTGATGTTTTCAGGGGTCCTGAGACTGTTCTGCAGGCACAGAGTGAATTGATGAGGACACTGGCAATATATATTGTGGCTTTGTTAAGCTTTGTCTCCCCAGGAACAGAGATTGCTGAGAACTTGCCTCAAGTCAAGATGAAGAAAAGACCTCTCTTTGGGTATTAAATGCTGTGATGATATCTTAACCTTGCTGTAGCTCAGGGGTAGATGGCCTCTGTGCTCTGCACTGCCCCTTTTGAGAAGGTGCTTGGTGTTAACTGATGATAATTGTAATTCAGTCGTGATCCAGGGGTAGGAAACTTGACTTTTTGTGCTCTGTGATTGACCAAATGAATATACTTTGTTTATGATTGGAAACTAATCTTAATCTCCTTTGAGAAGAGAGACTTTGTGATTGACTAAATGTATGTACTTCTCAGGGGTGGAGTAGTGCTTGGAAATTATTGAGTCACACTTGGTGAATGCTGTATTTTGATTTTCTCTTTTCTGTGAATGTTTTGCTTAATTTGTCACTCAATTAAATGGAGAATTACTATGCTGGTATTCTGAACCTTGGAAGTTGCCTTTGCTTGGCATTATATATATAGAAATACTGATGATTTATTTGGGTTTATTTTCTATACTGCAACTTTGTTGAAGGTGTTTATTATTTCAACTAGTTTTTTTTAGTGATTCTCTAGGGTTCTTTTAAGTATACCATCATCTCATCTCTCAAGAATGATAGTTTTATTTCCTCATCGCCTATTTTTATTTCTTCAATTTCTTTTTCTTGTCTTATTGCTATATCTAGCATTTCTAGTACAATATTGAAAAATAGTGGTGGTAATGGACGTCTTTTTTTCACCCCTAATCTAATTGGGAAGGCTTTAAGTTTATCCTCATTATAAATAATGCTTGTTTTTGGTTTTAGATAGAAGTTACTTATGCTTTCCATAATTTTTAATAGGAAGTCAAAGAATTTTTGTGCATCTGTTGATAAAATCATATAATTTCTGTTGCTACCCTTCCTTTTTTATTTCAGCTAAAGCATAATATATTCTGTACAGCCTCTTATTTTAGCTGTGTATATCTGTTCCAAGTGTGTTTCTTTTAAACAACATCTTGTTAGATTCTGGTTTCTAATCCATTTTATGGCTGAGTTTATCCCATTCACATTCACAGTTATGATAACTAACTGTGCATTTCCTTCCATCCTATTTTTTTCTGTTATCCTTCTCTCTCCTTTTATCCTATTCCTCCTCTAAAGTCTGTTTAAATTCTGATCAGTGCCTTCTTTAATCTGTCCTCCCTTTTATGACCCCCTTTCTTTTATTCACTCCCCCTTATGTTTCCCTGTTTGCTAAGATACATTTCTATTACCATTGGAGTGTGCGGTGTGATCTGGGGAGAGGTGTGGTCACTGCTCTCTTGGTCTGCACTCTGGTCCTTACCCATGAAAGCTCCCCAATTCCTTGGGATTGCAATTAATATTGTTCCTCATTCAGGGTCCCTCATCCTTTAAAGCTGGAAATGTTACTATTACTTAGGGTTTCCACTGCCTCTTAACTAAAAGTGCTCCTCTCTGCCCTTGGAATATGATCCCAAAATGTGTATAGGCAATGGAACTGCCAAACAATATCTAGAACTGATCCCAGT
This sequence comes from Petaurus breviceps papuanus, assembly GCF_028583685.1. Lineage (NCBI taxonomy): Eukaryota > Metazoa > Chordata > Mammalia > Diprotodontia > Petauridae > Petaurus > Petaurus breviceps. The sequence goes on along the minus strand of NW_027187298.1, from coordinate 2,983,170 downwards.
GCTTGAAGAGGAGCACCCTTTTTTTCTGACCAGTTGCCAGGTACCTTTACCATTTCTAATTTGACAGCTCCCAAAGTTGCTGCTTCTTCTGCCACCACCTCCTAGATGCACCACTGGTATTTCATCTAGTGGACTCTGAGTCAGTCTCTTTCCCCCTCTCACAGATCTCTTTTACTCACCTCCTTTGTTTTCTTGTGCTGGAATGGATGTCTCACTCTGACCTTTTGTTGACTCTGCTACTCCAGAATTTAATTTGAGGCACTCTCTTAAAGTTGTTTGGAAGGGAATGTTGGGAGAGTTCAGCTGAATGCTTCTCTACTCTGCCATACTGGCTATGTCCCTGGAAGTCCTTCATATTTATCCTTTAGCTATTGGTTGAACATAAGATGTGTTCTATGACCCATTGGACTCAGTTTAATATTTGGAATTAGGAGAATTGGAGGAGAAAGGGAATAAGCATTTATATAGTACCTACTATGTGCCAGACAGAGTGCTAAATACTTTACAAATATTATCTCACCTGATCCTCACAACAACCTTGTGAGGCAGGAGATGATATTACCCTTGTTTTAGAGTTGAGGGAGTTAAGGAAAAACACAGTTTAAGTGATTTGCCAAGGGTCACACAACTAATAAGTGCCAGAAGCTCAATTTGAATTCAGATTGCCTTGACTCTAGGTATAACACTCTGTCCATGATACCATAGGATTACAGAATCTTAGAGTTGCAGGTAACTTAGCAGTCTTCTAAACCAACCCAGTTGTACAAAATGATTCTCCTCTGCAATTTCTCTGACAAGTGGTCTGCCAGTTTTTGAAAGCTCTAGTGACGACATCTTCAGTTAGGCAGCAGATTAACCTTTTCAGCCATTTAATTGATAAATAGTATACTATGGTAAAAAGTAGATAAAAATAGAATCAGAAGAACTTATGGTGAAGGTGAAAGATTGTTGAATATATAGACAGAATTTGGACTAAATTCTAATGGCTATTTGCTGCCTGTATCACCTTGAACAAGTCAATAAACACCAGGGCCTCTGTTTCCTCCTCTGTTAAGTAAGGAGGTTGGATCAAATAACTCCTAATGTTCCTTCCACTTTGAATCCTATGATCTAGGTTCTAGTCCCTGTTCTGCCACATTTTAATCCTACAGCCTTACAAAATCATTTTAGTAATTTGCTTCCCAATTTCTTTTTCTGTACAGTGAATAGATTAATCCAGATAATCTCTTAGGTCATTTCTAGAATTAACAATCTCAAGTTCTGTGGACCCTTTTTTATTTTTTATCATGAGTTGAAAGTAACCTTCCTTTAATTTCCAACCAAAGATCTTAGTTATGACTTCTCGAGCAAAAGAAACATAGAAGGCAGGTGGGTGACACAGTGGATAGAGCACTGTAGCAAGAGTCATGAAAATCTGAGTTCAAATCCTTCCATAAACATTTACTAGTTGTAAAACCCCTAGCCAAGTCATTTAACCTCCATTTGTATAATTTTCCTCATTTGTAAAATTGGGTTAATAATAGCATGTATTTCCTTTGTTTGCTGTGAGGATAAAATGAGATGGTATTTATAAAGTACTTTGCAAACCTTAAAGTTCAATATAAATGCTAGCTATTCTTCCTTTCTACCTCTTTCCCTCCCTCCTCTCCCTCTCTTCTTTTCTTCCTTCCTTCTTTCCTTATTTCCTATGTCCTTCCTCCCTTACTTTCTGCCTCCTTCGCTCCCTATATCTCTTTGTTCTGCTTTATTTCCTTCCTTTCTTCTTTCCTTCCTTCCTGCCTGTTCATCCAACAATTAAATAAATTCTAAATTGATCATAATGTATTATCTGGGTGTTTTAGTGAAATGTAATCTCAATGTGAATTAGCACCATGATGTGGTGGCAAAGATAGCAAATATTATGATAGACTGAATTAAGAAGGATATACAATAAAGAGTTGCTATTCCCCCTGTACTCTGTCTTTATCAGACCACATCTGGAATATTTTATTTACTTCTGAGAACTATGGTTTACGAAAGACTTTGATAAGTTGGATAAATCCAGAGGATGGCACCTAAGATGGTGAAATTCCTTGAGTCCTTGACATATTTACCTGGAAGAATGAATATTGGAGGGAGAAGAAGGGAGAATGGTAGCTGCTCTCCAGTTCTTGAATGGTTATCACGTGTAAGATAAGCTACACTTGTTCTGTATTTCCAGAGGTCAGTACCAGAAGCAAGGGTAGAATTTGCAAAGGGGCAAATTTAGACTTGATATGCAGAAAACAAAAACAAAAGCAATGTTCTAACAATTCAAGCTGTGTGAAAATGAAGTGGGTTGACTCCAAAGATGTTGGATTCCATTTTCTTAAAGATCTTCAAGAGACTGAATGACTATTTCTCAGATGTCATGATGAGGATTTCTTTTTGGTATGGATTGGACTAGATGATGAAAGAGATCCCTTCCAACTCTCAAAATTGTGTTTTTCTATGATTTACACAACTTACATTTAAATTAGAAGAAACTGGCATTTTTAGGTAAAAATTATTAAGATAAAAATAACTAAAAATTAAAAAAAGATTAATGTGAGGAATATGAAAGAAAAAAGAAATAGACAATATAATTTAAAAAATTGAAAAATCAAAACTCATGCACTCTTATTTAGCTATATAAAGAGATCCATGGTCACAATGATGTGAGTACTCTCTCTATTGGTGTTGTCTGGGTGAATTAGTTAACCTCCCTTGGCTTCCATTTCCTCATCTGTTGGAAAATAGTGAGATATTTCAACTTGACCTTTGACATTCCTTAAAGCCTTATAACAGCTAACACTTACAAAGTGTTTAAAGATTAAACAAGTACTTTACAAATATCTTATTTGATCCTCACACCTAGTCAGTGATATAGTTGATCTTCTCCATCTTACAGATGAAGAAATTGAAGCAAATAGAGGTTCAATGACTTGTCCAGGGTCACACATATAAGAAATGTGTGAAACAGGATTTGAACTCAGGTCTTCCTTACTCCCCATCTAGTCCTCTATTCTCTGGGCTACTTGCTAGTTACATTTCAAGTTACATTACAAGGCCTAGTTTTATGATCCAATAAATAGATGCATACATGCATTCCCTTTTTGTAAAATTTTTATCCATATCTTCCCATAAATTCTCCATACAGAATCCAATGAAGGACAGGAATCCTTCCCTTGGTTCTTTTTGAGATTTAATGGATATCAGTACAATATTTTAATTATACATATTTGTCCCTTACTGTAATGGGAATGTAAATTTGTAAGATCTTCCCTTCCCCTAGGCTAAAGTGCACCTGGAGCCTGGGGTGGGAGGCTTGTTTTTCACTAGATACTTCTCGATTGGCCAGTGAGTCAATAAGGTTGTTACATTCTCTGAGCCAGGAGAAGGCTATATAAGCCCTGATGTGTAACTTTGTTTTGGGGGGCTCACTTTGAGAAATGTTCTGTGATTTGATCAGATGAAACTATGGGAAGCCGTTGTCCAGAGCCCCCCAGCTCTGAAACCCAGATGTTGATTGCGTATGGATGTAATGGTTGGATAGTTTGAAAACTGTCTACCTGATCTGTTTCTCCATCTTGATAATTCTGTCTGTATATTCTGAAGTTCTGGGTGCTGACCTTTTTCCCCTGAACTAGATAAATGATACATATTTGACTGATTAAAGTAAGCTTGTTGACCCATTTTGAGTTGCTTTCCTTTATCAAAGCAGATCCAAGAACCTGTGGTGGCAGCAACCCTGGGGACGCTTGGGGTGCTTGCTGCTACACTTACTCTATCTATATGTCTAGCCCATCATGCTTTTTTTTAGCTATGTATACCTTGATCGTATCTTTTATGTAATGTCATTGGTTATACATTTCATTCAACTTATGTATACTACACATACATTAATAGTCCTGTGAATCAGGTGGTTTTTTTTTTAACTTTGGAAATTTTGGTATTCTGTGACTTACAACACACTAGCAAAATGCTACTGTTAAAGCACTGGATTTTGTGGCTTCAAGTCTCACATGTATAATAAAAGCTCTGTATACTTTCCGATTTGTGATTCAGTCCAGTCTTCTTCTGCTCAGTTGGACCCAGATCTTTATCCATTTTCAGGTGTGTTCAACAATGATGTACTAATGGGCTAACTCAACGGGCTGCCTATCCAACTTCATGTCAGAATAAATAAAAATCAAAGGGGTATTTTCTAGAAAGTAGGAGGCAAAATAAAGTAATAGATTATAGTTTTGTTAAAGGGAACTAAGATACAGAGGGCAAAATGAAACAAGAAAATGGCGGTGTGTGTGGCATTGTTTTGAACTACAATATACAGAAGTTTCTGCTCATACTATTCTACAATACAAATTTCCATTTTGGCACTCAGAATATGTAGACAATTTGGAAGGAATCCAGACAGCAACAATAATGATTAAGAGATGGAGAGACTGGTTTAAGAGAAAAGACTAAAAGAGGCAAATCTGTATAGTTTGGCAGAGGACTGACTATGGGAGTATATTGCAACTATCTACAAAATCCTAAGGGTGAAAACACTATGGAGTGTGAGGAATTAATTATCATAAAATGATGGGGTGTAACCTAAAGGACTAGGAAGAAAGAAAATTATACTAAATGTCAGATATAGGAATGACAGCCTGAGACATTTAAAGTAGGCTCACTAAAAAACTAGATCATAGGATTTAGACCTGGAAGGGACCTTACAGATCATCATCTGTTCCAACTCTCATATTTTACTGAGAAGAAAACTGAGGCCCAAAGAGAGAAGAGAACTTGCCCAAGGTCACACAGTGAGGTCAAGGCAGAATGAGGACTTGAACCCATGTGCCTTGGTCCCAAGTCTATTGCTTTTTGTCCATGACACCAAGCTGATAGACTGAATTATTTTTGTGTTTAATCTTTTGTCCCAGGATACGAGAAAGATTCAGGCCTTTTATTGGTAGCTCAACCTTAGGATCTATGGTGTTTTGGGGGTCTAATTCTTGGTTTCTCCTTCTCGATGGGAGCTAAAATAGGAAGGAAGAAAGAAAAAAAAATGTTTATTAAATGTCTACTATATGCAAGGCACAGTGTTACACCTTTACAAATATTATCTCATTTTATTCTCGCAACAGCCCTGAAAAGGTAGGTGGTATTATTTTCCTCATTTTACAGTTGTAGAAACTGAGGTACACAGAGGTTAAGTGACTTTTCCAGGGTCACATACCTACTGAGTGTTTGAGGCTAGATTTGAACTCAGGCCTTCCTGACTCCAGGACAAGTATTCTATTTAGTGTTCAAATAAAACAATTAATTTGCTTTCTCTTTGATAAAGAATTTGATTAAAGTTGTGCCTTTATCAATTGGTGTAACAGATAAAATGATTTAAAGAAAAGGAGATTCTTAGACTTAAAGTCAGGTGATCTGGGTACTATTTTTCCATTTAATATGGTGTGCTTTGTAACCTTGGATAGGTCGCTTAACTTCGCTGTGACTCAATTTCCCTATCTTTGAAACACAGAGCACTGAATTAATTTCTACTCCTGTCCAGTCCTAATTGTTGGGGAAAATAAGTGAAAATAAGAAAAATAAGGAAAAAAAGCCTTTTATTAAGGGGATTTGTTCTGTGAAGTTTGGATTCAGTTAATCGGGGCTTTGAGGACCTTGAATGTTACATGTGGCCTGGAGACCATAGTTTCTCCACCCCTGTCCAAAGCAAATCATTCCACTCTCAGGTAGGTCTGATTACTAAAACAAACAAACAACAGCAACAACAAAAACAACAGCAAACATCTGTCTCTGCAATTCTACCCTTTTTCACCAAAGAGAACGAGCCTAAATCCTCTTTCACATGACAGTCCTACCAATATTTACTTGCAAGATGAAGTCCTAAATCCTTAATCTGACATTCATGGCCCTGGCTTGGAACCTATTTTTCCCCCTCATGAATGTTTCACACTGGATGAATTGTTATATTCCCAGTCTTCCTCCCCCAACAAGTAAAACCTTGCTCACTTCTGCATCTGTGTTCATTTCATTACCACTAACTAGACTGTCGTCCTCCTTTACTTATCTAAGTCCTAACTTTGCTGGGTCCTGCAATTGTTACCCCTTCCCTGAAGCCTTTTAACCCTTCTCTCTTACTCATTTGTTCTCTCTGCCCAATCCCTTTACCCATGCATGCATCAACCACCTTGTTTTGGACCCTTAACACCTATATTATTACAGCTTTCTCTTAATTGGCTTTGCTGAATTAAATCTCTCCCTGCTCCAGTCCATGCTACAAACCATTGCCAAAGTGATTCTCCTTAAAGTTCAGATTTGACTACATCAGTCCCATGCTCAGTAAATTCCAGCGGCTTCCTATTGCCTCTAGGATGAAATATAAACTCTTCTGTTTAGCTTTTAACAGCCTTCACAACCTGCCCCAGCCTATTTTGGCAACCTCATTGGACATTACTCTCTGTCCACACTTAGATATTTGGTCTTCTCTGTTTTTTTTTTTTAAAGCAATCGGGGTTAAGTAACTTGCTCAAGGTTACACGGCCAGTTATTTCTGGGTGTGGTGCTGAGTATCTGAGCCCTGATTTGATCCAGGTCATCCTGTCACTTACTTGCTGAGCCACCTGGCCTCCCCTAAGCAATTGAGGTTAAGTAACTTGCTCAAGGTTACACAGCCAGGTGTTTCTGATTCTCTCAGTTCTTTATACACAACACCCTCCCTCATCTTGGCTTCACAGAAGCCTTCTTGTCCTACAAGAGAGTCAACTCCACCCTTCCACATGGAGCCCTTCTATAAGTGGTACAGCTAAGTGGTGGAGTGGATAGAGTGCCAAACCCGGAGTCAGGATGACTCATCTTCATCCATTCAAATCTAGTGTCAAAGATTTATGAGCTGTCTAACTATGGGTAAGTGATTTGATTCTGTTTGCCTCAGTTTCCTCATCCGAAAATGAGTAGGAGAAGGAAATGGCAAACCATTTCAGTATCTTTGCCAAGAAACCCCTAAAATAAAGTCATGAAGAGTCAGATATGACAGAAAATGATTGAACAACAACATTTCTGTAAGTAGTGCTAGTTGTTTTTCCTTTTTTTTTTTAAGGTGGATGAAAATCATCTTCCAGATAAAAGTGTATCTAATAAGAAATAGAACTGCTTTTGAAAAAAAATACCCAAGAGTACTATACAAAAGCATTTGGTGTAAAACCTCCCCCAGAACAGCTCAATATTTGTAAGTTTTTCTAAAGTGCAGGCTGAATGACAGATGTTGTGAAATGCCTGGCAATAGGATTAAAATCTTACAACAAGTTCTAGGAGGTTTTCAATTTCATTGTGGGTCTGGCTTTCCCTTAGGCCCTTGCAAAGCCTCCCTAATGAGGCAAACTCTCCCTGTCTCCAAGCTGGGTCTGGGAGTCTCCCAGAGAGCCGGCATCCCTGAGAGAAAGGCAATGTCGAGGCACAGATGGGGCTTGATGGATCCTAAAAGGAAGGCATTACCTGCTGAAGTCACTGAGCAGCCACAATTATTACAGGTCTCTGGGTTCATTGTCAATGAGAGTGGCAGTTAAAGCGAGCAGCAGCTGTGACAGATGGCTGGGCTCCAGCTACGTTGTGCTAATGGGATCCCAGCCAACTCAAATCTTTTCTTCCCTCTGAAAAAAAAAAAGTCCACATAGTTGTCAATTAGTCAATGTATGGGGGGAGCAGCATCATATCTACAAAGGGGTCATTTATCTGTTCCCTTCTAATCCTTACTTTTTAGCTTTTTGAAGTAGAGATTGTGTTTATTTATTACTTACTTCAAACATGTTTTAGCAGGATGTTCAACCTAGAAGACATTTTCTGTTCAATCTTTGTTCTTTGTGAACTTACAATATGGTCTTCTCATAATTGAACCATTTCAACTGGGTTGTTAGCATTTTAATTAGGGAGTGCTTTTCTGGCTGGAAATTTGTAGACGTTGCTCCTGTTTATACAGGGAAGGGAGTAAAAAGAGAGAAAGTGCTGCTTGTCTTTCCTGGGCCTTATTCACCGAATCAAATGTGCCCAGTAGAATCTTGCTAATTTGCACTAATGAAGAGGGACCCATTGCAAACAACCAAATTTTGAGAATGAATGAATGGGTGAGCAAACACAATGTAAGTCAGGCCTGGTGCTTCAAACAAGAGAACCATATCGCACAACAGAAATATACCTCCCCGGTGTGGTGGAATGTAATCTAACAGTGTCATGAGGGGGCTGTAAGAAGACTGCATGCCAAGAGGAAACACCACTGTGTAAGCCACTGGTGACAGGTTTTCCTGCAGAAAATGGTCTCTTTCCAATACAAAATTGAGCAGTGTTTGTTTCCTTAAATAAACACTTCTCATTGACATCTATTTGGCATTTTAGGGCTTATAAAATGCTCCACACAGATCTCCTCTCATTAACAATCCTTTGATGTAGATGTTGACGCTATTCACCATTGATTTTCTAGGTAAGGAAACTGAGGCAGAGAAAAGTGAAGCTCTTGCCCATGCTTATATAGCAAAGAAGTGTATGAGTTAGGATTTGAATACAGGTTTCCTTGACATAGTACCTACCATCTACTAGGTGCTTATTAAATGCTTGATTAACTAGTTTTTTTGAATGACAGGTACTTCAGCTATCATGTTTCTTGATCATACTTAGAAATGTCTCCCCAGTGCTGTACTATCAACCCAGATGCCAAGGACTTCTTACTTCAAGTTCATTACATCTAATTGCTTTTCCAATATGAACTTATTTAATGAACCTTACCTGCATAATGAGTGGCAGGTGGATTAGATCAACTCCAAGGTCCCTTCCAACTCTATTGCTTATCGTTCTATTTTTGTATTATCCAATGAATCTCTATGGTCTATAACACTTTGAGGATTTTGAACGAATTCAATTCAATAAAATTGAACAGGCAAGTCTTTGCTCCTTGTGAAACATTATGCTAGACATTGGGGATAGACATATAAAAAGGAAAAATAAAGCTCTTGCCCTCAAGAAGATTATATTCCTCAGGGAAATGAAAAAAAAACACGTATGTGGGTAAGTTATTACAAAAGATATACAAAATATACATTAAAGTACACCAGGCGCAGAGAAGGAGAGCATTAGCAATTTGGGGAAATCAGAAAAAAATTACTGTGAAAGGTGGCATTTGAGCTAATCCTCCAATGTAGGCAAGAGTCAAAGAGATCAAGTTGAGAGGGAGATCATTCTAGTTTTGGGAGATAGTCTTTGGAGAAGCTGAAAAAAACAGAAAGGTATTGTTTATGGGGAATAGTAAATAGGTAAATTTGGTTGAAAATATAGCATGCATGAGGGAGAGTACAGAATGTAGATTGTACAAAATAGTACTACAGACTATTCCTTTACATGACCCTGGAAAATCCTACCCTTCTTGAATTTCACTGAAAGAGGAGAGCTACTCATCCTTCCCTCCCTTTTTCTTCTATTAGGTTGCTATTGCTTTTCCTTTATATACTAGCAGAGTTTGATTCAAAAACATAGGGGCCTGGGTCTTGTTCATATTCAATATGCATCAAAGAGACTAACATAAATAAATCTTCCTAAAGCAATTACAAAATAGTCAAAGTAAAATTTAACATAGGGAGGAAATCATTCCTAGTTTTGATAAAAGTAAGAGAATTGTAAATACATCCGGAATATACCAATTTCACTGTCAATTTCTAAGCAAATGAGTTGGATTCAACTCATTGTACTATACTAACATCACTAATAATAACTAATTTTATATAGGTTACATATAAAAAGGTTATATAACTACAAAGGGTTTTTTTTTTTTTACATCTTTTTGGTCCTGGGAATAACTATTAGGTATGCTAAGGCAGATATTATTAAACCCATTTTATAAATAAGGATACTGAGCCTGATGATTATGAAATAATTTGCTTAATGACATATCTAAATAAATGGCAGAGGATAGTATAGATTTATAAAACTAAACTTGAGTATTTCAGGTCGCATGATCAAAAGGATGAATAACTAGATGTGTGTTTTTAATACCCACTATTATTAAACCCTTTAAAGGGAAACAGTGTAATAGAGATATATCACTTACAACTGAATCCCACAAATGAGAAAGCATTAAGCCTAACATGGTAGCAGTTTTATGAATTCACAGTGGAGAACAATATTCATTAATAAACTCACTTTGCATCCCTTTTTAAGAAACCTCTACAGTGGGTCAGGTTGCAGGGCAGTGTGTCAGATTATGCTATCTGACCCATTTTAAGAGGTTGATTTTAGACTCACTGAGGAGACTCCCTCCTGTTACATAGTCTATTCGGGCAAACTCCTCCCCAGTCCTTCTCTTAACTTCTTATTGCGATAAGAAGAGGACATAAACCCTCTCTAGTCATTGGGGTGGGGGTGGGTTGCATTGGTGAAATGGGGGGTGGAATTGGGCTCCTTTCTATCTGGTGCAGCCCACAGCTGAGGAAACACCAAGGCAGTATAAAGTCTATCCAGATCATCCATCTTATTCTTCTTCAACCATATGAAATATATAAGAAACTAGTTTCACCTAGTCAATAAACTGAAGAATAAAATGAACTAAAGTGAGGCAAATAAATGTGCATGGTAACACTAAACCTGAGGGACAGGTGATGGGAATCTAGCTGGAGTCAGTCATATATTGCCAGAAGCTATTTGTATCAGTGAATAAAATTGGGAAAACATAATTCCTGAGTATAGGAGGAAACTAAAACAGCCTTGTTTTCTGTTTGGGGAAGGGGGAGTAAACCCACCACCAAAGGGGGAAGAGTCAGGAAGAGGAAAGAGAATAAAGGGGGGGAAGCTAAAAGCACAAAGATTTCAAGAGGAAAAAATAAATTAAAACATAAATTACAAGCAGATATACTAATAGTTTAGATACTAAAATTAAGAGGGATTATAACTACTAAAACATCAAAAAGATTATAAAACTCTCTAAACAAATATTATAAGACTGAGTACTTTAAACCAATGCTTGATGTAACAGAAAATCTGGTAGATTATCAAGAGAAAATAATATTGCAAGAGACATTTTAAGAATGCTTCAAGAGAGAAATTAGAATATTTAAAATTAAGAAGAAAATAAACAACAGAATTTATATCCTGCACAACAGAAATATTAGTAGAATAGAAAAACCTGAATCTACATCTCCAAAGAAGGAAAGAAAAGACTGGAAGCACACACATATTGAAGTTTATAACAACCATGAAGAATAACAGCAAGAAACAATAATGTTAATAGAGCACATGATGTTTTTTACAATGGGGAAAAAAAACATGCTGATCTCCAACATAGGATGTATAGAAATGACTAAAAAATCCTAGGCCTCCCAGAAGAACATGAAAACTTGAAAAAAAACAGATCTTAATCCAAAAAATAATATAAATTCCAGAACTTCTGAATAGAGGAAACAAAACAAGAATTAAAAGGATTCACAAATTACCTCCAGAAAGCCAAAAAAAAAAAAGCAAAAATACCTAGGCTTCAAAATCCAACTCATATAGTTTTCAAATTTAATAGTTCCAGCAACAAACAACAAATTCTGAAGTCCTTCAAATATGAGGGATTTGAATAATACCATGTTAAAAATATTATTTTTCCCAATTACTTATAAAACAATTTTTAATGATCACTTTTTAAAATTTTGAGTTCCAAATTGCCCTTTCCCCCTGAAGGTAAGCAATTTGATATAGGTTATATATGTGCAATGAAGCAAAATTTATTTCCATATTAGTTATGTTGTAACACAGAATTATTGAAGAGAAGGAAATGATATATTTTTAAAAAGCAAAGTCTTTTCAACTGATGTAGGGATAGAGCACTGATTCTAGAATCAGGAAGACCTGAGTTTAAATCCAGTCTTAGACAGTTACTGTGTGACCCTGTGCAAATCATTTAATCTTTGACAACCTTAGTTTCTTCAACTGTAAATTGTAAGTCTGAATAGTTCTCACCTTGTATGGTTGTTGTGAGGATCAAATGAGAAGATATTTATAAAGCATTTAGCATAATGTCTGGCACATGATAAGAGCTTAATAAATGTTCATTTCCTTCCCTTCCCATTTCCCCATCAAGATAAAATCTAAAACAAAATGTAGCTTGAGAATGATCTGTGAAAAAAAGATGTGAGTTTAATAAAAGGGAGGCATTTGAAGAATTCCTGAAAAATAAAACAAAACCAAAAATAGTAGATTATTCAATTTGCAAGCATCCTAAAAAATGAAAGAGATGAAAAGTAAATAAATACAACTATAAAGAATAAATGGTAAAATAAACAATCTCATTCCTAGAAATTACTGAAAGGAAAAACAGAGAAAGTCATCAACTGAATTAAAAAAAAAAAGCAAAAGCAGTGGAACAAAAGTACCCAAAAAGTCAAGATGTAAAAGAAATGTCAAGAAACATGAAATGTGACAAAGTGAAGGAGTAGGCCTTAACTAAGTCCTGCAACCCTCCATGTGCATCCTACCAGTGAGTTTATGTATATTGTGGGACCAAGTTACAGAATGTGAAGTTACCTTAAGGATTAATGAAAGATGAATCATGTGATATATACTAATGAAACCTGTGGTTTACCAAAGCTGGGAAGATAACATTCTTTCAGTAAAAAGAGGGGCTATAGAAGAATGGGTGAAATATTTATGAGAAGTTTTGAAATGGAAGGGGAAAAGCAGGTGTCTTTGATCTAGTGGGGAGAAGGATCTTAGTAAAGAGAATCTTCTTGGACAAAGAGGTATATTCTTTAATTGGAGGTATGTGTGTGTGCAGGAAGTCTACATCCTCTACATCCTCAGAGAGAATGTTGTATGTCTATGGAAAAAATTCTACATCACGAAAAGGAAAATGCAAACTATTTAAGGGAAATCGGCACCCTGAAAGGATGTGAAGGCATAGACCCAAAGAGGAGATTGCATAGCAAAAGGGAAAGAAAATAGTCATGGAAATGATAGGGGGCAGAACTGGACTGCAGAGACAGAGAGAGCTAAGAAGGCAGAATAAAGAAGCACTCAGCTAAGCTCTCCCAAATCCTAAAAAACAAACAACAAAATATTTATAAAATAACACCTCAAATTGAATTCTAGAGTGGCAGAACCAATAGAAATTTGGATGAAGCAATTTTCCAGCCCAAGACAAGAAGATTGGTAATTAATCTCACCTAAGTGGTAGTGGATTCTGGGATCATAGTCTAAGTAGCACAGGCCATATCTTGGGGGTGGCTGCATTGGTAGCAGAAGAAGCTTCAGGAACTCTCAGCCTATCAATGGTGGAGTTGGGAGGGTCAGACAACTTGTTAAAAGGAGATCGCAGGGAACCCTTTGCTGGCCCTGGGTTCAGGGCCCTGTTGTATTGCTCATATGAGTTCCAAGTTGCAGTTTCAGGGCCAAAAGTGGCAATAGTACTTGAGGCCACCTGGGCAGGTTGCAGTTCCAGGGTCAAGAGGAGTGCTTGTGGATGTTCACTGGAGAGTAAGCACCCAGGTCTCACCTCCAAGACAGAGGGGAGCACTAGTAACTGTGGATGCAGGAGTGTAAGGGACCTGGTCACAGTCCCAGGGTCTGGAGGAATATTAGCACTGGTAGCTATAGGGGAACAAGATCCATTCCTATGTGAAGAAAAAAGCACAGACCAGGAGAGGAGTGACCACATGTTTTTTAAGATCATTCCATCTTGGAAACACTAGTTACATTTAGATCCTCAGAACTATCTCTGAAAACAATAGCAAGAAAGGTCTGAAGTTTGGGACAGTCCCTTGTCCACTCCAGCAGCAGAGTAGAACATTAACATAATATCATCAAGAAAAATGTTGGAAAAATGAGCAAACAACAAAAAAAAAAAGAATCTGACCATAAGAAGTTGCTATGTTGAAAGGGAAAATCAAGACACAAACCAAGAAGAAGACAATTGTGGGGAAGGAAAAGCTTTTATAATGCAGGGGAAGATGGGGTGGTGGTAGCAAGCAATGCTTGAACCTTGTTGTTATTGAAGTTCACTCAAAGAGTGAATAACATAAATACTTAATTGATTATAGAAATATATCTTACTCTATAAATCTATCTTACTTTACAGGGAAGTTGGTGGGGAAGGAGATAAGAGAAGAGGCATGGGTCTAATAGAAGGGAGGATGGATTATGGGTGGTAAGTAGGCAGAAGCAAAACAGAATTTTGAGCATGAAGAGGGTAAAAAGAGAAGGAAAGAAGGGCAAATGGGAAAAATAGGATGGAGCAAAATAGACAGTAAGTACTCATAACTGTGAATGTGAATGGGATGAATTCACCCATAAAACAGAAGTGGATAGCAGAATATATTAAATGCCAAAATCCAACAATATATCCTTTACAAGAAATACAGTTAAAACAGAGATACAAGGTAAAAATAAGAGGTTGGAACAGAATCTGTTATGCTTAAACTGAAGTAAAAAAAATGATATATGGCCATTCTGGACACCATTTGGAACCATGACCAAAGAGCTATAAAACTATATACTTTTGTCCCAGCAATAACACTACTAGATCTGTAGCCCTAAAGAGATCAGAGAGATCAAAGAGAAAGGAAAAGGACTTATAAGTACAAAAGTATTTGTAACAATGCTTTTGGTTGGTGCCAAAGAATTGGAAATTGAGGGATGTCCATCAATTGGGGAATGGCTGAACAAGTTGTGGTAGATGATTGTGGTGGAATACTATTGTGCTATAAGAAATGATGAGCAGGAAGCTTTCAGAAAAAGCTGGAAGACATGGTAACCAATGCAAAGTGAAGTGAACAGAACCAGGAGAACTCTGTACATGGTGAGAGCAACATTATATGATAATTAACTGAATTACTCAACTACTCTCAGCAATAAAATGATACAAAAAATTCTGAAGGATTTATGATGAAAAATGCTTTCCACCTCCAAAGCACAAACTAACAGAAGTTGAATGCAGATTGAAGTATACATTTTTATCTTCCTTTCCTTCTTCCTTTCTTTGTAAAATATTTCTGAATCAGAGTTCCTACATTCTAGTATGCACATAGGATCTATATAAACACAATTGTAAAACAGATCTTTACACAAATAAAGAAAGGGTTAAAGAACTGGAAAATGCATAGTCAATTTTTGTGTAGGTGCCATATACCACTGAGAAAAAGGCATATTCTTTTCTATCCCCATTCAATTGTCTTCAAATGTCTATCATACCTAACTTTTCTAAAATTCTATTCACATCCTTAATTTCTTTCTTGTTCATTTTGGGGTTAGGTTTATTTAATTCTGAGAGGGTGGAGGTTGAGGTCCCACACTAGTATAGTTTTTCTGTCAAATTCTTCCCCTAATTCACATAACTTCTCCTCTAAGAACTTGGAGCATATATGTTTGGTATTGATATTGCTTCATCATCTTTGGTACCTTTTAGCATGATATAGTTTCCTTCCTTATCTCTCATTTAGGTCTATTTTTGTTTTTGCTTTGTCTGAAATCATTATTGTTCTCCCTGCTTTTTTTTTTCTTTTAACTTTAGCTGAAGCATGATTGACTTTTCTCCAGTGCCTTACCTTTACTTTGTGTATGTTTCTCTCTTTCAGATGTGCTTTTTATAGACATCATATTTTAGGATGCTGGTTTTTATTCTACTCTGCTATCTGCTTCTGCTTTGGGTGAGTTCATCCTATTTATATTTGCGATTATGATTACTAACTGTGTATTTCCCACCATCCTATTTTCCTTGTCTATACCTCTCTGTCTCTGTCTCTGTCTCTCTCTGTCTCTCTGTCTCTGTCTCTCTCTCTCTCTCTCTCTCTCTGTCTCTCTCTCTGTCTCTCTCTCTCTCTCTGTCTCTTTCCCTCTTTCCTTTCACTCTGTTCTTCCTCACAAATATTTTGCTTCCGACAACTGTCTCCCCCAATTCATCTGCCATTTTATCAGTTCCTTCTTTCTTTTAGTCCCCTCCTCTCCTACTTAACTAAACGGTAAGGTAGATTTATGCACAAGTGAGCATATGATGTTCCCTCCTTAAGCCAATTGCTATGAGAGTGACGTTCAAGTGCTGCCTGCCACCCCAACCCCCATCTTTCCCTCCACCATCACAGTTCTTTCTTACCTCTTCATGTGAGATATTTTATCCTATTCTACTTCTCCTTTCTCTCTTCTCCCAGTGTAATCCAGTGTAATCTTCTCTTTTACCCCTTAATTTTTTTATATCATCCCATCATGTTTAATTTATACCTACACTCTCTTTATATTTATATTGCTTCTAATTGCCCTAAAAGTTATAATGTTCTAAAGAGGTTAGGTGCTTAAGTAGATACCAAAAAAAAAGAAGAAAGAAAGAAAGGAAGAAAGAAAGAAAGAGGACAGAAAAGAAAAAAAAGAGAAAGAAAGAAACTTAAACAAAATAGCTCTGGCCCTCAAGGAAAATATAGTTAAGTAAAAGGCTAAAACAGTAACACATCTATAAATTGCATAAGCTTAAAAGTAGCTTTACTATGTTGGCACATTTTTACTCCAAGGACATATAGATATAAACTCTCATCCTTATCCAGAACTATTCCAAGACAAGTTATAAAGTAAGGTTATGAAGTAGTGAAGTTATAACATTCCTTTCTCAGGCCTTTCCACCTGTCAGTACTAAATGCAAATTTCTCCTTTTGGCATTTAAAGACCTTTGTAACCAAACCTTTGTAACCATAGATAAGCTATCACTTATCTATGCAGCATGTTTATTATGTTAATTTTCTTCATATTCTCTGTCCAGCCAAATTTTTCTTCTCCCTTGTCCATATATAATATTTTCCATCTCATATCTCAGCATCTTTGCTTAACTTGCTCACCCCAACCCCCTTCCATTCTAACCCCAACTTGACTCTAACCCCAACTTAACTCCACATCTTAGAATCCCTATTTTACTTCAAAACTCGGTTCAAGCATCATCTATCTGAGGTCTTCCCTGACTCCCTTAACCTCCTCTCTAAAAATGAACTTGAATTTATTTTTTATCTATATGGATTAAAATTGTATACTTCAATAGCACCCTGAGGGCAGGAACTTTTTTGTAATTTTTTATAAATAGCAATAAATTATTATTGATAGATTAATATTTTTTACATTAACATTCTTTCAATGATGCCTACCCAAACTTTCTTTTAAAACTATCTGCTCCCCATCTTTCAGTGATAGTCCATCTCTCCTATCTTAGAGAAAAAGTCAAAACTAATTCAGACTAAGGTGTTAGTGATTCCATACATTCTCTTTCTATAAGCAGTGCTTGAATTTTTTCAAAGGATCCATTGGAAGATGCACTGCCAAAGGGATTTCAGGGCTATGGCATTTGGCTGTATGAGATAACTTGAGGATACCTTAAAATGATATTTTGTAGGGGCGGCCAGGTGGCTCAGCGAGTAAGAGCACTGGCTCCAGTGTCGGGATGACCTGGGGATCAAATCCAGGCTCTGATACTTAGCACCACACCCAGAAATAACTGGCCGTGTAAACTTGAGCAAGTTACTTAACCCCCGATTGCTTAAAAAAATGATATTTTGTGGGCAAGACTAGAGTCAAAGAATTTCTTCATGC
The DNA here is from genome assembly GCF_028583685.1 of Petaurus breviceps papuanus. Lineage (NCBI taxonomy): Eukaryota > Metazoa > Chordata > Mammalia > Diprotodontia > Petauridae > Petaurus > Petaurus breviceps. The sequence goes on along the minus strand of NW_027187298.1, from coordinate 2,965,602 downwards.
TTGTAATAAGTTCTACAAAGGGTTTTCCAAACAATCACCTTACGCAGTCTGTAGTCATATAGCAAGTTAGAGCTATGTAGGCATGAGACAGGTGTCTGGGTCTCTTCACTTGCAATTCAACTAGTTCTCTTTCCTCTACACTAGTGGTTCTCAAACTGTTGTCCAGGGACTAGGCAAGAGAATAAGCACTTACAGGCACATGAAAATCTTTTCAAGGGGATTATAAGGTCAAAACTATTTCTGTGATAAAATTTTTATATTTTAATTTTGACTATAATAAAAATATATAGATATAACCCTCATAAACAAAAACTTTGAGGTTGTTAATAATTTTTAAGAGCCTGTAGCAGTTTTGAGACCAAAAAGTTTGTGAACCATTACTCTATGCCATAGTGCCTTTCTTTTCAGAGCAACCAGGCTATGACTGTCATATATTCTCAAAAGGAATAAATATAATATCACTTTGTTGGACTTTTCACATATTCACTTTTCTGTTCCAATTACATTGCTCTTTAAAAAAATGACAGATCAAACAGATTGTTGACTTGTTGGCTATCTAGCTGAAGCTAAGATTCTTGTTCTCCCCCCTCCCCTTTCCTTTCTGAGTTCCTGGATACCAACAGCAGATTCTCAATAAATGGCTGTTGGCCAACTGCTTGACACATGTAGCAAAATTAAATACTTTCACTGGGGCCCTGAAAGAATGAAATATAAGGCTCTTGATGTTCAATTCCATTAGAAAACTCCACTCAGGAGCCACTTTATCCATGTCTATACTAGAAGGAAATGATCTTTCTCTCCTCAAATCTTTTGGATTTGGATTGTTTTCATTTTTCCTCAGTACATGATGCATTTTTGCCTCTTAACAAGTCTTTCTTATGCACTTATCACATTCTCATTTGTATTATAATGTGTATTATAGTTATTTGTATATGTCAGCAGAGCCGGATAGGCAATACAGCTGGCTCACAGATGTGGGAAAAGAACATTTAGAGCTGTTTCACCAGGCAAGTGAATCAGCACTTCCAGGCACATTGTGACTGTGGGCAAGGGGACTTAATCAACATCAGTGTATTTAAGGAAAGAAAGCAATGTTAACCTTGCTTTTATGTTGAGACTAACGTCCATCAGGCCGGGAAGTCAGGGTGGGATGAATGGAGAAAAGAGTCAGGGCTCTGGGGTTTCTGACTGTGTGTATACATGTGTGATTAGTGAAGTCTGCTGTTATTCTATCACTTGCCAAAGGGTGGTTAAAATAGTGGTTTGTATGAGTGCATCTTTCAAGATGGCTTGTCTGTCTAAGGCTGTTCTGATCTGCTCCTCCTGTTTGTAGTACCCTTTAGTAGTAATCAGTGCCTCTGTACCTTCAGGATAAGCATAAATTCTGAATCCCTCAAGTCCCATCTGAGTCTCCTAGGCCCCAGAGGAAGAGACAAGAAAGGTGAGGCAATAGTACCTTCAGAGGACCAATGACCATGGACCAGATGCTCCCTGAATCCTGTCCCATCTCTCCTACCATGTATAGCTTGTCAGGTACACTGACCTGTGCAGTAAGATGGTACAGGTCTGCTTTGAGGGCAACATCTATACCATCAACACCCGTATATCTCCACTGCAGACTTCATTCACTGAAGTGAAGTCCTTTGATAAAGAAGACCATCCAATTTTTATGCCTACTCTGCCAAGAGAGGAAATGTATGATTATATCATTTTCTGAGAAAGTGATATCAAAGATACTCCTGTATGCAAACTTCTAAAAGCTCAACACCCTGCCTCCCCACCCCTCAAAAAAATCCTATTACCCAGTCTTCTCTGGGCTTTCCTTCTATGTCATTCTGCTGATATGTGCATTATAGCATCTTTACAGAAATGCTACCAGTTTGCTGCCAGCTTATTACTTAGGCAGCTGTACTGAGCACCTTTAAGTTTGGAGTTGCTAAGCAGGGGAGTGTTGGAGTCAACTCTATACACTTCCAATTGTTAAATTTTCAGTGTGAGTATTTGTACCTCAGAAATTGACAATCACAACAAATCATGGCCTGATTTATTATTTTGTTAGCTGTCTAGAATTAATGTTAATAATGTGGATTAAATTTAAAAGTGTATGCATACTTGTTTTTGAGAGCCCAGTTGTTTCAACATTTACCAGCACAGCCCAGTGTTTCTCCATAAATATTGTATGAGCTCAGCAGGAATGTAGTAGACAGTTCAGGGTGAATTCATCGCCAGAGGTGACTTTGGAATGAAGATGATAATGATGATGATAGTGTTGATGGTGTTGTTGATGATGATGATGGCAATATGATGGTGGTGGTGTTATTGATGATAATAACTTGTTTTTATATATCACTTTAAGATCTGCAAAGTGCTTTATATCTTATCTCATTTGATCCCCACAACATCCCTGTTACTAAGATCTCTAGCCTCAACCACTGCTTCAAGTCCTAGTTCTTCACCATCTCTACAGCTTGTTTCAGAGCTTAACATGTCTCAGAGTCACATCATCTCTCTTCTAAGGTAGCTGGTTTTCCTTCTGTCCCAGTACAGATGAATCCCATGGCAGAGCAGAATGTCCAGACTGGTTCTGCTGATAATCTGAATGCCAAAAACCTGCTACTCAACAATGGCCCCATAGGGATCCGACACAATGGTTGCCAAGTCAAATCAAATAGCAAGACAACTGATTATCTTTAGTCAACTCCTGGGAAAAATCAAGAGTACTTGAAGGAGAATAACATAAGAAATCTAGAGAAGTAGGCTGTAGCCCATTTGTAAAAGGTTTTAAATGCAAAACAGAGGGTTTTTTTTTAATTTGATAAGATTAGGGATGATTAGAATAAACTCCTAAGTGAGGAAACTCCCTCTACCAATGCAGGTTAGCACCTTCTTTGTAACTTATACTTTTAGAGAGTTGCCTATATCAATGAAAAATTAAGTGACTTAGCCAAGATCACAAAGCTCACCTAAGTCAGAGGCAAGAATTGAATTCAGTTTTTTCTCTCTGTCCATTCATGAAGACTCTTATATTCAATAGTAGAAGTAATTGTTGTTTTAGTCATTTTTCTGTATGTCCTATTATTTGTCACCCCTTTGGGGATTTCATAGTAAAGATACTGGAGTGTGTGCCATTATCTTCTCCAGATAATTTTACAGATGAGGAAACTGAGATAAACAGAGTTAAATGACTTGCCCAGGGTCACATATCTAATAAGTGTCTGGGACCAGGTTTGAACTCAGAGGAATTTTCCTGATTCCAGCCTGACACTTTCCCACTGTGCCACCTTGATGTCCAGCAGAAGTAATAGGGAGACAGTAGAGCTTCTTGAGTAGAAGAGTGACATGGTCAGACCTGTCCTTTAGAAATATCACAGATACCATTTATATCAAGGAGGGAATGGAGACTATAAGTTCATTAAGGGAGGAACTGTTTTTGTAACATCTTCTTACTTACAAGTATGTGCACAATAAATGAATGCTAAATAAAAGTTCATTGAATTGTATTTGTATCTTCTCACAGTGACTTTTTGATTAATGCACACATCAACTATTTGGTTGATGTTGGTGTTAGAAGGAAAATAATCTCCATTTCTTACTTAGATATGAGACAGGATGTAGCAAAAGGTGAGAAGTCAGCAGACTCATGACTGGGCTCTAAGGTTTGGATTATCCAGTTGAAATACCATTGTTGATGGGCAGCTAGGTGGCGCAGTGAGTAAAGCGCCAGCCTGAGAGTCAGGAGGACCTGAGTCCTCATCAGACACTTAACACCGCCCCCCCCCCCCCCCCCCACACACAAACCTGCCAGGTAACCTTGGGCAATTTCCTTAACCCAAATTCCCCCCCAAAAAAGAAAAAAAAAAAAAAAAAGGAATACCCTTGTTGAAAGGTTCCTTCTGAACACAGTTACTGTCTGGCAGTGGGCTATTCAGGTGTATATCACTAGTTACCTATGATCAACCAAGGTATTAAGCAAAATGGCATTATATAGTACATTATCTTCCAAAGCAACCCAGTTATAAATGGACAATTAATGTTGAGTAGCTAAACTCTGAGATTTCACAATCAAGTTGAAATATAATCTATCAACAAGGATACTGAAAATTAATGTTGGCAAAATTATGTGAGGTCATCCTGTGTATATGAGGTCTGATTGTAAAGAATAAACTAAATTCAGCTCTTTTCATAAAAAGCAAAACTGTTTATGAGAACAGAATTCCAAGATGATCAGAGTGAAAGATTAAGTGAGAAAAGGAATAGCTTGTGGGGACAAGCTTATTCAAACACAGGCAATTTCCTTAGGGTTAAATCCTTCATAGATGCTTCAAATTTTTTGTAACTATGCAACTCATCCTCCATAAACAGCCAGCACACAGGTACCGACTCCCTGTGTAGGTGCCTGAAACCAGTCAAGGCTTGTCTCAGCTTTCATGTCATGTTTCCCTTAATTTAGAGATTAAGTCAATGCATATTAGAGCTAAACACTCCTGATTTCTCTTCTTTCAAGCACTTTTGGAAATAGAATGAGAGACAAGAGAAAGTACAACTCATATAGAGGTTTCAAAAATATTTCTTAAAGTTCATTTTCTGCACTGGGTATTGAAGAGATGGATGGAGTAGGTGGCAAAGAAGAGCACTGAAGTGTGACCACTTGGAAACAAACAAGAAACACACAAAAAGATGCTCATCTCTAGACTTATCTTTAGAATCCTCAATCATATTGCCAAGGGAAAACTGAGGTGAAGTCCTTTCAAGAGGAGCCACTGTACAATGAAAGCACATGCTTTTTATCAGCTCAGCCGACTCCAGATTTCATGGGGTGTATTCTTTGCCTTTTGTTGTCTTCACTTGATGAATTTTCTATAGGTTGAATGTGCAAGCTTGACCGAGGCAATTAAACAAAACAGAAGAGGGCTTTCTATAATCCTCATTTTGAAGAGATGCTTTCAATTGGCACTGGACCAGAGGAAAAGCTGGAGTGTTGTCATTGTTTTATTTTTTTCCCTTTCTCAAAATGTTAGCCCAACTCAGGTCTTGCCAGGGAGAGGAAATGACATGGTTTTGGAATGAATATTATTTCAATGACTATGAAAGATCAACATTAGAGACCAGAAGAATGAGTCTGAATTATCTTAGTACCATAATTAACTCTTTCTTCCAGGGTCTTGCTATAGAATCTTGGACATGTCACTTACTCTTGGGTATCTCAAATTTTTCATCTTTAAGATTGGGATAGCAATATTGACTGACCACATGTGATGAGGAAGAATTAATGAGTGAAGACAAGGTTCTGATTACAGACCTTAGAATGAATGACAGTACATGTATTGATGTAGGTGCCTATATATCAAATCAAAAAGAATTTATTAAATATCTACTATATGTCAGTCATTGTACTAATCTCTGAACATTTATATACATATGTGTGTATACACACATACATACATATATATATATATATATATATATATATATATATATATAGAGAGAGAGAGAGAGAGAGAGAGAGAGATTTTTACTGCCTTTTCCCTCTCCTTTCCCTGTTCCTTTGGATAAATGGGATGTATCTATATCTTTCTACATATATGGGATATCTATATCTATCTACCTATAGATAGATCTACCTATAGATAGATATATCCTATTATATATGTATATTCCATAGATAGATAGTATAGATGTTAACATATATCTGTCTGTCTATCTATCTACCTATACATCGATCTATATCTCTATACCAATATCTATAGAGAAAGAGTGAGGAAGAGAGAGACAGAAGGAGATGGTTATTGTATCCTTTTGTGTATGTGTGTAGTGTATGTGTGTGTGTGTACATATACTCACATATATGTATATATATTCCATAGATACAGATGTATCCCATTTATCCAGAGAGTAAGGGAAAGAAGAGGGTAAACAGAAGTAAAAATCAATATGGACTTTTTGGAAATGGAGATTTGACAAGTTTCCTTGTCACCCACTGGTGACTTTAGTGTTATTATGGACAGAGTTAGGCCTCAGCAAAATTGTAAGCTAGATTAAATTTCTTAGATTCATCCTAGCCATTCTCCCACAGAACATTGTGTGTTTTCTCTCAGAAAAGGATCTGATATAAGCTATATTATAAGAGTCTTGAGACCTAGTGGAAAGAACTTTGGTGTTGGTATCAAAAAATCTGAGTTTGCATGTTGGCTCTTTTACTATCAGTCTGACCCTTATTTTTTCCTAAAAACATTACTATGATCATGGTACTTCCTTTTTAAAATGTCTCCAAGAAAATCCTGTTACTAATTGAACAAAAATCGAACAAAACCTAAACAAAGGCTAAACTACTTTGTCTGACATTTGAGGTTATCCACAATCAGGTCTCACCCAACATCCCCAGTGTCAGCAAGGGATTTAATGTATCTGTAGCTCAGTGTTATTCTCGATAAAATGGAGCTGTTCAGAATTACCATCTTTACTTCATAGGGTTGTTGTAAACAAACGACAATTGGAATGAATGTGATGCTTATACTTCATTGAAGTTAGTGCCAGATGAGATTTTGCCCATCATCTTTAGCTCTAACGTTGTGATGTAACCAAAATGTCTCCTTTTGCAAGAGTGAGAAAAGTGAGACTCAGAATAGTTAAATATGCTGCCCAAGGTAGCAAGTAGCAAAGTTAAAACTGGAATGTAGTTCTCCTGACACCAGCTCTTGTGCTCTTTCAGTTCACCAAACTACATTTCTTTGTGCATTCTCTCTCCTAGGATTTTCTAGGTAAGAAAAATCAATTTCAGACCTAAAGCTAAGATTTTATTCATGAAGAATTTACTGATGCCATAGCACATATTCCACTTCTTGTATGTGTGTTTTCATCAGAACACTTGTTTGCTCCTGTTCTGCTATGCATGGGAAAGCCTCATATCCCAGGAGAAGGTTATATGTTACCTGCACCAATAGTAAGAGAGAAATGAGGTGAGAACCTGGAGAGAATGAGACAGATTCAATTCAGTTCAATTCTTTTTGTTCAGTCATTTCAGTCATGTCCAACTCTTTGTGACCCCATTTGGGGACAAAGATACTAGAGTAGTTTACTATTTCCTTCTCCAGCTCATTTTATAGATGAGGAAATTGAGGCCCAGGGTCACACAGCTAGTAAATATCTGAGGGCATATTTGAACTCATGAAGACGAGTCTTCCTGACTCCAAACCCAACACTCTATCAGTTCCATTAGATTTAACAAAATTCTATTAAGTGGCTATGCTATGAAAGGCATTGTGTTGATGACATAAATTATTGTATTGAGAATGCATATTTATGTAGAAAATGTGTGTTTGTACCCATAGAAAAGGTAACAAGATGTAGTGAATAAAGAATTGGCCTCAGAGCCAGGAAGACAGCCACTTCTGACATACTTGCCATGGGACTCTGGACAACTCTCTAAGATAACAAATTGCAGAGCATGTGACAGTCTTCCTTGGTAGAGAAAGTTTCTCACTAGTAGCTTGATATACTGACGAAATGTCAAAGATAGTTTAAAAAACCCAATCCTAGACAGGATTAGTAAGGTAGCTATGCCTCTATCTATCTATCTATCTATCTATCTATCTATCTATCTATCTATCTATCTATCTATCTATCTATCTGGAGGGAGAGAAAAGAAAAAGATAAAGAAAGGAAGATAAATTAAGAGGGGGAAGAGGAAGACAAACACATAGATATATAAAGACAGAGATGCAGAGACAGAAACAGAAAGAGGGAAAGAGAGACAGAGACAGAGAGAAAGAAAGAGATTAGGATTTATTTTAAAATCTTAACTTTCCCAAAACATTGCTTTGATCATGGTACACCAATGTTCAAAAATTTCCTAATAGCACCTTAGTATCTATTACATAAAGCCAAAATGCCTGGAATTCAAGCTTGTCTATAGTCAGGCCTCAACTAAACTTTCCATTTTTATAATTCACTAATTATCAAAATCAACCTTTTTTCCCTCAGGCAGAATACACTATTCAATGTCTTTCAGACATGCCTTGTATCTTGTCTATAGTTTCATTCAAATTATTATCCATTAATGAAATGTCTTTCCCTCTTATCTTTGTAAATTAAGGTTACTTCCAATTTTTGGTTCTCATCTACAAAACTTTCTGATTCAGAAAGTCATAGTGATATTTCTTTCCTTTGAACAAGAAGGACTTTCCATCTTTCTTTAGCATTGAATGGAAATATATTAATCAAAAATGTTTATTTATTGCCCACTATATTTCATGTAGTATGTTGAGTGCAGCCCCTTTATTAATTATCTTTACATACACACACACGTACACATTTACTTGCTCTCATATATGTTTGTCTAAGTCAGACTAGATTCAGACATTTTCTCTAAATCAAGAGGTTCTCCAGAAAGCTGTGTTTGTGGGTGATATTGTGGTGGCTGAATTGGAGACCAGAATAGTCTAGGGCTTCCTAAATGACAATGCTAATGCTAATCACGATGATGATAAATACTAATAGCTAGCATTTATAAAGCATTTTAAGCTTTAGAGGGCTTTACATATATTATTTCATTTGATCCTTATAATAAGCCTGAGAGGTCAGTAATATAATTATCCCTATTTTATAGATAGTGTAATTGAGACAGAAGGTATGATTTGTCTAGGTTCAAACATCATTTGTCTGAGGGAGGATTTGAACTCAGGACCCTTTGACTCCAACTCTAGGTCTCAATTCACTGTGATACCTAGATTAAAGATCACTCAAAAGAGATTTACCTAGTGTTTCACATTGGGAAAACAAAGTGAAAAAGCATGTCCATTGCCCAGATTACAAAGTAAATGGATTGTCTATTGAGTTAGCTAGCTAAGAGGAAAGATTGAAGACCTGTAGTGAACAGGAGCTCATTGCCTCCCCAGGCAACCCATTCTACTTTTGAACAAGTCTGGTGGGTAGAAAGTTTTTCTTTGCATTGAACTAAAATCTGCTTCCCTACAACTTCTATACATTGCGCCTAGTTCTGACCTCTGGGGCCAAGGACAACAAGTCTAATGACCTTTCCATGCGACAGCATTTCAAATCTTCCAATTTTTCCTTTCTCCCTATAACGTCTTTATTTCCTTCAGCTGATTCCCATGTAGCCTGGGGTGGAAGGATGCATTTCATCATCCTGAGTCCCTGTTCTGATTGCTCTACAGTTTATCAATGTCCTTGAGATCAGCCAGCTAGAATTGAACACAATACTACTGATGGATGAGAAGATCATCAAAAAAGCAAGCATAGGCAATACTTATTTTGCCTCTCTTTCCTCTGTCACAGAGAATAATCTTTTCACTAAGAAGGGAAGAACAAAAATGACTATTATGAAGTAGGTATCCAAGGCTTCTAAGGGGATAGTAATCAATCAACAGCTATTAATAATTATTATGCACCAGACACTGTGCTTGTTACCAGGGACATAAAACCCCAAATTAAACAATCTCTGCTCTCAAGGAACTTACATTATATTGAGGGAGACAATATATACATGATAAATATATACAGAATAAATACAACTTCAGTACAAGATAGTTTAGGAAATGAAGTCACTATCACTTGTGGTGGGGTTCAGGAAAAGGCTCAGAAGACAGTATACTTAGCTGCCTCTGATGAGATCAGATCACAAGGCTCCAAACAGTTCCTTCTCAAATGTGATTGCTGAGCTATTATCACTAATTTTTTGAAACTTCATAAAGACTATGAAATGTACCACAGACTCAGAAACAGGCAAATATTTGTCTTAATTTTAAAAAAATATTGAAAAGAAGAGAGCCCAGGGGCGGCCAGGTAGCACAGCGAGTAAGAGCACTGGCTCCAGTGTTGGGATGACCTGGAGATAGAATCCTGGGCTCAGACACTTAGCACCCACCCAGAAACATCTGGCCGTGTAACCTTGAGCAAGTTACTTAACCCCAATTGCTTAGGGGTGGCCAGGTGGCTCAGTGAGTAAGAGCACTGGCTCCAGAGTCGGGATGACCTGGGATTGAATCTGGGCTCTGATACTTAGCAACATACCCAGAAATAACTGGCCGTGTAACCTTGAGCAAGTTACTTAACCCCGATTGCTTAAAAAAAAAAAAAAAAGAAGAGAGCCTGTAAAAGATAGATCAGTGAGCTTGATTTTTATTAGTAGTTAAGCTGTAAAACAAAATATTAAAATGTAGTTTTGTCTATGTCTAGGAAAAGAAGTGGTCATAACGAGGAGGCACATGGTCTCATTAAGAACAAGTCATGCCAGACTAGTCTTATTTCTATTTCAGTTTACTAGCTTTGCAGGTTAAAGCAATATTATAGATATAGTTTATCTGGCATTTAGTAAAATATTTAACCAAGTTTCTAATGTTGCCTAGAAGATAAAATGGAGACACATAGACTGCACAATAATAGAACTTGGTGGACTTGAACTGGAAGACTAGACCTAAAGTAAACTTAAAGGATCACTGTCCATGTGGAAAGAGGTAACTAGTATAGTGACCTAGGGATCTATTCTCCGTCCTCTGCTATTTAGTAAATTCATAAAAACATGGATGATTCACTTATTAAAGTTAAAAATGATCCAAAGTTGGAAGGTATAGCTAATGTACTGAATATCAGTGTTGGTTTTTGCAAAGGTCTTTGGAGTCAAATAAATTAAGATAAAATTGAATAAACATCATTTTAAAGGTTCACACTTGTCAAGAAAATCACTTTCACAGGTCCAAGATATGGATGTGTGCTGGACACATAAGCTTATTTCTCCATACAAGTCAGGCTAGTTTTTCCTTAAAAGGCATTCAAACCATCCTTGGGATTTAAATGACTTAGGTGACTAAAGAATCAGGTTGTTGACATCACTTCCTGCTTACCTAAGCACTGAATGGCCAAGAACAATTTCAAGTACTCTGATGCTTGGCTAATGGACTATCATGGGAAACTTAGAGGCAAGGAACTTTTCTAACTCACTCACTATATAGTATCCTTGCTATATCTTACTGAATATCTTTCCCCAGTTATGACTAAGTAAAATTTCTTTTGTTAAATGTTGAAGGATTCATTAGTACCCAATTCCATTTGAGTATCAGTCTTAAACCACAGAAGACTGACCTAAGCTAGGCCTATCTAAGAACAAGGAGGTATAACTATAGATAGCAGTTTTGTAAAAGATATATGATGATGTAGTGGATTATAATTCTGATATGAGTCAATTGTAAGGAATGGTATATTCCCTATATTCTCCCTTTCCCCATTAATCTCTTTTATTTTACATTAAGAGAAGCCTCATGTCCAATAGGAGGGATGTGATACACCCATTATATTTCTTACTGTTAAGGCCAAATTTGGAGTATCGTTCTCAGTTCTGAGTGGTACATTTTAGGAAACATATTGCTAAATTGGTTAATATCCATAGGAGGACAATTAAAGATGGACAATAAAAGTGTTGAGATCATGTGGAATGAAGATTAATTGAAGGAACTGGAACGATTTAGCCCCAAGAAAAAAAACTTAAGGGGAAATAAAACAGCTGCCTTAAAGTAATTGAAGGGTTGTCATGTGCAAGAGAGATTAGACTTGATCTTCTGGGAACCAGAGGGAAGAATTAGTAGCATAGGGTGCAATTTAAAGGCAGGCAAATTTTGTCTTAATTTAAGGATATACTAACAAATAGACCTAACCCAGAGTGGAATGAGCTGCTTCAACAGATAGGATTTCCCTTCCCTACAGGTGTTCAGCCAAGGCTGGATGACCTCTTGTCTTGGATAGTGCTAAAAGGATTATTTTCAGGTATATGTTGAACAATACGGCCTTTGTTGTCTCTTATGACCCAGAGAAACTGTGATTCTAGGACCATTTCCTTTGAACTTTCTATATTATTTAGAAGAAAAAGCACAAACTTTTACCAGTTAAGTAATGACTATTAAGTTTATAGAAAGAAGCTAACTGAGCATAATTCTTGCCCTGATTTATAGCCATTAGATGTGAGATGGTGTGTGTGTGGGCATGCACACGTGTGCATGTTGTTATTCAACAGTCAAAAAACATTTATTAATTGCTTTCCATTGGTCAGGTACTGTACTAAATCTTGAGGATATGTAAAAAAAGCAAAAATATGGTCCTTGAAAAAATCCACTGTCTGTGATTTTCCTATATTTAAATGTATTTGTGGTCATAAAAGTCCCTAAGGGCATGTTGGACATCTTAATCTTCCACCTACATTGTTTCACTTCAATTTCCTTGATAAATTGAAATTCCTAGCACTACAGTTGGCCTTGTGATATTATAAAACATTATGAAGTTTTTCAAGGGGAGATAACAAATTCCTCCAATTCTCAAAATAAATATATTTTAATTTTATTGAATCTGAGAAATAAATGAATTCTATTCAATAGTTAGAGGCAGCAGGGAAGGGGAGGTAGGACAGGATCTCCAGAAACCAGATAAGCAAACAGCTGTCCTAAAACTCCCCAAAAGTAAGCATTCTAGAAAATTCAAGAATGAAAAAAAAGAAATATGGTTCCATTTAGGCAGCAGGGTACAATTTTAAACAATGTTGGATTTGGAACCAGAGGACCAAAGTTAAAGAGTCATAGATCTAAAGCCATAAGAAACTACAGGGATTAACTCCATCATTTCTTCCTCCATGTGAGTAAACTGAGGCCCAATTAAGTTACTTGAGAGTAAGTAACTTGTTCAAAGTCAACAAGGTAGTTAAGTAGCAGAGCTGTCATTTGACCCTAGGTCCTTTGTCTCTAGAGTTAGTGATTTTCCTCTATATTTTATACCTTCTTTCAGCTCATGCTTATGTCACTTTCCAAACTGTGTGACCTTGGGTAAAGCATTTTATCATTCCGGCCTTAGTTTCTTTATCCATAAGGGTGTTAGAATAGAATGTAGCAGTTGTTAACCTGTGGGTTGTGAACCCATGTAGGACTGAGGAAAACTTGGTAACAGTAAAAGGTTTTTAAATGTGCAATGACCAAAAATTAAATAAAAATAAAATGGGTAAGGCATCCAAAGTGTTTCTGGTAGCACTTGCCTATGTGACATCTCACAATTTCCTTGCAGCCTTGGTTCTGAACACAAAGCATGTGCACTTTGCACTGTGCTTGCCCTCAGGCCATGTAATGCTAACAAAAGCTGCCAAAGCACATAAAGTGGTCACGAGAGGAAAAATTTTAAGAAGATCTGGAATAGACTACCTCTGAAATTGTCTCAAGCTCTAAATCTATGGAATTATTATATCAAATTATTAACACCACTTAATGAATAAGCATTTATCAAATACTCACTATATTCAGAGTCTTTAGATTTATGCATAGTAGACATTCAGATTGTGAAGAGAGTGCTCTCAGAGAGGGCTTACACTCTAGTGGGAGAAAGACAATGTGTCTCCTTTAATAATTCGGTACATATGTAATGACATCATTGGAGATATTTCCTTTAATAGTATAGCCAACAAGCCAAGCATTCATTCTCAGTTTGTATGTTACTATAAATCATAAATGTAGATTCTCATAGACTATTCCTTTATAATTGAAGGTTTTTTTACTCACCACTATATATCTTGAAGTTTGTAGCATGAGCTCTCTCTCTCTCTCTCTCTCTCTCTCTCTCTCTCTCTCTCTCTCTC
>NW_027187298.1:2895024-2951971 GCF_028583685.1 Petaurus breviceps papuanus | reverse complement strand
TCTCTCTCTCTCTCTCTCTCTCTCTCTCTCTCTCTCTCTCTCTCTCTGTCTGTCTGTCTGTCTCTCTCTCTTTCTTTCTCTCTCTCCCCCCCTCTCCCCCTCTCTCCTTACCTTCCTCCCTCTCTTCCTCCCTCTCTCTCAGAGACAATCTGTTAGTAGATTGTTTTCCATTTTTAGAGGTTCTGGATAACTTTTTTTTGTATTTTATTATAGCATTCAGATTTTCTATTTGTCATGTTTTCCTTGAAGATGTATGATCCTTAATTTACCCCTGGGTTTCTTGTCTTTGAAATTTAGATTTTATACAGATTGTGTTCTTTTAATTTTGTTATTATTTTTTTCTGTCCAGATTCTTCTCCAGTTAAGTGGTATAGTATTAGAAATATGTTAATCTCTCTTTCACTTCTTCAGAGAAGATAGAAGGTGTATAATAATAATATTTCAGATTTACAAGACTTTTATGTGAAGAAATAATTACGTAGTTGTAAAAGCAGAACTTACTTGCCCCAATGAACCCATGCATGGAACTCAAAGGGATAAAGATTTTAGTACAATGTAAGAGAGAATGCCTTAACTGCCTGGTTCTTGTCAGGCATTTTATTTGTCTGTCCCTACCACCTGAATTACAAGTAGAACTAATGATGTTTTAGCTTACCCTTTAGAATCCCACATTGCCTTTGTCTTTTGTGCTCTGGTTGCATCTCAATCATCTTTAGTAATAGCCATCATCTTTTTTTCCTCATTTGTTAACTGTTCCAAGCTAACAAAAATTTGGCATTATCTCCTATATGAAGCCTATCCTGAGCAGCCATTCCCACCCCAAACATTCCTGTGCTCTCCCCCTCACTGAATCATCTTGTACTGATTTCATATATGGTCTATATAATATTGTGATACTTTTACTGTTCTCCTCTCTCTTTAAAAGATCACCAAAAGGAGTTCAGTAATATCCCATGTCTCACAACTGGAACTTGAACCCACATCTCCTTAATCCAGTTCTAATGGTTTTTCTGTAAAACCACACTGAATACCAAAATAAAAACAGAACTTAATATGAGAATTTGCATTGCATAGAGACATGATCCACATAGAAAGTACATGGGGAGGAGGGTGATACAAGGGGAAATAAATCCATTGTGTGAAGTGAGGGGGTCCTGAGGCATAATAGAGAAGGAAGTCAGGTAAGAATGAATGACCATGCTAGGCATGGAGGAAAGGTGTCTTAAATCTATCCCAGAAGCAGTTTAGGATAGGGATTAAGGTTGGTAAAGTATATATCCCCCTACTTGGGAGGAAGCTGAAGATTTACCTCCAGTTCTCAGGGATATACTACCATTAAAGAGGTAAAAGTCATAAAGTGAATGGACATAAGGGAAAAAATGATACATCAATAATTTCAAGAAGAAAGGTAAATGAACAGCCTAAAGCACAAGAAATTAAATCAAGACAGAAGATTCTAAAACTAGTAGGAAAGAGTGCTAAAATACCAGAGTATGAGATGTTCCCTCTTCCCTTCCTTCTTTATGCTTTTTCATGTGGCAATCTTACCAGCTGCTATAGAGTTAACTATCATCTCTGTGTTAATGATCCTCCACTCTGTTTATGCAGCCAAGCCTCTCCAGCTGACTTTTAGTTTCATATATACAACTCTCTGCTAGACATTTCAAACTGGATATCCAATAGACGTCTTAAATGCAACATGTCCAAAACTGAATCCTTTATCTGTCTTCTAACCTTCTCCCACTTCCAAACTTCTCCATTACTTTAGAGTGCACCACCTTCAAACCATTCAGCCAGGTTCAAAATCCAACTGTCATCCTCAACTCTTTATCTCATTTGCTCTCCCTCTCCAATCCAATCTATTGCCAAAACCTGTCAGTTTTACCTTTGTAACATTTTTTCTCATATGCACCATTTTAAAATTCTCTGACACTACTGGGTCCTCATGACCTCATGCCTGGACTATTATAATAGCCTGGTTTGTCTCCCTGTCATTAGACTCTTCCCACTCCTGTCCATCTTGTGCTCAGTTGCCAAAGTGATCTTCCTAAAATTCTCTACTGTTCAAAGCCCTCCATAGCATTCCCTCTCTCCATTCCTTTCCAATCTTCTTATAACTTAGGCACTGACCCCCGTGTACTTTCTGATCCAGTGATACTGGCCTTGCTCCTACTTGAAAAAGATGTATCTCCTGACTCTGGACATTTTTTTCCATTGTCTTCTCATTACCCTCAATTCCTTAAAGTACCAGCTAATATCTGACCTTTTATAGGAAGCTTTCATTACCCCCCTTTAATTCTAGTGCCCTCTACCAATTTTTTTCAAATTTGTCCTATGCATAGTTTATTCGTATTTTGTTTGCATACAGTCTCTATGATGAGTTTGTAAGCTCATTGAGAATAGGGACTATCATTTGGAGAAACTGGCCACAATGAGTTCAATTTTTCTTAATCTGCTAATTTTTTTTCTGTTTTGAAAGCTATACAATTTGAACTTTATTCAATACTAATTATTCTTGTGTAAATGTTATTTTTCTTTTGAATTATTCTGGAATATGATGGTCTCTGTTATCTTGGAATAGTATAGGATTCTGTGTCTCATTGGGCACTTTTTCCTTTTTAGTCAAACTGCCATTGGTGGTGTATTTCAAAACAATAGGAAAGTTTGGAAGAGGAGGTGTGTGTGGGAAAGATAATGAATTCAGTTTTGGATATATTGAGTTTAAGGTGTCCACAGACTCCTATTTTCTCTCTTCCTGCATTACATCCCCAGTTCCTTCAACTGTGCTACTGAACTGATTACTTTAGTATATTAGATGATCTTTAATCTCCTCTGTATGTTACCCAAATTGATTGCCATCTCTCTCTCCCTTAATAGGCATATATCATGTGGTCCTGTGGCCAAAAATATCCTTCACCTGGTAGCTGGCCTTCTAGAGGTGAACTCCCCTGAAATTAGCTGAATTAGTCCTTGAACATCAATTGTCATCCAACTTATTCTTGAAGCTTTTCCAACTTGGTAGACTGTGCCCTAACTTTTGCTCCCACTAGAATGGATTTTTCCTCAAAACTAAATAGTTTAAATAAACCAAGCTTACTTCAGGTGAACTTAAGCAAAGCACCAAAATAATTTTTCAGAAATGTGGGGGAAAGTCTATTGAATTGTAAGCTCCTTGAGGGTGGGGGCTGTCTTCTGTCTTTCTTTGTATCCCCAGAACTTAGTAGGCATTTAATAAAGTTTATTCAGCCCCTACTTGAATGAGAATTATATGTTAGAAACTGAATACTATTCATATTCAGATTCAAGAATATTAGACCTACACATTTGAAATAAAAAAAAAGCTTTCATATTTCAACAAATCTGAGATCTCATTGAAATAGAGGCTCCTGCCCACCATGAACCCAGAAATACTTCAATACCTAAAGGGTCCATAAATTCAGTGGGTTTGGTACTCTCTCCACTAATGCAGGTAATAACTCTTTCATAAGTCAATAGACAGTTTTCATTACCCTTAGCAAATGTGGGGAAAAGACTCTCTAACTTACCTAATCTAGTCCTTGGACAACAAACAGTTCTTCAAAAGGCTCAGACTTAACAGGACTCAAAACTTACCAGGATATATATTTCAATGACATGGTCTTTGAGGACACAGGAAGCCATGAAACAATAACAGATAATGTCTATGCCAAATGAACATTCATGACATTTATTAATTCTCCCCAGCATATCAAATGTTGGACTATGTTTATTGAGAGGGCTACTGGAAACCAAAGGAAATTTTTTTGAGATTTATTAGATAGTGATACATGTTAGTTAATATTCAGTTGTGGACTATAGTTATTTCATATGCATTTAGACTTTTTTTTCAAATTAAATTCAACAGACATTGGTTAAATATCTACTATGTGCAAGGCATTGGGTTAGGTTCTAGAAGTTCAAATAAAAATATTGACTGCCCTCAAAGAGATGTGGCATGTAGATGTAGCATGTTAAAACATGTTAAAAAATAAATTCAAGATTATTTGAGAAGGGAGAGAACATGAACTTCCATTGAAATTAGGAAAAGATATGTTTAGAAGATGGACATTTGAGCTAAGCTCAAGAGCTGTTACCTCACAAGTTTTGATATTAGTATTACCCTACCTGCTTCTAGAGCAAAACACTTGCCTTCTGGAAATTTGCCACGATACCTTGAACCTCCTGAAGTGATTTCCCTCTTCAGGATTCTTAACTCAAGATCCTATTGTCACTTCCTGAAAAGTGTCACATGTATAACATGCTCAGAAATAGGAGTCTGCATTGTCACCAATCTGAATTTCTCCCTGCATTGTTACACTGTGTTCATGGGGCTTATTGGGTGCCACATCTTAGATGAGGAAAGGAAGAACAAAGGGGGACGGTATACTGGTTGAAGAGAAGAAAGGAAAGGTGATACTGATACACACACAAACACACATACACACAGAAGAAAGAACAGACAAATAAAAGGTTGAAGTTTTTCTTGTGAGAAATACAGTGACCCTTGTCAATGAGTCACTCAGATTTGCTTGTGAGATCCCACTTTATTATTTCAGTAAAACAGTATTTCCCTATCTTGATAAAAACAAAACAAAAGAGCAAAAACAAAAAACCTCTTTGGATCTTTGCAGTTCAAAATAATATTTTAATGCTACTTTTATTATTTGTTTTTTAAAGTATGATTACATATTTACATAGAATAGACCAATTAAAACTTTCCTTGGAGGAAATTATTGATTATATAGACAGTGAAAAATACTGTTTTAACAGTCCTTAGCAAAGATAGGGATGAATATTCCCATTTTTTTTATAAAGAATCACTAAGGGTCAGGGACCACACTCAAGTTCCATAACACTTTCCAAATTTTGGTAATGTGTACAGACCAAAATCCTTTTGAAATAGGTACATAATATCAAACTGGAAAAAGTTAATTAGATTGATAGCTTATATATAAGAAAGTCAAATAAATTAATCTCTAGCAGCAGCAAGGAAAAATAAATTTAAGTAATACTATCTAATGACTCCTGACTTACTGTTTCATATTTTATAATCTTTTTTTTTTTTAAGCAATCAGGGTTAAGTAACTTGCTCAAGGTTACACAGCCAGGTGTTTCTGGGTGGGTGCTGAGTGTCTGAGCCCAGGATTCGATCTCCAGGTCTTCTCAACACTGGAGCCGGTGCTCTTACTCGCTGTGCTACCTGGCCGCCCCTCATATTTTATAATCTTGAGACAGTTTTTTTTTCTCTTTTCTTTGTACTTTTGTTTGTTTTTTTTTTTTGTTAATCTTGAAGCAATACATATAATAAAGCTTGATATGATGGATAGATCATTAGACATGGAATGAGCAAGACCTGGCTTCAAATCCTATCGTAGTTTCTGTTTTCTGAACTTCAGTTTCCTCATCCACAAAAACAAAACAAAACACAAACAAAAACAAACAAACAAAACAAAACAAAACTATCTTAAAAGGTTGTTGTGAATATCATTCAGATTTCAAATAAAAAAGTACAGGTAATATTTAAGAGAAAATCTCATTGTCTGTTGCTTCATTTTTAGGTGTTGAGGGGTGTTCCGCACTTGGATGCTAGTATAAGTCACTTCATGCCACATATTGCAGGTGACTGAATGTAATTAGAATATGTCAATTTTCACAGCATGATGCTATTATAGGCAGTACTCTGTGAACATACTGTTGGTAGCTATAATTACACGTCTTTTTCAATGGGGACATTGATATAGCATGTTAAGGTTTGGGAAGAACTTTATATATATTATCTCATTTGATACTCAAAAGACCCCTATGAGGTAGATGCTATTATTACTCCTATTTTACATGTGAGGAAAGTTGTCATGAACTTGGAAGTTAAGTGACTTGTCCAAGGTTACATAGATATCTAAGGCAGGATTCAAAGTCATATCATTCTAGGGCCAAATCTAGTTCTCTATCTAATTGAATAATTAACACTGATGTCAATGGGTATACCAGGCCTTCAGACATTCTGACATTCCCTAAATTATCACCTAATCATTGCTATGGAAGGAGTGTAATACTCTGTCTGGGCTCACTCAGTGATCCGAGGTAGTAGTTAAGAGAATAGAGAAAAAGAGTCATAAAAGTGAGAAGTTGTCTGGTGGTAGAAAGGACAAAATATGACAACTAATTGAATTCATAAAATGAAAGACAGTGAGTAGTTGAGGAAAAGCTTACAAAACATAGAGACATAGAAGAAAAAAAATAAAATCATGTGGAAACTGGATTAGGTGCACAACAGCCCCATTGGTCTCTCTGCTATTAGAGTTACATCAAGTATATTTGCAGTGAAATACAGGGAAGCTGAACTTATAATCCTAATCTTTCTATTCAACTAAAGCAAAACAGTTATTTTAGCCACCACTGCAACAGTTCATAGAATATTAAGTAGAAAAGAAAAATAGTGCCTAATCAGAGGACCTTTTCCATTAGAAACACACAAAAGTCAATAAAATAATATTATTAGCATACACAGATGAACTTCACAACAATCATATGAAATAGGAAATCATTGCTTTTATTATTTTCACTTTATAGATGAGTAATCTATGATAGAGAGGAAGTATGCCTTGTCAGTAGTCTCGCAAGAAGCAATGTTTGAAAAACTATTCAAATATATTACTATCCTTGACTCTATGTCAAAAACTTTTCCCTCTATATCATGCTATCTTTCCCATGAATGTCTTTTCCCCACCTATAAATTAAGGGTACATCCAATTTATGATTATAAAGTGTCTAACTCATTGTACCATTCTATCACAAGGAAGAATGTAATTTCTTTGAAGCTATGGAAATGTGAATTTATTGAAAGGAATTTAATCCAAATCTTCTTGTGATTTCTATGCCCCTTTAGACAACCAATTAATAAACATTTATTCAGAACATACTATGTAGCAGGCATCATGTTAAAAACTAAGGCTACAAAGAAAAAGATAAAAAATATCCCCTGCTATTTAGGAGCTTGCATTCTAATGGAGGGAATACAATATGTCAGTGAGTCAAAAACACTTTCATCTATTATATGCCAGACACTGTGCTAAGTGCTTGGGATACAAAAATGGGTCCCTAATCTCAAAGAGCTCCCATTCTAATGGAGCAGACAATATTCAAATAGTTATGAAAATGGGATATATTCTCATTGTAAATAGAAGAAAATCTTAATAAATTAATTTTAATATTATTTTTTTTTAAATTTGAGTTTCAAATTCTCTCCATCTTTTGAGGTACTCCCTGACACTTGCCTTGAGAATGCAAGCCATATGATACCCATAATAAATGTGAAGTCATTCAAAAGTTTTACATATTAGCCACGTCACCAAAAAAAAAAAGCAAGAAAAATTAAGAAAGTAAAAGAAAATCTGCTTCAATCTGCCGTTCCCTCTTCAGAGGTAGATAGAATTTTTCATCATGAGTCCTTTGAAATCATATTAGATCATTGTATTTATTAGAGTAGTTAAGTATTTCACTATTGTTCATTCTTAAAATTTTGTTGTTGCTGTGTAAAATGTTCGAGAGAGAAAGAGAGAGAGAGAGAGAGAGAGAGAGAGAGAGAGAGAGAGAGAGAGAGATGTAAGGCACTATTAGCTCTTTTCAGTACTTCAAACTATTGAACAGTTTCCTTGGATTTTGGAGAACAAAATTTTAAAAAATAGAACTCAAATCACTTGTATCATCTAAGTGAAAAAAGAACTCCTGAGAAGCAATAGTGTCAAGAACCAGTAATGTCAAACTCATTGATTCTGAAATAATTTATTTGTAGGGTGGAACTTTTAAGACATAAGCTAAAAATCAGGCAATATACAAAAAGGTAACTATCTAATGCTAAAAGGAAAATTATCAAAGGTGACAGGAGAAATTAACCCAATACTGGAGCTTTTCAAAAGTAGCTTTCTGCCACTATTGCTAAGAAATTTAAAACAAAGACACAGCAAGTTGTAAATGTAAGAAGTGGGAGTCAGGAACTGAGTATGGTTCTCAACTTTGCCACTGAGTAGCTGTTTGCTTTGGTATAAATTATTTCTGTATCATGAGCCTTTTTTTCCAAATCTGTAAAATGAGAATACCAATACATGAACTAATGCAAATCATTCCCTAGCAGCTAAGAAAGGGCTTTATACATACTAAATATTAAAAAAAAAGGCTGCTGAGTGTAATTGAAAGGCAACTATGGCTTAGTGGAAAGAGGGTTGGATTTTGAATCAAGGCACTTGAGTTTGAATACTGATTCTGATAACTACCAGGGTGACTTTCTCCTAATAAATCACTGCCTTTGTCTGTTATCTTGCATGACTTGGCTGCATTTTCTCAATTAAAATGAGGCCATAATTTTAAATTTGTTCTGCTGGATTATAATTATTTGTTCAAAGGAAGGACTTTTAGGGGGAAGTGATGGAAAGTGGGGAACAAAGTGATGGTGATTTAAAAAAGAAGAGAAAGAAAAGAACATCAATGAAAGATTTTAAAAATATAAAAGGGAAGGTAGAAGGAATTTCCAAACATTACAGATACAAAGCAGTGTTGGTACCACCAGGTTAAAGTTAATTTATAATTAAAAACAGCAATAAAAGTTGTAATGTAGATGTAGTTTCATATTCAATCTTTTCTGTTCTCATTTGCATATGTATATATTCCCTTTGGTAGATGTTTTTAAATCAATTTAATAATAAAAATAAGATGAGAGCATTGCCCTGGGTGACCTATAAGGTGCCATCCAGATCTAGAACGTATAAATTAATTCTGATTAAGTGTAAATATAATAGGCATATTCTCTAGAAAATGATGCTTTAGTATGATGGCAAGATCTTGGGTTTAGGCACTGAAAGGAAAAGGCTCATGTTCCCTTAATGTTATGAATCAGTGCTATTGCTTATTAGAGAAGAGTAAAGATTTCTGGGAGGAAGAAGACAAAGTCAATGTGTAGAAACAGTGAAGGTGTTAGAGTCCTGGTGTCAGTGTGGACCCCAGCAGTGGCTTCTTATGGGACATTTAGTTAGGTCTTTAGTGTAGAACCTGAGTCAAACCAAAAACATGGGATCCTACCTCTGCTTTAGCCAAGTTTCTTTGAGTATCAGTTTCCTTGTATTTAAAATAATAGTATTTAGCTAGATGGCCATTTAAGATTTCTTCTGACTTTACTTTGCAAATATTATGAGCTGAAGCTCTTGGATGATGCAATGCAGACACATAGGAGATTCAGGTCCAGAAAATTGTGTCACAGGGGAAGCATGGAATAAGTTAATTAGATGCTGTATCTTACCTCAGAAAGACTTGGTTTCCAATCCCTGCTCAGTTACTAGCTGTGTGATCATGGGAAAGTCACTTAAATTCCCAGTGCCTCAGTTTCTTCATATATAAAATAAGGGGGTGGATTTCATTTTCTCTAAGGCCCTTTCTAGCTATAAATATATTATATCATGATACTATTCATTCAAATGCAATGTTTACTGAAGTCAGTGCCATACTTGACATAGGGACTTCATTCATCTGTTGTTTTATTGAATTTGTTTATTGGGGTCTGAGTATAGACATGAACCTTCTGGTGAGGTAGAACCCAGGTCCTAAGAGTTAATACTTGCCTGAGGTTCTCATTCGGAGTCACTAAGTAGCAGGCAAGAGAGTCAGAGAAAAGCAAATAACCTTTATTTGGCAGGCGGACTAGACTCTTAGATGGAAGGCATCTACTCTAAGTCTCTGGGAAGAGGTCTTTCAAACAGCATTTTATAACATATACTAAATACTGACCAGTCCTCTGGTAATGATAAACCTCGAAGTAAAGTTGCTCCAGGGAACAGGAGGAGTGGGACATTTTGGGGAAAACAGATGCCAGTAACAAAAGATTTTTGAAAAAGAGAGTGCTCAGGGGTTTTAGCAAGAAAGTCAGGGAAGAGCGGTTTCTCATCTACTTACTTGAGGCTATCAGACTCAGGGTAAAGTCATAGTGCACTGTTAGGTTCCCACTCTTTAAGTTCAGTGTAATTTTCCTGGTTTTCTTCCACACTGGAAAGACAGAAAGGAAATGGTTCTAAAACCTTGCAATTTGGATTTGTGGCCAACCCCATTTCTTTCCTTATATGTATTGTAAGGAAAAAAAATCCTTAAAGTTTGCATAAAAACTGACAATCTTGGTTGCTTGGTGGTTAAAGAATAACTTTGAAATGAACCAAATGCAGGTTTTGCCAGAAGTAGGGAGGCTCTTAGGTAGGAGAAATCATGAGTCAGACCAATGTTGTATGAGAAAAGTACCCCAGGAATGAACCAGGGCTGACTGCCAAGAGAAGACAGCATAAGAGTTTCATTTTACACAGTGGTGTTATAAATATATAAAATACTTTGTACCTATAAAGTACTATGTTAGCATAAGTTTTTCATACAAATTAAACCATGCTTCCTTTGACAAATGAATTTTTAAATGAAATAGATGTTTGAAAACAATGGTTTTAGTTAGACATCTCTGAGTTTTTAATAAATCCCAAATATTTAAAATCCTGAACACAAGCCAGTATTTAGGGCATTACAACATTGGTAGATAATGCCCTAATTCTATTTATTAGATATATGTTTGAGGAAACCCAGGATTTTCCATAAATGAGTGATTGCTGAGTCATCTTCAGTCACTCTAAAATTAAACCCCTAAATCCACATATGCACCAAAATATTTATAGCAACACTTTCTGTTATACCAAAGAATTGGAAACAAAGTAAATTCCCATAGATTGGGAGATGGCTAAACAAATAATGGAACATGAATTTTAAGGGATATAACTCTGCTCTGTGAAAAGATGAAAATGATGAATACAGAGAAACATGGAAAGATTTACATGAATGGAAAAATTTATAAAAAGAAGAATGAAGTAGGTAGAGCCAAGGAACCAATATACAAAATGACCACAAATATGTAAATAGAACCTCCAAAATTGAAAAGTTAATGCTGCAAAATTCTAAGGAACAAGAAGAACTGGAAAGAAGAGATAGGAGAACATGTTTCCTCTCTACCCCTTTGTAGAGGTGAAAGATCTTCGAGTGTACTTTGTATATATTTTCTGACATTCAATGTATTGATTAATCACATTGATTTATTTCTATTCTTTTTCTTTCCTTTTTTCCTTTAAAATACTATTTGTTACATAAGATAGCTGTCTGGGAAAGTGAACAAAAGTGAAAGTCATGCTAGGTAAAATTGTGATCAAGTAAAAAGTCAAAATACATCAATAAAAACTTATTTAAAAAAACCGAAATTATATTCAGTCCCAAAGGATTTAAGATTAGAAAGGAACGTAAAGATTTAGTTCAATGCCCATTTTTTTTCAGAAGAGAAAATTGACTCAGAAAGGTTGTGACATATTCCAAATCATACTATCTCATTCCCAACTCAGTTGTAAATGTAGCATTCAATAGAACACAATGCATTTTCAGGAAACTTTAATAGAATTTCATTATAGGAGGCACTATCTTTATTAGACAGTTAATCATATGTCTGAATTTAGTTAATTCTAAAATATACATATCACCAAAAATTATCAATAAATAAGTAAAAAATAGCTTTGACATATACCTTACACATGCCATTTCCCCCTATTAGCAGATATATGAGTTGAAAGTTGATCACCAACTTTTATTGAAATTTGAACCAAGATCTATTGCCTCATAAGCTAGGCAATTTTCCACTTTGCCACATTGCCTCCCTATCAGAAGGTAACTGAAAAGCATCAGTAAATACTAACCCTGCCCCTTTCTACAGCTGTTATTTTCAGCACCAACCAGGAAAGAAAATGCTATTTGTTCATTTTTGTAAGGAGGTTTTTAGTGGGGCATTAGGCAAAGGTATCTGAAATTTATGTGTCTCCTTAATATTCTTATTTATTACCAATCATATATGAATGTACCCTAGTTGGAACTAGCCTGAGAGTAATTTCTCTCATCTGTAAGAATGAGGAGTTTGGAGTAGATGGCCTCTGAGATCTGTTCCACCTCTAGGTCTATGATTCCATTTCCCAGTTTATGAACCTTCTAATTTGCTCTATGAGACCAATTGTATAAATCTTAGGAATTATAGGATTTGGAACTGGAAACAATTTTAGAAATCACTTAGTCCAAACATCTAATTTTAAGAAAATAAGTTCAATAGAGGAGAAATGACTTGTTTAAGGTCATACAGGTAATTTCATCCAGTTTTCCAAGCTCATCATGTAATAGAGCCTTCCAAGATTCCTAAATGGTCAATAGACATACATTGACGGTAATGATGAAATTGAGGGGAATCAGTATCATGAAAACAGTGGGACCCTAAGTGAAAGCAATTATATCTGAAGTGAAATTCACTGTTTTATAGGGAGACTATTGAATACCATCAAGTTCTTAGATCTGGGTCCTCATCTTGAGCTAATTTAAAAGTGTTTTCTCACTGTAACATTTGGACTAGAAGTTTGTCTATATAAGGAACATGACATTAGCTGCTCAGAAGGCGAGCAGTTAGGCTTCTTTTTTTTTAGACGAGAATAATTGAATGTGAGTCTTTAAAATATATTAGTGACATTTCATGCTACATTAAGTTCAAGCTTTGAAAACTGAGGTAGGTGTCTACAAAAGGAGAGACTTGTCCAATGCAAGCCAAAACCAAACAAAAACATCTGCAGGTGTCCTCTCATAAATTAAGAGAAGACTGTGGTGCACACTACCCAGCCCCAGGAATTGTAAGTGATTCCTGCCAAGCTCTTGTCTGAAGCACTGCTTGCCTGAAATAGGTAGGTGAGTTGTGGCTTTCCCGGCAATCCTCTGGGAGAATCAAATTGCAACATTTCTTTCTCCAAACCACTTACTTCTGCCAGGAAAATGATGAAAATGCACCTAAAGAAACGATTTAGGAATGATTAATTTTCTCAGGGCAAATTGGTAATGTTGCCACAAAGACCCTAGGAACACAAGAAGCTACGAAACGAAATATTCACTTTTCATCAGCCAAGTTTATAGAGTGCTAATAGCTTTCAAGAGGGAGTTGGCCCACTAGTTCACAGAACAATTCTCATGTCTTGCGATATGTTATTACAAAGTGTCCCCATCCTTGGCATCACTGAATCAGAGGATTTAGAGCTGAAAAGGGTCATCTTGTAAAGCCTCCTTATTTTGAAGATGACAATACTGATGTATCAAAAGAAGAGATCACTTCCTAAAGTCACAAAGGTAATACATAGCAGTCAAGAATTTAACATGGGTTCTTTGATTCCCTTTGGTTTGTTGCCATCTTTCATCTATCCCATCCATAAAAAGAGAATCAAGTATCTCAGGAGTTCAAAATGTAGTTTCTAAAGCAGTCTAACATTTAAATGATTATGCAATTTATTAAAAAATCTTTTACTTGTATATCATCTTCATTTGTGAATATCTTTTCCTTCTCATAACCCAGTAAGCCTTCCTTAAACCTCATATTAACAAAGAATAAGAAAAGGAAAATAGAAAATGCACTTTAAATTAAATCATATTATATTGAATTAAGTGCTTCTGCAATGACTCCAGTGAACCTAACCAATACATTAATTGAGTTTGACAATGTGTGTGATGTTACATACCTATAGTTGTTGTTATTTAGGTGTTTCAGTTGTGTCAGACTTTTCATGACTCCTTTTTAAAGTTTTCTTGGCAGAGACACTGGAATAGTTTTCCATCCCCTTCTCCAGCTCATTTTACAGATGAGGAAACCAAGGCAAACAAGGATAAGTGACTAGCTCAAAGTCACACAGCTAGTTAAGTGTCTGTGGTCGTAATTGAATTCAGGTAGATGAGTCTTCCTGACTTCAGGTCTGGAATTCTATCTACTGCACCACATAGCTGCCCTGAATGTCCAATAGATATCTTAAACTAAACACATATAAAACTTAACTCATTGTCTATTGAGTTAGCCTTTCACTCTTACTAATTTCCTTATTACTATTGAGGGTACTACCATTTTCCCAGTTATCCAGGCTTACAACCTAGGTGTCATCTTTAACTTCTAATGATGTCTCACACTCCATATCCAATCTGTGGTATATGATTAAACCTTCACTTATACTTTCATGACATGTCTCACATATGTCCCTCCTCCCCTCTGACACTGCCAACTGCTGGTGCAGGCACTCATTACCTCACACCTACTATAATGCAATATCCTGCTGGTTGGTCACCCTGCCACAAATATTTCCAAATTCTAGTCCATTTTCCACTCTGCTATCAAAGTGATCTTCCTAATGTGCAGGACTCACCATGTCAGGGGTTCCTATCACTTTCAGTATCAATTATAAAACCCTTTCTTTAACACTTAAAACCCTTCCTAACCTGCCTCTCCCTGCCTTTCCAGTTTTCTTACACCTTATACCTTCTCATCCACTTCATACTCTGATCCAATGACATGGGCTCCTGGCCTCCCTGAACAAGATACTACATGTCTTGATTCTGAGAATTTTTAATGGTTCTTCATTCTTAGAACACTTTCTCTCCTCATTTCAGCTGCTTTCTTCAGGTCTCAACTAAAATCCCACTGTATATAAGAAGTCTTTCATGACCCTCTCCCCCCTAATTCCAGTGCCTTCCCATTGTTGATTATTTCCTATTTATCCTATAGACAGCTTGTTTGTACCTAGTAATTTGTGTCTTTTCTGAACCATTTGACTGTGAACTGCTTGAGAACAGGGTTTGTGTTTCCTACTTTTTTTTTAACCCCCACTGCTTAGTACAGCACCTAGTACATGGTGGGCACTTAAAATGTTTATGGAATGAATGACATTTACATTTTTGTAGTAATTGATTATACAGTTTTTCTAGTTCTTCACACTTCCACACTAGTTCACATACATCTTCACTTTCCAATCTGAGTTTTTATGTTAATTTTCTTGATGACATAGTGATAATCACTTTATGTTCATGTACAACAATGTTTAAATATGTCCTTCATTCTCCACCTCTGCCCCCCCCCCAAGTTTATGGAAATCAAATTTGTTATCAGTTCTTTGCCACCACAAAAAGTTTTGTAATGAATGCTTTGGTGCATGTGTGTGATTTGCTTTATTTTTATTTCTTTGACTACCTTCAGGGTATATGTTTATTGTTGGGGGCTCTGTTTCTACAAGTATGTATATTTCAGTTACATTTAAAGCATAATTCCAAATTACTTTCTGAAATGTTTAAATAAATTCACGGTTCCACCAAGAATATATTAGTGTACTTACCTCTTTGCAACTCTTTATTATTGGCTATTTCCACCTTCTATCACAATGTTAATTTGATATGTTTTATAATAGGAAATCTAAGATGTATTTTATATGGTTTCTCTTATTTTTATTGATTCACAGCAATTGCATGTGATTATAAATAGCTTATGATTCTTCTTTTGACGACTTTGTTTATATCTTTTGACCTCTTGTCCAGTGGGATATAGCTCTAAGTCTTATGCATTTGTGATACTACCCTATATATCTTGAATATCAGAAATATTTGATGCAAATAATATTTCCCTTAATTTCAAGTATCGCTTCTTCTATTCTTATTACACCTTTATTAATTTGTATAATTACATGTAATATGTGTATATATTCACACATATGTATATGCACATATACATACATATATGTATATAAAACTGTTAAATTATAAGTAATTATTGTTGCTCAATTGTTTCAGTCATGTCAAACTCTTTCTGATCCTATTTTCAGGGTTTTCTTGGCAAAGATACTGAGTGATTTGCCATTTCCTTGTCCAGCTCATTTTACAAATGTGGAACTGAAGCAAATGGCATTAAGTGACTTGCCCAAGGTCACACAGCTAGTAAGTGTCTGAGGCCAGATTTGGCCTCGTGAAGATGAGTTTTCCTGATTCTAAGCCCAGTGATCAATCCACTGTTCCACTTAGCAGCTCTGTGTAATTAAAATAATTATTTTTATTTATCTTATGTGATTGCCTTTGTTCCTTCAGTTAGCAACTCTCCTTCATATACCCGAGAAAGTGGTTATTGTGATTTTGGGGTGGGGTATAGAATTACTTTTAATATTAAGATTGTGCATCCGTTTTAACTCATTATCGTATATGGCATAAAGTGTTTATCTAAACCTTGTTTCTAACTAGTTTTTCAGTTTTCTCCATTGTTCTCATCACATGGGGATTTCTCTAAATACATTTTTGTCGTCAGATATATAGAGCATCAAGTTATTGAACAATTAGGTTATTTCTTAATCTCCTTTTTTCCAGTTTGTTCCATTGATCTAATTTTTTTTCACTTTTTTTTTCCACTTTTTAAACCAAATAGTTTTGATAACTGATTACTGCTTCATAATATAATGTGGGTCATTTAATATCCTCATGAGGGTGGAATGAGTGGAAATAAAACAACTCAGCTCTCTTACCAATGATGAAGAAGAAGAAAAAGAGAACCATGCTTAATAATAATCAAGAAATTATGGGAGAAACTGTAATACATTTTGCCAGCTGAGACCTTCACAAAGACATAGCCACAGACCTACAGGAACTTTAGAATAAGTCTAGATAGAAAAATTGGGCATGGGTATTACATTGCAAGAAAATCTCCAACTTTGGAACCAGGCACCAGCCAGGGAAGCCTACATCCTGTAAGTAGTCTCCAGGGACAGAGAGACACTAGCCTGAATAGAGCAATGTCTAGCTCTGGATTCCTACAGCTGTATTGTACAGGAACCTGAAGTGCACTCTCAGCAGATGACCTTCCCCAGACCTTCTGAGTAGTGCTATTTCCTGGGTCCTGAAAGTGCTGTTATCCCTTGTTTCTTCCTTTTTATTCATTATATCATTTGAGATTCTATACCTTTTGTTCCTCCAAACATGTTTTACTATTATTTTGTCTAGCCCTGTGAAATATCTCTTGGGTAGTTTGATTGTTATGGCACTAAATATGTCAATCAATTTATGACTATCACTTTTAACTCTTTGTTTTCTATTTGAAAATCCTACCCTAGTTTCTAAACTCTTAAATTTCTTCCCTTAGGGGAAGCAAGGTGGTACTGTGGATACAGAGTGCTATGTGTGGAGTAAGGAAGACCTCTGTCTGTCTCAGTTTCCTCATCTGTAAAGTGGGGCTAAGAATAGCACATATCTCATATGGTTGTTGTGAGGATTACATGGCATACTATATGACATAGCCTGGCATATGGTAGTTACTTAACAAATACTTATTCCTTCCCACTCATGTTTTGCCAAACCCCAAAACATCATTCCCCCTGCTTCCTCTATACTATATACACTATATATACTTCCTATACACTAATATAGGATCCATTTGCTGACCAAATCCAACTCTTCTATATGTGCCTTTGATTCCATCCCTTTCTGTCTCCTATTGCATTCATCTCCCATTAGGCATCCCTGCCTCACCTGATCCATCCTTCACACAGACACCAAAGTGATGTCTCTAAAGCATGAGTCTGATCTTGTCACTACCTCCACTCCCACTACTGCAATAACTGTAGTAGCTCCCTATTACTTTGAGGATCTAATATGAATCCTTGTTTGACATTTAAATCTCTTTACAACCTGGCTTATACCTATATTGCCAGTTTCCTAATATGTTTTTTTTTCATACTCTGTGATCCAGCCATATCAATTGACTCCTTGCTCTATACATGTGATCCTCTGTTTTTCCTCTCATTGTTCTTGAATGTGCTGTACCCAAAGGATGAAATATAATCCCTCCTCATCCCCACTTATTGGAGCCCCACCTTCTTTCATGTCATTTAACCTCTGTTTGCCTCAGTTTTCCCTACTGTAAAATGGAGGTAATAATAGCACCTATCTCACAGATTATTGTGAGGATTAATGATATATTTATAAAGCACATAGTAGGTTCCTGGAAAGTAGTAGGTTATATATAAGCACTTATTCCTTCCCTTTCTTCTTATCTTCTACATGATTCCTTTCCTGATCCCTCTCTCCCCCCATCTACTAGTATACTCCTTCTACAAAGTAACTTTTACACATTATAAAAAAAAACCTTCTGTATATTCTTACCTAAGGTCATTTCTCTTCTATTGAATTGTAATCTCCTTGAGGGCAGGGATGCTGCACTTTTGTCCTTGTATTCTTAGTTCTTAACACAGTGCCTGCCACATAGCAAGCCCTTAAGTGCTTGTTGATTGCTCAAATACAAAGTCTTTGAATCTTAGTGTTAGAAGGGATTCTAGGGTTTCCCTGGTATAATTGCTATCTGAGGCTTGAATCATTGGACAACATCTGGACAAATGTTATTTTCAATGGTCTCCATGCTCTATTGAGCATTCTATATTATTCCTTTAAGAGTTCTGTGTCTTTCCCCCTCATATTATTATAGCATAAGGAGCCGAATTGACATAATAGTAGCTATAATTTAGTAGAAAACAGATTGCCAAAGGATGCATAATAAAAATAATGCTCTAGAGATATATTTGTCAAGTGCTTTCCAGAAAATTGCTTCATCCGGGATAAGGAGCCAAGAACTTTGGCTTCCAGGCCTGTTGATTCTCTAACTAGGAAAAAAAATCTACACCTTTTAAACAAATGAATTTCTCTCATCATTCTCATGGGAACAGGGCACTGATTCCTTTCTTATCTGGAATTGCCAGAAAATGACATTATATTCATGAATATCCCAATGGAATAGAAATTAAGCTATTAAAAGTCATTTAAAAAAGAACTGGACATTTGGAAGTAGGGTGCTATGGTGTCTTGTATGTTGGATTTGGGGTCAGAAAGACCTGGGTTGATCTTACCTGAGAAACTTATTAATTGAGTGATCATGGACAAGTCATTTAACCTTCCTCAGCTGCAATTTGCTTATTTGTGGACAGAGCACTGGGCCTGCAGTCAGAAAGAAAGATCAGTCAGCTGTGGATATTCATTAGAGATCGTGTGTGATCCTAGGCAAGTCACTTTAACCTCTGTCTGCCTCAGTTTCCTCAACTGTAAAATAGAGAAAATAGGAATGGAAAGGTAGGATGAAAGTTGTAAAGGACATTAAATACCATGGAAAAAGTTTATATTTGCTTCTACAAGTAAAAGTGGGTGACTATAGCTTTTGAAAAGGAAAATGACTTTTCAACTTGTACTTAAGGGTAATTAGCTTGGAAACTGTGGGGAGATAGATTAGAGAGGGGAAAGGAAACTTGAAGCAGAAAGATCACACATATGCATAGATAGGTAAATAGATAAACAGACATATTTATTTTCCTCTTGAGGTATATGCATAATAGTGGCATCACCATATTAGAGGGTATGGACAGTTTATTAACATTTAGGATATAGTCCCAAATTGTTTTTGAGAATGATTTGACTAATTCTCAGCTCCATTAACAGTTTAATAGTGTACCAATATTTCCACACTCTCCACAAAAATTTCATTTTCCTTTATAATTTTTGGTATTTTTTGAAAATCTAATGTATATGAGCCACACCCTCAAAATTATTTTAATATGTATATCTTACCATTTTTTCATTATTTCCTTGAGATTTGATGTCTTTTATTACTTAAAATCAATTTTGTTTTTCTTTTCTAGTTCAACAAAATAATCCTTTAGTAGTTGGTTGCTATGGCTAATTGTACTATAACACCACCCATCATCCCTGTGATTTCTCAGACTAAGATAACCTTCCATAGCCACCCCTTCCCTGTATGTATTGTATTCACCTACTAGGATGTATGTTCCATTAAAGCAGGGACTGTCTTTCATTTTGTATCGGTATACTCAATGTTTAGTATCACTTAGTATCACGTCTGGACATATTAAGCAATTGTTAATGAATGTTTTTGTTTATGAAATCACCTAAATTACCTATTACCTAAATCAGTTTAGATAATATTGTCCTTTCATGTTATATTGACTCAATCAAACATAAACTATCATTATTTCTCCAATTATTTGTCTCCATACACTGTCACACACCTTCATCCCACACCTTTTTCTTATGACTTCACATATTCCCATTTATACCATAAGCTGCTTTTTGACCATCTTTTTGGTCATAGACTGGGTGTAAGAGCTAACTTGTATGTATTTTTGCTTTTCTTGATCTTTTTTCCTCTGGTATCTTTTTTTTCTTCCTGGGGAGGTGGCCTGGCTGAGAAATTTAACTTTGCCATCTTAACCAGAAATTTAATCAGCTTTATCCTCAATTCTTCACTCATCCTCACTCACCACATACAATCTGAAGCTAAGCTCTGCTGGCTGTACTTTCAAAAGACCTCTTCCATCCATTGCTTTCTTTTTACTTAGGCTGAAATTATTTAAATTAATGAGTTAATCATTTAAGTCTCCTTGGAATTAGAGTAATGAGCCTTTTCACTTTTTTTCTGTAGCTATTTTATTCCACTGAAATGAATATACATATATATTATAAATATTATAATCCATGACATACAAATATTTATGGGGCGGCCAGGTTGCTCAGTGAGTAAGAGCACTGGCCCCAGTGTTGGGATGACCTGGGGGATTGAATCCGGGCTCAGATACTTAGCACCTCATCCAGAAGTAACTGGCTGTGTAACCTTGAGCAAGTTGCTGAACCCCAACTGCTTAAAAAAAAAGAAATACAAATATTTATATAGAAATAGTGTGTGCATGTATTTTTGTTTGGTCATTTCAGTCATGTCTGACCCTTTTTGATCCTAGTTGGTATTTTCTTTGCAGAGATACTGGATTGGTTTGCCATTTCCTTCTCTACCTCATTTTACAGATGATAAACTGAGGCAAAAAAGGTTAAATGACTTGCCCAGGGTCACACAGTTAGTAAGTGTCTAAACCTGGATTTGAACTCATAAAGATGAGTCTCCCTTAGTTCAGGCCCACTGGGCCACCTAGCTGCCCCCTATATGTATGTATGTGTTTGGGAATATATACATATACATATACATATACGCACATGCATGCATACACGTGTGTATTTTATGTATATATGTGTATACTATTTTATCTATCTAATATTTCCTCTCTTAGAGTATTACCTCCTTGAGGGCATGGACTGTTCCATTTTTGTCTTTTCATCAGCAGTGCAAACTCATCACAAGTGCCAGGTACTTGCTTAGTAAATGTTTGTTGTGGATTGATCAGTCAAATGAATCAGGTTAAGTGAGGTTAGAAAGATTGACTATTTGAACACTTGTCTCACTATAATCTTTATTTGGTCATCCTTAAATCTCCCAGGATATGAGAGTTATTTTAAAGAAAGATTTAAAAGAAATATCTCTTCCTTACTCCAGTATTAATAGAACTGTGCTATTTGATACCAGAGACAGATAGATAAAAGACTGGAATGAATGCAGGATTTAGATTTTGACAGCATTTTATGAACTTCAGTCATTTCACTGCTTTGTAGTTCATTTTTTTATTCATAGAATAAAATGAGGAAGTTGGACAAAATGAGGTCCATTTCAATTTTGAATTTTTATTATAATTCATAGAATTTTAAACTTAGAAGTGACTTTAGAAACTATCTTAACTTTATTATTTTACAGGAGAGGAAGTTGCATTTCCAAGAGATAAAGTAGTTTTCCCAAGGTAATAAAACTGGTTTTTATAGAACAAGGATTAGAACCCAAGTTTCCTGACTTCCAGTCCAACTGCCAATTGGCTGCTTTAGATACTATTTCTCCAATTTATCTTCAGGCCATGGAAAATGAAATTCTTTTGAGGTCCAATATTCAAATGGGGTTTTGAGTTGACTTCTTCCAGAAGTTGTAATGTCTCTTTTTTAGAGAAGAGATGAAACTTTAGATGCATAAAGATTTAGCCAAAACAATGTCCTTGCTTTCTACTCCCCTACCAGGTGCAACCTTTAAATGAGAGAAGGATTGACATTCAAAACCTGCAGGACTGGCCTGTAATTTTCAGGACAGGTGGCACCCTTACTCAGGAGACCTTATAATCCAGACGGCTAGCTAGAAGGTGAGAACAGAAGAGCAGAGGTTTAGCACCTGAATTTGGGGAGATGTCAATCTTTCTTACCCATAGAGACTCAGATTTTTTAAAGTGTTTGTCCTTGAACTGGACTGTGTAACTCTGACATTATTACTTTCATTGGGCTAGTCAGTCTCATTCTTATACTGGATAGAGGATGGTCAGTGATCAAGGACAAAGTGACCTTAGCTTTAATCTCTATACTCTGTGGTTTTGGAGAACATGAAAGGAATGGGAGACTGAGTGTGTTGAAAAATAATGAGTAGTGTAACTTACTCCCTATCCTTGAAAATAACTAATAGGAATATGCTGCAAAAAAGTGCGTTTTTTAAAAAATGATAAAAAATAAAGACATTTCACAAATCTATATATAGTATCTTATTCTTACAGTTGTAAAGGACCTCAGCAACCATCTAGACCAATAACTTCACTTTACAGAGGAAGAATTGAGGTCTAGAGAAGTTAACCACCTTCCTGGGGTCAAAAGAGTATCACCATTTGCATCATAGATAGGATCTGATTAAAGATCATCTCCATACATACCCTTTGATACTTTCAGTCAGTCAACAATCATTTATTAAGCACTTACTGTGTGCCAGGCACTGTGCTGAGTACTGGGAATATAAAGAAAAATAACACAAACAAGCAAAAACATCAACAACAAAATCATCCACCAAAAAACCTAGTTTTCCTTGAGGTCCCTTAAGGAAATTATTTTCCAATGGATTAAACAACTTGGAAACACCCATGTGCAAAGAAGATATACAAAATATATACAAGACAAATTGTAGTTAATCTCATGAGGCAACATTAAAGGGGACTGGGGAAATCTTCTTGCCAAAGGTAAGATTTTTGTCAAACTTGAAGGAAGCTAGGGAAGAAGATGTGTGTGGAGAGGTGAGGAAGGAGGGCCTTCTAGTTACCATATATATTTCAAGGAACAATAGGGAGGTCAGTGTCACCTGATGGAAGAATAAATGGAGGGAGTAAAGTATAAAAAGACTAGAAAGGTAAGTATCAAGGATCAACTGGTAGGAGGGGGTGAGGAGACATGGTTAGACCTGTTTTAGGAAGATAACTTTAGTAACTAAGTAGAGAATGGACTGGAGTTGGGAGAGACTTGAAGAAAGGGAGACCAACCAGAAGGCTATTACAATAGGCCAGGCGTGAGATGATAAAGGTCTCAGGGGATGTATTTGAGAGGCCATCTTTCAGTCTTCATTCAACCAATCTATTGTCAAGCACTTAGGTTGTAAGCCTGGATGACTGGGAGAATGGTGGTTGTTTTTATTAAGTGGTTTCAGTTGTGTCCAACTCTTTTGTGACCCCATTTGGGGTTTTCTTGGCAGAGATACTGGAATGTTTGCCATTTCCTTCTCTAGGTCATTTTATAGATGAAGAACTGAGGCAAAAAAGGTTAAATGACTTGTCCAAGATCACACAGCTAGGAAGTATCTGAGGTCAGATTTGATTTCATCAAGATGACTCTTCCTGATTCTACTCCCTGAATGGTGGTGCACTGTATAAGAGAAAAGTTTATAAGAATCAGAATACTTGCACTATATACCTCATTGATTTGGACTAAGGAAATAAAAACCTTATGCTTTAAAAAATGTGATTTTCCATTATTCAGTAGCAAAACTTCTCAATGGGCTGATCAGGAATTCTCCTGCATTGTGGGATGTCCAGGGTTCTGGAAAGATGCTTTCTCATCCCTGAAATAAATTTTCCCTCTTATATCAGAAGCTTAAACTGTTTCCTCAGGACAATGCAAATACCTATGACAGGTGGCAATATTTAAGCTTTCTATTGAGAGTCACCTCTTAGAGGCTGGTGCTTCCCTGCTTTCCTAAATAAAAAGTATTAAATGACTTAACAGTAGCTAGATGGTGCAGTGAGTAGAGTGCCAGGGCTAGGGTCAAGAAGACATGAGTTTCAATCCAGCCTCAGACACTTACTAACCAGATGACTCTGGGGAAGTCACTTAAACTCTGTTTGCCTCCTTTTTTTCAGCTATAAGATGTGAACGATAATAGCAGCATCTACCTTGCAATTGAGGGTACCAAACGAGGTGATGTTTGTGAAGTGCTTAGCACAGTGCTGCAGGCAGGTGGTGCAGTGAATAGTGTGAAGGGTTTGGAGTCGGTAAGACTCTAGAGGTCTAGAAGAGTCAGAAAAGACTGAAATGACCAACAACAACAGCAACAGCAACAACAATAACAACAACAAAACAGTGCTTGGAAAATAGTAGGTACCATATTACTCCCCCCTCTGCAGGCACTCATTTACCTATTGCTTAGAGTGAATTAAATCTTTTTGTTTTTTTCTGGAGGGGTAAGACAGGAAAATTGGGGTTGACTTGCTTAAGGTCACACGGCTAGCATGTCAAGTGTCTGAGACCAGATTTGAACTCAAGTCCTTCTGTCTCCAGGGTAAGTGCTCTATTCACGGTGCCACCTAGCAGCCCCTGAATTAAATCTTTTTGAAGAGTCAGTTTTGATGACAGGCAGGTAGTGGGGGAGGCCATAAAGACCCTGACTGCATTGGTGAGGACTCATGGGAAGGATATGCTGCTGCCCCCAAAACTTTCCATCCATAATGACAAGCTCATAGAATCATGGACTTAACACTGCAAGGGATTCTCGAGTTCTAGTCAGCCTGCCTCTTCCTTCCCCCCCACCATGAAGAAAATGAGACTAAATGTAAGTAACTGGCTTGCCCAAAGTCACTTAGCTGAGGATATAAAATTCCAATTTCTCCTACTTGACAGTTTCACTTTGAATGAGTTCTCTTTTAGGTATAGATCTCTTTTATGATTGATTTGAAACTCTTCTACACATAGAGGGGCTTGAGAACTCTGCAGGATTTATTAATTCATTTAATCATTCTATAATAATTTATTAAGGGCCTACCACGGGCAAGGAGTTGTGCCAGGTACAAAAGAGACTCTGACTCTATATTAATGTATTTATACTATCATCAGAATAAAAAAAAAAAACAACTCAACTTTTTTTTTAAAGAAAAAAAAGAGTTTATTGGCACATCTGTGACTGTGGACAAGTGGCTTGACCCTGTTTGCCTCAGTTTTCTTATCTGCAAAATTGAGAGGGAGAAGAAAACCTCCAATGGAGTAAAAAAGAATTGACCACAACTGAAAAATGACTAAACAACAACAGCAACATTCTTAACTGAATCGTGCTAATCCAGTGGTGGGGAACCTGTGGTCTTGAGGCCCACATGTGGCCCTCTAGGTCCTCAAGTGAGGCCTTTTAACTAAATCCAACTTCACTGAACAAATCTACTCAATAAAGGATTTGTTCTGTAAAATTTGGACTAAGTCAAAAGTCTGCACCATGTGTGAATCGCCCTTGTGGTGGGTGAATCTGCTGTCTGGGGCTCACTCTTGCTCTGTGCTGTGTGTCCCTGTGTGCTCTGTGATTTGTGATCCTCCTGCTCAGTCCTACATGTGTACTTTCCTGGACTGGAAATCTACCACAATCCATCTCCCACTGGATTCTGTCACTCTAAAATCCATTCAGATTCACTTTTTAGAGGTTACTATTGGAACTTACTGAGGAGTTCAGATAAGTTCCTTCTTCCATTCCGCTATCTTGGCTCCACTCCCTGCTACTTTTTCTCTCAATGGTAAATTATTATCATCATTCATTTTTAAGCAAAATGTACTCCTTTAAATATTTAAAAGTTTTCAAATGCTTTGACCACATTCATTTATCAGCTCCATCCATAATCCAACATCATGCAAATTGAAAGAGAAGTTACTTTTCTCACAGCTTTTCTGATGCAATGGTCTCCCAAATTTTGCAATATAAGAAAAAATATTTAGAATGTAATAATATATAATTTAATGTATTTAAAACTTGAAACAAAACTTATTGCCAGTCAGATGACATCAGTTTAGTTGAATGCATTTCCAAATTTTCTCATATATATTTTCATTCATTTGATCATTTTTGGCATTTTCAGCGATTATATTCAAGACCAATATAGAACACTTTTCATTTCCTAAAATTTATATAGTGCTTACCATGTGCTAAGCTGTATTAAGCACTTTACAATTATTATTTGATTTGATCCTCACAATAACCCCGGGAGGGTAGATGTTATTATTGTTCCCTTTACAAATGAGGAAACTGAGGTAAAAAGAAAGATGAAATAACTTGATAAAGATCATACAGTTAATAAATTTCTGAGATATGATTTGAACTCAGTTTTTCCTTATCCACACATTTTCCTTCCATGTTGCTTTAATGTCAAGGAGCAAATGTATTTTATATTGAATATGCCACACTAATACTAAAAGGAGAAGATATCTCACTTTAATACAACCATACTATAATTTAGTTTCAGCACAAACCTCAGCCAAATCAAATATGGATTTATATTCACAAATAATAACATTCAAAATCACAATTTTCCAAGGACTGTTATCTGCCAGAGCTTCTAATTTCAGGGCTTACATTTCAGTTCATATTTTTTTTTAATGTGATAGTACTCTCACCTCTTTATGACTTTTTTGTTTTTGGTTTCTTTAAAATTGTCCAGTGAACCAAATCAATTCCTTTGATTTCTAAACCAACCCTACCTATATACTTTAAGAGAGTAGATAACATGCACTCTTCACCTTTCCATTAGCCTCCTAATATTTGCAGTTTGAACTCTGGGATAGGGAGGGGCTTCACAAGGCAGGCTCACAGTCCCATCCCCCCTCCAATGGAATTCATGAGATCATCAGGCTCGGGATTGTTCCTTTCAAATGGTCTTTCAAGGACAGAGTGTTGTCTATCTGAAATTGCTAGCAGTAATTTTCTCTAAAAGTTTCATAAAAAGTTTCTTATCTCAAAAGAATAAAACCATTCTCAAATCTCTTAAACTGTCTCTCTTCTTTGTCCTTTAATAACCCTCTAGTGGACTTTGATTAAAGGGTATCAACTGTGAACTAACATTTCATTTTACATTTTGATTCTTCACTTCTCTTTACCTATTCTGTTTTCTTAAGTCTATCTTATAATGTTACTTAATCATATTTGAGCCTAACATTTCACTGCATAGACTATTTTAACAGGTGACTTTGCTACTAATTTACCTAAATAATGGATTTCTGTTGAATCATTTCACATTAGATTAAATTCTCCTTATTTTCCAAATAGATGAAATCAACTTCTACTAGAATAATACATCTAATACAAGGAAGGGGGGAGAGATGTGGGCTGTTGGGATTAATCTTAATCTTGCTTCAAAATCCCCAAATCCACTAAAGTATTTTAGCAGTTAGCATAATTTGGAAATTTATAGTACAGATATTACATTTTAGATACAATTTTTAGTCTCTAGTTTGTAATGCCATAAATTTCTACAAACTAGGAACAAGTTTTGTTTCCTTTTTTTTTCTATCTTTATCTCTACAATCTCCATCCTGTCCAGGATTATGAAGGCAGAGAGAAAAAATAAGTTTGCAATTTTTCCTCCTTATCTTCTACTGAGAGCCTATTCAAAAGTCAGTGAGATTCCCTGCTTAGTATTACTGATATCTGGGAGAGCTGTTTTGAGATTCTGTCTTTTTAAGCATTCTTTCTGTGCTTTCTCACAGCAGATTTTTGTGTGATGAGGTGTTGTTTGTCAAAGTTCTACAAGATAAAAAAGACCTGATGTTCACTAGAGAACTTCTGAAGCAGAAGCCCAATCAAACCTACCTCATTGCCTATATCACCACTTTCCTTGTCCCACTAAATATTTATTTCCTTCTTATCTGATTATTCCCTACAAAAGTGATTTATTTTTAAAAATTAATTTATTTTTAGTTTTCAACATTCACTTCCATAAGATTTTGTATTCCAAATTTTTCCCTCTCCCTTCTTCCCACTCCAAGATGGTGTGCAATCTTATATAGGCTCTCTCTATATACATTCATATTAAGCATATTTTCTTGTTAGTCATGAAAATGTTAGTCATATTGTAAAGAAGAATTAGAGTCAATTGGAGAAACCACAAGAATGAAGAAGCAACAAGAAAGAGAGCAAATAATATGCTTCAATCTGCATTCAGATTCCATAGTTTTTTTTCTGGATATGGACAGCATACTCTATCATGAGTCTTTTGGAAATATCTTAGATCCTTGCATTGCTAAGAAGAGGTAAATCTATCAAAGTTAGTCATTGATTCATTTGAAATAAGAAGGATTTGAGGAAACAGTCTGAGATATATGATTTATTAGTAAAACAGGAATAATAAATGAATTAATGTATTCTAGGGTCATGAGTCCAGCATGATAACCTGGCACATAGAAAGCACATAAATGATTGCAGGTTAATTGATGGATCAACCCCTAAGTGGCAGGCACTGTACTTCTTAAGTTAGGGTAGAAGGGCTACCTTGTTACTCTTCAGTCTATTAGCCCTGCCTCACATTCAATGAGATATAATTACCATCCTGAAGAAAATGTTTTACTAATGAAGAGGTCTCAGTTCTTGGAGTGAAATTTCATTAAGTGTTGTTGGGGGGGAGGGTGGCTTCACTCCAATTTCTTGATGTCTTAGTGTGCCAATAAACTCTTTTGTCATTTCCTGAATTTGTCTTTAATTAACCAGGGCAAGGCTTGAACCAGGAGTTCTTTTTTAAACAATTTTGGAAATGTTGAGGAGATTTTTCACTTAAATTGCTGTCACTGGGTGAGCTCACAGTCCTACACAGCAGCTTGCACTGACTTTTGTCTGATTTGGTCTAAATGCACTGTCTGAACAATTAGTGGGTAGTGGTTGGAAAATTAAACTCTCCAAATTTAGGAAAGATAAGGAGAAATAGGTATTGAACAAATTTCTTTTTAGTCTTTCTCATTTGTGCAAGAAGAAGAAGCATGTACAGAAGAGGCAGGGGTGAGTAATGGTCTTGACTTTCACGAGAATCACCAAAAGGCAAGCAAGAACTAGTATACATACAGGATTGGGAAGGAGCAGGCTTCCTGCTGATTCCCACCTAAGCAAACTGAAAAAGAGAGCATAGCACTCTTAAGAAATCACTTTTGTAGTCATTCCCCAAGTGATAAATGGTCAAAGGATATGAACAGACAATTTTCAGAAGAAGAAATTAAAGCTATCTATAGTCATATGAAAAATGCTTTAAATCACTATTGATTAGAGAAATGCAAATCAAAACAACTCTGAGGTACCACATCATACTTATCAGATTGGCTAACATGGCAAAACAGGAAAATGAAAAATGTAGGAGAAGATGTGGGGAAATTGAAACACTAATGCATTGTTGGTAGAATTGTGAATTGATCTAGCCATCCTGGAGATCAATTTGGAGCTATGCCCAAAGGGTTACAAAACTCTACATACTGGTGGTAGAACCAAGATGGTGAAGTAAAAGCAGGAACTTGCTTGAGCTCCTGCTCCAAACACCTCCAATACCTGTAAAAGAATGTCTCAATACAAATTTTAGAGCTACAGAGCCTACAAAATGACAGAGAGAAAAAAAATCTCCTGCTGAAAGCAGCCTGGCAGGCTGACAGGAAGGTTGTATCACACCAAGCTCAGAGTGGAACATAGTCCTTCATGAGCTGTGCCAACCCAGATGAGTGATGGCCCAGATTCATGGCAAAGACCTACCAGAACAGACTTCAGGAGAGTAAATCACTGGCGTTTCCATACTTCTCAACCCATAAATGCCAAAGAGAAATTAAAAGGTCGGTAGGGGAACTCTGGTGGAACTGGGTGAAAGAAGAGTGTGGTCCGGCCTCTGGCTCTGGGGCAGCATAAGTGGCAGTAACTTCAGCTACTGCTGCATGGCTGCCTCCTCAGCTCCAGGCCTTCAGATTGTAGGGGGACCAAGCAACCACTCAGAGCGGAATTACACTTGCTTTGACCTGCTTGGATCTGAGTCTCAGTCTTGGCTGGCAGTCCTAGGGTGAGGAGTGCTAGTATGGCAAAGTTTGTGGCAGCTGTAGAAAGGGCACCTTCCTCATAACTCTGACAATAGCTCTGGCAGCAGCTGCACAAATCCCCAGAAATTTAGGACGCAACACTCTCCACTCTGGAAGCAGAGTTCTACCATGGCAAAGAACTCAAAAGTCAAGTAATTGGCTGGCAAGATGAGCAAACAGAGGAAGCACAATAAGACTATAGGATCTTTTTTGGGGGGGGGAGCAAAGAGAATCAAAACATAGAACCAGAAGAAGACAACAAAGTCAAAACTCCTGCATCAAAAGCTTCCAAAATATAAAAAAAAATGAACTGGTCACTGGCCTTGGAGGAGTTCAAGAAGGATTTTGAAAATCAAGTGAGAGAAGTAGAGGAAAAACTGGTAAGAAAAATGAGAATGATGCAAGAAAATCATGAAAAATGAGTCAACAGCCTGACTGAAGAAAATAACACCGTAAAAAAGTGACTAAATCAAATGGCAAAAGAGGCCCAAAAAGTCAACAAGGAAAAGAATGCTTTAAAAAGCTGAATTTGCCAGATGGAAAAATAATTTCAAAAACTCACTAAAGAAAATAATTCCTTTAAATTTAGATTGGAGTAAATAGAAGTTCATGACTTTATGAAAAATCAAGATACTATAAAACAAATCTAAACAAATGAAAAAATAAAAAGCAATGTGAAATATCTCATTGGAAAAAC
Source organism: Petaurus breviceps papuanus (assembly GCF_028583685.1). NCBI lineage: Eukaryota > Metazoa > Chordata > Mammalia > Diprotodontia > Petauridae > Petaurus > Petaurus breviceps. The sequence goes on along the minus strand of NW_027187298.1, from coordinate 2,921,367 downwards.
CACTGACCTGGAAACAGATCCAGGAGAGATAATTTTAAAATTATTGGACTGCCTGAAAGCCATGATCAAAAAAAGAACCTAGACATCATCTTTCAAGAAATTTTCAAGGAAAATTGCCCCAATATTCTTGAAACAGAAGGCAAAATAGAAATCAAAAGAATTCACCAATTGCCTCTTGAAAAAGATCCCCAAAAGAAAATTCCTAGGAATATTATAGCCAAATTCCAGAGTTCCCAGGTCAAGGAAAAAATATTATAAGAAGCCAGGAAGAAAACAATTTGAGTATTGTGGAAATATAGTCAGGATAACACAAGATCTAGCAGCTTCTACATTAAGGGATTGAAGGACTTGGAATATATTCCAGGGGTCAAAGGAGCTAGGATTAAAACCAAGAATCACCTACCCAGCAAAACTGAGTATAATGCTTCAGGGAAAAATATGGTCATTCAATGAAATAGAGGACTTTCAAGCATTCTTGATGAAAAAACCAGAGCTGAACAGAAAATTTTACTTTCAAATTACAAGAAGTAAGAGAAACACGAAAGAGAAATCATAAGGAACTTATTACAGTTGAACTATTTACATTCTTACATGGAAAGATGACATTTGTAACTCATGGGACTTTTCTCAGAATGAGGACAGTTAAAGAGATTATATATGTATATATATACATATATGTATACATACATACATATTTAAGTATAGGTGGGTATATGTGTGTATGTATATATGTGTGTATATATGTGCATACATCTATACATAGACAGAGGGCACAGGGTGAGTTGAATGTGAAGGGATCTTATAAAAAAATAAAATTAAGAGGTGAGAGAGGAATGTATTGAGAGAAGGAGAGGGTGAGAGATAGAATGGGATGGATTATCTCAAATAAAGGAGGCAGGAGAAGGCTATTACAATGGAGGGGAAGAGCAGGAAGGTGAAAGGGAATGAATCAACCTCACATTGGATTTGGCTTAAGGAGGGAATAACATACACACTCAAATGGGTATCTTATCCCGCAGGAAAGCAGGGGAGAAGGGGATAAGAGGGGGGATGATAGAAAGGAGGGCAAATTGGGGGAGAGGGTAGTTAGAAGCAAACACTTTTGAAAAGGGACAGGGTCAAAAGAAAAAAAATAGAATAAATGGAGTCAGAATAGGGTAGAAGGAAATAGCCTTTCACAGAATGACTACTATGGAAATGCTTGGCATTACTACACTTGCATATCCTATATTGAATTGCCTGTCCTCTCAATGGGGCTAGGTGAGGAGGGGAAAAGGGAGAGAGAATCAGTCTTTTTTTTCTTTTTGGAGGGCAGTTGGGGTTAAGTGACTTGCCCAAGGTCACATGGCTAGTTTTTGTGTTAAGTGTCTGAGGCCAGATTTGAACTCAGGTCCTCCTGACTCCAGGGCCAGTGCTCTACTCACTGCATCACCTAGCCACCCCTGTCATTCAAAGTTTTAAAAACAAATGTTAGGGGGCAGCTAGGTGGTGCAATGAATAGAGCAGGGGCCCTGGAATCAGGAGGACCTGAATTCAAATCCAACCTCAGACACTTGTCACACTTACTAGCTGTGTGACTTTGGGCAAGTCACTTAACCCCAATGGCCCTCCAAAAAGCAAAAAACCAAAAACAAACCAAAAAACCGCCAAATGTTTTTAAAATTTGTTGTTGTTTTTTTTTTTTTACATGCAACCTGGAAATAAGATATAGGGGGAATGGAGTATAGAAATCCATCTTGCCCTATAAGAAAGTAAGGGAGATGGAATTAGAGGGGATATAAGAGAGGGCAGATTGGGGAAGGAGTATTCAATATTCTTGCCATCTTGGAGTGGGTGGTAGGGGAGAGATGAGAAGAAAATCTGTAACAAAAATCTTTGGAAAATGAATGTTGAAAACTAAAAATTAATTTAAAATTAAATTTAAAAACCCCTCTACATACCCTTTTACACAGCATTATCACTTCTTGGTCTGTATCCCAAAGAGATCATAAAAATGGGAAAAGGACACATGTGTATAACAATATTTATAGTAGCTCTTCTTTTGGTGACCAAGAATTGGAAATTGAGGGGATACCCTTAATTGGGGACTGAATGGACAAGCTGTGGTATATGAATGTAATGGTATACTATTTTTCCATAAGAAATGATGAGTGGTTGGACTTCAGAAAAAACTGGGAAGATTTACATGAACTGATGCTGAGTGAGGTGAGCAGAACTAGCAGAACGTTGTACACAGTTACAACCACATTGTGTGATGGCCTGGCTAATAGGCTGAAGAGTAACAAGGAAGCCCTTCTACCCCAATTTAAGGAGCACAATGACTGCCACTTACCTTCTATGTGTCAGGTTATCATTCTAGGAAATGGGGAAATAGAGATAAAAAAAGAAGTAATCCCTGTCCTCAAAGCACTTTTATTAAGCTGAACAAACATATGAACACAAGTCTATAGAAAATGTGTATAAAGTATATAAAGGAAATTTTGAGGAGAGCAGGACATACAGCTGTTGGAGAAAAAGAAGGACATAATATGCTGCTGGATAATTAATAATAAATGAGGAAACACTGTGAGCTATATGATTTATTAGTAAAACAGGAATAATAAATGGATCAATAGATGTTACAGGTCAGTCCAAAGGCTCTAAATACAGAGTGAGACAGATTTTTATGGATTAAAAACAATTAAATAAGACCAATTCATTGAAAGAAACAATAGAGTACAAACCAGGATACAAAATTGATTAATCTGATTTTCTAATTGGAAGAAAGATTAGGGACTTTCTAAAATGGGAAGGAGAGAGTTGAACATATGAATTCCCTGAAATCAGAAAAAGAGGTATCTCATTCCTCATTAGTATCTATGTTCAATCAAATGAAAATGGAAACAACTGATTGATAAATATAAAGCAAGTGTTCAGATATGACCCTTGGGTTGCTTGAGATGTAGAATTGTGAGAAAATTCAGTCAATCTTCATATCTGACTGGGTTTCTGGTCAGCACAACCTAAATCCTTAGTTAAGGGTCTTTAAGCAACAGGTAGAGGGGGTCCAGCTTCCCAGTCACATAGGGCTAAATTCAAACAATGCAATAAAGTTTTCTCACAATATCTGTAACTTTATAAAGTTTTCTCACAAGACAGAAATTGGATTAGACCCATAATTGAATAGAAAGGGATCTCAACTATATCCAGAATTGATTTACAAGGAGTATCATTCACTCAATTCCCACAATAATGTAGAAGGTAAATATACAGAAATTATTACTTAAATAATTTAGATGAATATTTAAAAATATACAAAGAAAAGCAAAATGAAACATGAAAGAATAAAAAAGGGAAAACCCACTACAATTAGGGTATGAAGATAGCATAAATAAAAATATGTAATTATTTATTTTGAGATGTATACATATATAAATTATATATAGTATAATTACATAATAAAATAATATGATACTAAATATAATAGTTACATAGAGACATATTTGCTTTCAGCACAGATGTCTAAAAAGTTACCGAAAACAAGATACACCAATTGATGGGCATCCCTCCAATTTCTATTTCTTTGCCACCACAAAGAGAGCTTCTATAAGCAATTTAGAACATACAGGTTCCTTTTCTTTTTTCCTAATCATCTTTGGAAATAGACCTAGTAGTGGTATCGCAGGGTCAAGGGTTACAGGGAGCTGAATTCCTTTGGGCATAATTCCAGATTGCTCTCCAAAATGATTTGATCAGTTCACAATTCTACCAACAAAGAATTAGTGTCCCAATTTTTCCACATCCCCTCCAACATTTGTCACTTTCTCCTTCAATCATTTTACCCAATCTGATAGGTATAAAATGATTTCCCAAAATTGTTTTAATTTGCCTTTCTCCAATCAATAATGATTTAGAACATTTTAATGACTTTAAATTTTTTTGATTTCTTTATCTAAAAACTGTCTGTTCATATCCTTTGACCATCTATCATTTGGGGAATGATTCATATTCTTATAGATATTACAACATAATGAAGAGTGAAATGAGCAGAACCAAGAACACTGTATACAGTAAAAATAATATTTTTAAGAAAAACTTTGAGGGAATAAGTAATTTTGATATTGTAAATACCAAATTTAACTATAAAGGACCTATGAAGGAAGACACTATCTTCATCCAGAGAAATAAATGATAAATAAAACCATGTATAGAATGATTTTACATATTCATGTATATTTAAGTATACATATATGTGTGCATATGTAAATACATACATGTTTGTGTTGAATGGCAGTCGTCTTGTGTGGGTGGAGGAAAAAAATAAAAAAGAAATTTACATGATAACATTATTATATATTTAAAAGGAATAGTAATTTGTACAAAACAGATTTGCAAATTCTTGTGCAATCATCTTTTTAGTGTACTATGTTATGGAAAAACTTGTTTTATTCCATAAATTAAATAAAAATTTACAAAGGAGAAACCAAAGATACCACTTTATGAAACTGCACTTTAATTTCTAGTATTATATATTTATGTCTCAGAGTCTGAGGGGGGATCAATATAGTGTAGTCAGTCAGTGAGTGAATGAATGAATGGAAAAAGAAAACATTTATTAAGTGTTTACTATGTACAAAGCACAGTGCTAATCTCTTGGGACACAAATAGAAACATAAGATGATTCCTATTCTCCAGGAGCTCACATTATGAGAGAAAAAACACAAATAGAAGGATTCAGCTGCAAGTTGAGCATTAAACCTGGAATCAAGATACTTGGATTTTAATCTCCTTATTGCTTGTGTGACTTTGGGTTAATAGTATTCCTCTTTGGTAAAATGGGATTTACATTATATCCTTACAAGTCTGCATTACACACCATAGGATGCAACTGGGGACAGGAATGGGGAAAAATTGGTCTCAATTTCAAATTTGCTTCTTTTTTTTTGGAGAATTTCAAATTTTCACATAAATCCAACTTGGTTTTGAGGTTGAGAGGTAAATTTGGGGAAAGACACAGAAAATTTGGGACACAGGCCCCGTGGGCCAAAGGGGCTGGAGAGTGGGAGGATGGCAAGGCACTAGGTTCTTTGTGGTAGAAAGACAGAGACATAGGTACTTGTGAGATTCTGAGATACAGAGAGATCGCTGCTGGAGAGACTATCACCTAGAGATGGAGGAGGTTAGAGCAGGTAAGAGTGCTTAATGGGGTAGGGTCACAAACATCAGAAATGGAGAGAAGGGAGAAAACAAGCATTATAATAGTTTCTTATTTAGTGAATTATTCTAGTTCCCACATGTGGTTGATTCAGTCTGTTCAGTGAGAATTGCTCTCAGAACCCTTAATTTTGCCATCCAGGAGGAAAGCTCTAATTGTTTTATCCTAAGTATGCCTCAATTTACCTCCTCAGATTATTGTGAAAAAAAGCATTTTGTATATCTTAAAATACTCCATATGTGATGATAATGACAATGATGATGAGGTCAATGATGATAAATAGATAGTGAGTATATTGTGCTTAAAGTTTATAAAGTGTTTTCCGAATATTATTTCAATTTACACTAACTATAACTCTGGTAGTGTATGTATATTATTATCCCCATTTTGTAGATGAGGAAGCTAAAGCAAACAGAGATTATATGACATACACAGGGTCACACAGCTAATAAATGTGTGTCTGGATTTGAAGTCAAGTACTACTGATTCCAGGCCCATCATGGCGCTCCTAGTTACCTCTATTATAAGTTACTGCTACCATTGTAGGGAAGCTGTGTGTGTGGGGGGGGAGGGAATTTGAGTAGATTAAGCAAACCCATCAGATTGTTTATTAATCCCCAAAGTCATCAAAATTGACTAGTGTTAAAACAAATGAGTTTCTAAATCAGGCTTAGTGTTTACCTACTGTTTAATGGACTCTCAGAATCTATAATTGTAATAGACCATACAGATCACCTACTGCATTGCCCACATTTATAAAATGAAAACAAGGCTTTGATATTAAGTGACTTGGTCCAAGGTCATACATTTACTTAGAGGAAGCACCAAAATCCAGTTTTATCCAAAAAGCCAGTCTCCCTTCCCATATCACTCTACCTTATGTGTCAATATTAGATGAATCTTAACTGATTTGGGTAGGGCAGCCAGGTGGTACAGTAGATAGAGTATTGGTCTTGTCAGGAATCCTCTTTTTTATCAGTTCAACTATAGCCTCAAACATTTACTCACTATGTGACCCTGAGCCGATCTCTTAGCCCTTTTGCCTCAATTACTAATTTGTAAAATAGGCTGGAGAAGGAAATGGCAAATCATGCCAAGAAAAATGAAAATGGGGTCATAAAGAGTCAGACACAAACAAACAATAACAACAAGAAACTGATTTTAGCAAATTCAGTGTAAAAGACTCCAGAAGAATGACTAGCTATTCATTACTAGAATGAAGTCACAGGGCCTGGTAACCTTTTTCAATCTCTGGTCTTTAAGTGATTACACAGTTTGCCTTCGATGCATTACTTTGGGCTTCCCTCATTAGGGAAACTATATTTTAATTCCACCTGCACTCAGATAGCGGAGGAAAAAATTCTTCCACTAGGAAGGTAGGTGTCACAGTGAATACAACGTTATTTTTGGAGTCAGTAAGAACCAAGTTCAAATTAAGCCATAGATATTAGTGGTATGACCTTAAGCAAGTCCCTTAAAGCACCCCCCCCCCCAAGTTAAGCTCTTGCCTTTTGCCTATAAAATGAGAATAATCATAGTACTTATCTCCTAGGGTTGTGGTGAAGATAATGTAAGATAATATTTGTAAAGCATGCAGAAAACTTTAAAGCACTATATAAATGCTAGATGATAATAAAAATAATAATTATTATTCACAAAAATTGTTAGTAGTTGTCATTAGTGTCATCCACATTGTTGTAATTTGGAGCAATCATTATCCTAGCTGTCATCATTGTTGAAAGAAATAGTTCTCAAAATATGGCCCAGGTACCTCTGTGTATCTCTGAGACCCTCTTAAGAGCTCAATGAGGACAAAGCTATTTTCATAATAATAATAAAATGATTAATTTCTAATATTCTGAATATCAATACATATAACCCATAATTAAATGCTTTTTGATGAGTCTTCAATAAGGCACCCTCCTTACCTACCAAACTCAGATACAAATTTGCCAAGCAAGCCATGAGTTCATAGATTGCCTCATCGTAGATGGAAGAACATCACCATTATAATCCTCTGGAGCTCAGAAAGTGCTATCCTACTGACCCAGAGCACAGAGATTATTGCTTTAGTATATGCAAGGAATGATGTCAGTAGTCATTTTTTAAAGTCCTTAAGGCTCATAGGAAGCTTGCTGAAGAAATCTGTGCCCACTCTGAAGTAAATGCTAGGAAACACATTTTGTATGATTGGTTGCAGGAGAGTTGAGTAAAACTCAAAATCCCTTCCTCCATCCCTCCCTAGCTCCCTACCTCCCTCCCTCTCTCCCTCTCTTCCTTCCTCCCTCCCTCTCTTCCTTCCTTCCTTCCTTCCTTCCTTCCTTCCTTCCTTCCTTTCTTCCTTCCTTCCTTCCTTCCTTCCTTCCTTCCTTCCTTCCTTCCTTCCTTCCTTCCTTCCTTCCTTCCTTCCTTCCTTCCTTTCTTCCTGCCTTCCTTCCTGCCTTCCTGCCTTCCTGCCTTCCTGCCTTCCTGCCTTCCTGCCTGCCTTCCTGCCTTCCTGCCTTCCTTCCTTCTTATATAGTATCAGAGTCATGGTTTCAGCTGTTCAATTAAAATATCATTCTAAGCTCAGTAACCCACTCTACTTCTTTCTACTTATTCTTAGCTTGCCTAATGCGTAGCCATAGAAGTAAAACTTCAAAATCTATCTCACAGCCCAAAGCTCGCTCAGCACATTAGAGGGGTTTTCCTCACTGTTTTAGGGGGCCATATCCCACACCCAGGAAACATAATGAAACATTTTATTACTTGCCAGCCAGTGTTCTATATGTGACTCCTCACTTGCAAGCATGTATTTAACCATATTATAGGATGAAGTTTGATTAAAAGAAGGGAAAAAAAGTGAACTCTCTTAATGAACTATTGAAAAAGAAATATACCCTTCAATAAATATTCTTTTCCCAAAGTTAGTCTCTTTCACATAGAGATGTAACTAGTTTGTGAATCAAGTAGGCAAGAGCACTGGAAGGAATACTTATTTTGGTGTTGGAACTTGAGTTCAAATCCAGATTGTTTCACTTCTATTAACTTTGTGACTCAGGGAAACTTACACCATTTGGGGCCTCAATTTCTATAAGATGTAAAATAAAGATGAATTAGAATACCTCAAAGGTCCCATCTAATCTAGGATTCTCTATTGCAAAGGGTCACAAGGTGCTGTATATTGCTTTCTGTCACGGCGCCTACTATAATCCCAAACAACTGGAGAGCAGCCTTAGACATTGTTCTATGGCAAATCTAACTCCTTTACCAGCACAAAATTTTCTCTCTTTCCAGCTTTTATTGCTCTCTGTTGGGGAAGGTATCTAGAACGTTCCTTTTTTTTTTTTAGTAGGAAACACAAATTTGGTGTAATGGAAACACCATATTTAGAGTTCAAGGACCTCAATTCCAACACTTGTTCTACTGACTTGAGTCATTCAGACTCTCTGGGTTTCAGTTTCTTTTGTAAAATGAGGAGTTTCAACTAGAAGACTTAAGCTCCTTGCTAGCTCTAAATCTTTCATTCTGTAACATAGTGTCAGACTAGAGAACTTTTATCTGACTTTCTGCTTTTCTATAATCTTTGCCTGCCCTGACCTCATAAAAATTTGTTCAGGGCTTAGAACGACTACCATCCTCTGTTTCCATTAATGGTTCTAATTACCTGAGACTGGATTTAGATATGATAGCTTTAGATATCCTTTCACCCTTGTCAACTGGGAGGGAGCGACCGAGCTACAGTGGTAATTTTTCATTTGTCCATAAGTTGAGAAAGTACTCTAATTTACTCTATCTTTCTTTCAGGGCAGCTAGGTGATGCATTGGATAGAGTTCTGGGCTTGAATTCAGGAAGACCTGAGTTCAAATAGGGCCTCAGACACTTATTAGCTGTGTGACCATGGGCAAGTCGCTTAACCCATATTTGCCTCAGTTCCTCCTCTCTAAAATGGGGACACATTGGAGAAAGAAATGGCAAAACACTCCAGCATCTTTTCCAAGAAAACGCTATGATGAGTAAATGGAAACAATAACAAATCTTTCTTTTATTTCCCAATCTCCTCCCCACCCCCCAAAAATAAATCTTTCTGAAGCACATGGGAGGGGTTATTCAAATCAATCTAGGCTTTAATAAGTTTCACCTCTTGTATGAAAAGATCAGTATTCTAAGACCGTCAAACAGTGATATGTTATTATTTAGCTCTCATTCTTGTTATCTATCAAGTAGGGAATCCAATAAGTACCAGGCATAATATAATTATTGTGACTTCTATTTATTGCCTTAAAGTAATACTTCCAATAACCATAGGCCACACTTGATAGATTAAGAATTAGAATGGATGATAGAGGTCATTTATTCCAACTATCATTTGAAAGAAGAAAACCTAAGGCTGGAGAAGTTAAATGATTTTTCTAAGGTCCCACTCTATGGGACAGAAGGAATTTTGAACACAGACCTTTCAACTCTAAATCCAATATTCTTTGTCCACCATTTCTGCCTCCCATCTGAAAGTCCACTTAAATTTATTGTATTCTACAATTTTATAACCTGCTTAGAGGGAAAAATAAAAATTGAATCAAGATGATTTTTTACCCTAAATTTTCCCAAATTCCATCATAGCATAAATATGACTTGGAATATTCACAAAGGGTTAAATGTCTAAACCCAGAGGCATTCTAGTCCAATATACTGGTTTTAGAGATGAGGAAATGGAGACCGAGGGAGGTAAGTGACTTGCCCAAGGTCATATACATAGTAAACACCAGATGTGCAATTTTTCTTCTACTGTATCATACTGTATCCTGAGAAAGAACTAGAGAATTATAAGCTCTGGCAGGAAGTGAAAAGGTATCCAGGGTAGATTCTGATGAGCAATGTGTCTGCCATGCAAAAATTAACTAATTTGAGTTCAGAGAGAGTTATTACCAGATGGTAACAACACTGGTAAATAATCCCCTAAAGTGAAAAGACATAGATCTTCATTAGTGGAGTACTTACTCATCCTCCAAATTATGTGATTATTCCAAACAATGAAATGAGGGATGCTTAACGTAGAGGAAGTTAATGCCCAAAGGGCTATAAAAAGTGTATACACTTTGACCCAGCAATACCACTTCTAGGGCTATATTCCAAAGAGATCATACAAGTGGGAAGAGGACCTGTATGTACTAAAATATTTATAGCAGCTCTTTTTGTGGTGGCAAAGAATTGGAAAATCAAGGGGATGTCCATCAATTGGAGAATGGCTGAACAAGTTGTGGTATGTGAATGTAATGGAATACTATTGTGCTATAAGAAATGAGGAGCAGATAGATTTTGTAATAACCTGGAGACACTTATATAAACTGATGCTGAGTGAGGAGAGCAAAACCAGGAGAACTTTGTACACAATTACAGACACATCATATCTGTGATGACTAACTTTGAAAGACTGGGCTCCTCTCAGTAATGCAAGGCCATAAGACAACCCCAAAAGACTCATGATGGAAAGGGACATCCACACACAGAGAAAAGAACTACAGAGTCTGAATGCAGATTGAATCTAACTAATTGCTCTCTCTCTCTCTCTCTTGCTCTCTCGTGATTTGTTTTGTTCCTTCTTTTTTGTTGTTTATAACTCCATTGGTTATAACTTCTTTACAAATTGATTAATGTTTAATACAAAGGTATTTGTAGAATATATAATGGATAGCATGCCACCTTTGGGGGGGGGAGGGGGAAAAGGGGAAGAGGGAGATAATTTGGAACTCAAAGGATTGTGGAATTAATGTTGTAAACTAAAAGTAAATAAATATATTTTAAAAATAAAGTAGAGTAGGTTAAATGTTTTGGTATGCCATTTTAACAAAGGTTTGGGGAATGAATGAAGGAAGGAAGGAAGGAAGGAAGGAAGGAAGGAAGGAAGGAAGGAAGGAAGGAAGGAAGGAAGGAAGGAAAGAAGGAAGGAAGGAAGGAATAGGAAAGAATTAAATCTTAGATGCAATAAGGTATTGTGCTCTTTTGTAAAGCTGGTACTTTGGCCTCTGCTAATTTACTTCTTCAGAGATGTGTCAAGTTACATTGAAGATCAGCTCAGTTAGTCTCACTTTGAAGTCTCTGAAATGGCAGTGTTAGGGTGGCTTGAGCCTGAGATTCAAGGAATCAGTAACACATTCAAACATCATATTTCCTCACTAAGATGACAGTTCAAAAATTGATTTTTAAAAAATGCATCATCTTTGTCTCTCCTTCCTTTGGGAGGTGATGGAATAAAGAGATCCTTTTCTCTTACTGAATGAAATAACTTTTGTTCCATCACCTATATTTTGTATTTGAAATGGTTCAATGTAAAAACCATCATTGCTTTCTTCTTCAGGGAAATAAGTGACAAAGTGTACCTCTGTCTCTCACATTGTGAGAGTATGGCTCTCATACTTGATGTTGGAGTTGCTGATGTGCTTCTAGCATACATGATGCCAAGACCAATAATAGTTTTGGAGTTAGCAGTTCCTTTACAGTTTCAGTCATGTCTAACTCTTTGCAACACCATTTGGGGTTTTCTTGGCAAAGAAATGGTGACGTGCCATTTTCTTTTCCAGCTTATTTTGCAGATGAGGAAACTGAGGCCAGTGGGGTTAAATGATTTGCCTAGGGTCACACATAGCAAATGTCTGAGACTAGGTTTGAATTCAGGAAAATGAGTCTTCCTGACTTTGGGTTCGGCATTAATGCCACCTTGCTACCAAGAGACCTGGGTTCAAATCAAAATTTTGAAATTTAGTAGCTTTGTAGCTTATAGCTCTGTAGAAGCTTAGTAGTTTGACCTTTAGCAAGTCAATTAATTAATAGCTAACACTAATATGGTGTAGTAATGTTTGCAAAATGTCTTGTATACCGTAGGTCTCACAATAACCCCATATAATATTACAGACATTTTTATACCCATTTTACAGAAAGAGAAACTGAGGCTCAGTAGGCTGAAATGACTTGCCTAATTAAGCATAGTTAATATAGATTTGGCCTTTAAACCCAGGTCTTCTTTCAATCTATTCCTTTCCTATACAGCACTTCTGCTTGAGCCTCATTTTCCTTATCTGAAAATCAAAGATAGTGATAATACCTTTCCTGTGATAATAGTGATCATTTATATACCACTTCTATATTTTCAAAGCTCTTTATGCATATTATCCTATTAAATCCTAAAAACAACCCTGGGAAGCAGATGGTATTATTATTTTCATTTTACAGTTGAGGAAACTCGGGCACACAGTAGTTGAGTCACTTGCTCAAAGTCACACATCTATTAAGTATCTGAAGCTTGATTCAACTTATCATTCAATCCTGACTTCTGGTCCAACACTGTTCACTGTTCTCCTGTCAATATTATTGAGAAGAATGATGGTAAAATAGAAACCATTTTATACCTGGAGTCATGAGATAAATGGGTTTGAATCCTACCTCTGACATTTTTTAGATGTGTGATTCTGGACAAGTCCTTTCTCGAATTCTCTGTTTCTTCATCTGTAAAATGGGAGGAAATATATCTGTACTTAACTCATAGGGATTTTTATGAAGATCACACGAGATAATACACATATGATCCTTTGCAAATTTTAAAATACTATCTAAATCTCATCTGTCAATGAGATCACATCATATCACTTGAATATTTGAACAACCTTAGAGTGTTATGGAAGCAGAAGCCATTTTTTTTTTCAGAATTGTAAGTGATGTAAATGGTCTTTGATACTCATTTCAAACTTGGACATTGGGTGTTGTGCTTGACTCAGCTTTTCTAACGTCTATATTCAGATCACATAATATAAAAAGTTAAAATTCCTTCCTGATAATTTGCATGGCTTCTGAACTCCTTATGAATTTCTTCACCCCCCCCACTTCAAATATGGGCAATTCATAAAAATAATACATACAATTTAGGAAGAGTGATTTGGAGAAATCAACAAATTTCACAAATGCTAACAGACCTTTAAGACAGTCTGTGACTATGATCCTCATGCACCTGGTTGTACAAATTCCTATTAAAAGAGGAGAAACTTAATGCTACAACTGTCCAGTTTGGTACCCAGGATATCAGTGTTGGGTCTGTAGATCATGATATCTTCCTCCTGAAATATGAAGGAAAACTCCAGGAGATTCTTAATTATTCATTCTCTCTCTCTTTCTCAAAAAATTTAAATATCTGACCTTGAATGTTATCAATGGAAAAGAAATGTTCTAGGAGTTGGGAAGCCTGATATTGGCTCTATCACCAGCTAACTGTGGGAAGAGAAATGGATTTTGAGTAAGAAGAAACTTGTCTTTCTTACCTAATTCCTATATCGCCTTGAGAAAATCACTTCTTTCCAAGTGTCAGCTCCATTGTCTGTAAAATGGTGAGACTGGCAAGATGATTCCTAAGATTCTTTCAGAGTTTTATTTCTAATTCATAGGAGTTGAGTGACTTGCCTAGGGTGACATAATTTAATAAATAGCAGTGAAAAAATTCAAACTCTGATCATGAGACCACAAGTTCCATACTACATCTTTTGTACCAAGTTCTTTATAATAATTGTCAATAGACAAATATATTCCCAATTGAGTTAGCCAATCACAAATTATTAAATTCAGTGTAGGAATTCAGAGTACCTGCCTACATATAAGATACTGTTTTGTCTTCAATATAAAAGCCATGACAGACTCTTGGTCTTTCTATACTACTCTAGAGGTTTCTATTCCCTTTGTATCCACACCTTCTGCAGTTTTACTTCCCCTTGACTTGTTACACTAATGAATTTAAATCAGGTTTTATTGAAGATTTACATCCATGCAGTGGATCTGTGCAAGGTTTATCTTCTGAAATGAATCAGTGTGAATTAGATGTGGGTGGGAGAATATGATAAGAAAATGCACTCAGCTGGTAAAAATGTGTCCAGCTAAGCAGTTTCAGAACTGATCCATTTCAATAAGCCAGATGCTGGAACCAGGCCATCAGCTGTGACCAGCCACCATGACAGTTTCTATACAGAGATAAATATGCATGGAAATATCAATGTTTAGAATAGAGTACACACAAGAAATACTTAAAAATGCAAGCCCCAAATGAACCATTAGGTCTACTGTAGACACTGACACTAGGAGATACTGACAAAGTAGCTTGGAAAAACAACAATAACTCCTCTTTATTAAACATAAGATGAATCACTAAAGAAAAACTGACTTGAAGATTCTAATCCTCAATTTCCCTATTAGTTGGATGGTCCACTAACTGAGCTTACTCAAGCTCTTAGTAATTAGAATGATAATGTGAACAAATTTACTGGCCAGGGTCAAAGTTTGGAGGAGTTTCTAATTTAATGTGTTGTTATTTATTTTCAATATTACAAATATACTAATCTATGATCTCTTTTTATACTAATTGAATATGTATTTATATTTTTAATGAATTTTCACAAAATCATGCTATCATATTCTAAAATCTTTACGGTCTAATGGATTCTTCAAACAAACTTGTTGAAAAGCTAGCAAGATAATTGTGTTACTTTTAAGATCTTTTTTTATAAGATCTTTGAGAAAAAAGTGAAGGTATTGTTCAGTCATTATCAGAAGCAAAATGCAAATCATTTCATCAAATTAGGCTTAATATTTCAGAGAGCTTTAGAAAAGTTACTTGAAATCAGATTGTAATTATTATTATTATTTCTTGCCAATGTGGAAAATCAGACAGGGAGATGAGAAGCCTTTGCAAAATTGGTACAAAAACTAAGTTGTTAAACATGGTTTTTTTTTTCTAGCTTCAGAATTCTTGTCAAGGTTCGTGGTAAAAAGAGTGTAATAACCCTAACCATTCTCTCTCTCCTACCTAATAACCAATGTCTTGGTAATTTTTTTCCTGTTGTATTTCCTCCTAATTTCTAGTCTCTATAAGGACTTGTCCTGCGCATCTATGTAGAAGTATTTTAGCATTATGAGACCAAGTCTACCTCTAGACTTAGTTAAGTATAAGCTTATCTGTCAACTGTGGAAAGTTATTATATTTTCAAGCGTGAAGGTAAAATTCTCTGTTGAAAAGATGGTTTCAAGCTTCATGATCAAATATAGGATCTGAAATATTCTGGGCTATAGTATTCTGGCCATATATAGTTAGAGACTTTGGAAGATCCTTAATTTCATATTCCAAGATGGTGCCCTTCGCCATTCACAATAGGGTGTATATTCTTCCTTATTTCTTCCAATAGTAAGGATTGATTTGTGATGATAGAACCACGTTCTTTTGTCCAGTCCCCTAAATAACTCATGACACATATATGGAAAGATAGCTGGGGTATACTCTGTAGTTGTACAACAGAACAAAACCAGCTAGCTCACAAAGGGGTTAAAGACATGATCTTAGTTTCATTAACACATTTAGTTCTCTTTTATTTTATGGTCTGAGTGACAAACATGCTATTTAAACCCACATTACACCCGTATGACAACCACCACAGAAATCCAGTAGAACTTGAGGTCATGTCTATGTAACAACTGCAAACAAAACAAAACAAAACAAAACAGAAAAACAACTCAGTCACTTTGCTTAACTTGGTCAAAAGGCAACCAAGGTGCTAAAATCCTGCTTTCTCCAAAGTGGAAGGATCCTTTCATATAATGTAGTACAAACTTTACCACAAGTATAAATCCACTGTACAATATACCCAATGAGTAGTAGTTTATGCTGTCAAACACTTTGCATGTTGGAGAACTCACTACCATACAAGCTGACTCATTCCCATTTTGACCAGCTCCAATGGAAATGGGAACAACGATGACAAAAACAACCAGTTTGAGAATTAGGTTAGCTTGTTCTTAGTCTGGGTTCTCATGCTTGCTAGGTAGCTATAGTTAGTTGGCCTTAGGCAATCTACTTAATCTTTATGGATTTCAGCTTCCTAAATTATAAATCAAGTGTGTTGAACCAAAGGATCACTAAATGCACTTCCTGTTTTCTGATTTATAAGTAAGTCTTTTCATTATCTTGACTCTTCTATGTTTACCTCATCATTTGACTGTTAATAGTTCAATTATGCATGTGCTTGCTGTGTTCTAGACCCCTCTTGAAAATTGGTTTCAATAATTATCAAATCTATGCCAATTACTTCCAGATCTCTGTCTCTCTCTTTCTCTGTCTCTTTCTCTGTCTCTCTTTCTCTCTCTCTCAATCTCCCTCCCTTCAAATGTATGTATTTATATATATATTAGACATATATGTATATCATACATACAACACATACACACATATGTATATATAATGTATATACATACACACCTAAGATTCACTCCCACATCACAGAATGCCCCTTGTATGTTTTGAATTATAATTATCCTTTCCATATCATGGAACCCCCATCATGGTTCTGATATATTGTGGATCAACATAAGAAATTAAATGGTAATTTTGGGGGGGGGGGTTTGCAAAAGACAGAGATGACATGCAAAGGCCAGCAGATGGCACAGAAAAAGTTCAGAGACTCAGAAATGTATAAAATATATTTACAATATTATATAAAATCAATATATTTTATCCTTTAATACCATAATAATTCAGACTTCTCCTCTGGTATGAAGGAAAGACCAAAAAAAGTATGTGAATTTTCCAGATCGTGGGAGCACCATGCCCCTAACTCCCACTATGTGGGAGGGATAGCTGTATATGCCCTGCAGACATTTCAAATTCAATATATCCCAAACAGATTCATTATTTTTATACCCAAACCCATTCAGCTTCTGAAGCTTCCTGTTTCTATTAATGACTCCATCATCCTGCTAGACACTTTTATTTTTTCAACCTCAATGATATCCTTGATTACTTTACTCTTCCTTAATCCATAAATACTATCTTGATCCTATTGCTGTTCAGTCATTCAGTTTTGTCTGATTTTTTCATGACCCTGCAGACCATGCCAACACTGTCCATAATGTTTCTTGGCAAGGTTACTGGAATGATTTGCCATTTCTCCATCCAGTGAATTAAGGCAAAGAGATGTTACATGACTTTCCCAGAGTCAAGTATCTGAGGCCAAATTTGAACTCAGGTTTTCCTGACTCCAGGCCCAATGTTCTATCCACTGAGCCACCTAGCTACCTCAGAATTTTGATTCTACTTGTATATAACCTTTCAATCTGTCCACGTCTTTCCAGTCCTATAAAGGGTACCTTGGTTCAGACCTTCATCACTCCTTACCTAGACTGTTGCAATGTTCTCCTATGTTGCAGAACTGCCTTGAGACTTTACCTTCTAATTCTCCTCTAAACAGCTGTCAAAATGATTTTCCAGAGAATAGATCTGATCATGATCCTCTCTTGTTCAATAAACTCCAGTGTCTTTAATTTACCTCCAGAATCAAATGAAAACTTCTATTTGTCATTTAACACCCTTCATAATCAGGCTTGCACCAAGATTCCCAGCCTTATGAGACATTATTCCCATTGACAGGTTCTGTAATCTCTGGATTTAGAGTCTCCTAGAGTAATGAAAGGTTAAAGAACTTGCCTGAGGTCAGAAAGCTAGAAGATGACACAGGTAGGACTGGAACCCAGGGCTAAATGACTCAAAAGTAAACTCTCTAAAAGAGCTATTTTATCCAGAAGTTATTTTATTTATATGTATGTAAAATCCTTAGTACTTTTAGCCCTCGGGAAAAGCTAAAGTGGCTTTTCTAAAAATATCCCTATCTATATAGCTGTCAAACATGTAATTCCTATACTGGACAAATCACTTCCCTCCCCCACTTACTTGGCTCTTTTTTCCCTCTTTTTTTGGTAAAGGGATGTAGAAATACTCCCAGTAGATGCAAACATACATAAAATCCTGTTCTTTGTATGTTTTAATATTCCACAAAAATGACTTTTTACAAAAGCCTGTTATGTTTGTACTTTTAATTTAATATTAGTGGGACATCTGCCAAGCTAATGCAGGCACTTCTCTGTGCATTGGAAAACCCAATTAGGACTTGTTCGTAGTTTGATTATCAGTCAGAAACATGCATACAGAAATAGTCATTAGAGACTGGCTGAGAGCTGTGATAAAACAACAGACAACTGAATTATAGAGGTTCTGTCACTATCCCCACAACAGTTTTACATCTGCTTGATAAAGGACCAGCCACCAAATATCTGTGGTGTCATTTGGTGCCCACTGGAATTGCACTCCCATTACTGAAGATATTGTTCTGACTCTCTTTAGGATGTTAGTGAGCATTTCACAACATGCTATTTGCAGGCAGATGATAAACCGCTGCATTGTAGAGAGAGCACTAGTCAATCACTATCTCGGCCCAGCTCTTGACTAGCTGTGATTTGTGCTTTAGTTATGCACTGACTGCAGGGAGTCTATATGCCAGGCTGGTTTTAGGTATAGGCAGAATAGGTAGTTCTTGAGTGAGAATGTGTGATGAAGTGTGAGAAGAAAAACCTCCCTGTATTCCCACAGAAATTACATGAATTGGCATTTTTGTAGCATTTTAAAGTTTGCCAAGAGCTACACACAAAAAACACACACACAGAGTTTGATCCAATACTGGGAAGAGAGTACTACAGTTGTTATAAACCTCATTTTTCAGGTGAGGAAACTGAGTCACAGAGAGATTATGTAATTTGCCCAAAGTCACCCAGATAGTAAGGGGCAGGCTGACAATTAAACTCTTGACCTCTGAGCTCTCTTTGCGTTTAGGCTTTGACACAGCTCTCCTTTCTACTTTTAGCACTCTCCTCCATTGGCTTTTTATCTCACAGAATTAGAGCCAGAGGGGATATTAGAAGTCAACTCATATGATCCCCTCTTTTTGTATATGTATGCATGTATGTACGCATGTATGTGTAGCTTCTAATTGAAGTACCTTGTTTAAGATCCTGATCTAAGTCTTGCCATTGGGCCCAGATGGCTCTGGAAGAGAAAGTGAGACTGGTGACCACACAACACTCCCTCACTTCAATCCAATTCACTTGCAAGTCATGGCGCCACCTTCCTGATGCCATGGTCTTCTTCCAGAAAGAAGGACAAATAATGACAACTTACGTAATAAGTAAGAGAGTTTGGGTCTGATCCTTGTGTTCCAAATTCCACTTCCAAAGCCAGTGTGTTTTTTTCATTATGACATATTGCCTCCCCCAGACTCAGACTCTCTTTGGAATTCAGGAGCTAAAGATGCCATTCCTGCCTGAAAAAAATGCATCTCTCTTATATGGAAGGGACAAGGACATTATTCACTTCTGTTCATTAATTCCACACTACAAATGAATCTTTTTAGATTAGTTAGCTACCTAGTTATAGAAGAAGAGAAGGGAAAGAGAAGAAAGAAGAAACTAGGGATGGAGGGATAAGGCAAGACAAGATTGTGAAGGAATTAAACACAAGCCAAGCACATTTTAAATGGATGGAGGAGAGTAATGAAAAGCCTAACTGAGGGAAAATATTAGCAGGGGGTCACTAGACAGTCTGAGGACTTAGAAAATCCCTGGCTTCTTGGGGTAGAAAAATCAAGACTCTACTGGTGATATGGAGGAAGATGAAAGAGGTTCACTAGAACATTATAAATACTTTTTCTATTTCTTCATTCCAGTGCTATTATGAGAAGTACTAGTGATGTAATGGAAGGCAGTAGTGTTCATGATCCCTTGCTCTGCTATTTAAAATCTGCATGACCTTGACCTTCTATGGACCTCAGTTTCTCCATTCCTAAAATGAAAGTGTTTGGGGCGGCTAGGTGGCACAGGGAATAGAGTACCAGCCCTGTAGTCAGGAGGACCTGAGTTCAAATCTGGTTGCAGACACTTAATACTTTACTAGCCATGTAACCTTGGGCAAGTCACTTAACCCTAATTGCCTGGCCTTCCCTCCTCCAAAAAGCAAAAAAATAAATAAAATAAATAAATAAAATGAAAATATTGGACTGGATGACCCCTAATGTTTCTTCCAGGTCTGAATCTTATGTTTCTATTACCTATGATGAGCTGAACAAGATAATTGCTAAAGTTTCTTCTGGTTCTAATTCCTCTGAGTCTGCTGACTTGATCTAGGTTTTAGAAAGGAATTGTTAATACATTCTTTCTAAACCAGTCAGCCTCTTTGACAAACAGATACATACTTTCAGTGGCCCAACTGACACAAGTAAGATAGAAATCAAGGTAGAAGTATAAAGGGAAGCTAATTCTAAAAATATTTGTTTCAACTCTAAGAAGGCATGATGTTGATATAATTGCTTCTGTATTAGTTTACAGGTCTCCTTAATTGCCCCTTGCTCCCTATCTGGCTCACAGACAATTCAGTCTGTGACTCACTGGCAAAAAAATTTCTTGTTGCAATCAGAAGGGGATAAGTGCACATTGCTGTCACAGCACTGTCAGCTAACAAGATCAAAGACTCCTGTGCAGTTTTTTTAAAAAAGCATTTGGGAAATTCAGTTTCTAATGGTTTCAATATGTTTGCTTTTGCAAGCATTAAAGGTATATTGTATTTTACAGAGAAGGCAAAAGATGTTTTTACATGGAATGTGGCATGAAACCAAGTAAGTTGCCTGTTATGTGTAAACTCTGAAGGAAAATTAAAAAGTCCTTTCAGTTCAGTCTTACACACCCCAAATCTGGCTATCAGAGTGATTTGGCAAAAGAAATACAAACTGTGGGAGCCACAGTCCCCAAAGTGAGCTTAGCCTGTCACCAGCTTTTACTGGGCATTCACAGTGTGCAGAGCAGATGGAAAGATAGTGCATTGGGAGACCAGGAATATTTTAAGAGTTTGGATCATGGCCACAAACCTTAAGTGGATGAATGGAGGTTAAAGCATGTTAATGTTAATTAAATGTGTGCTAATCAAATTTTCCAGAACCTGGTATATAGGCAGTACATGTTAAAGCCTCCCCCCCAATTTTGCAAAGAACAATTAAAACAGAACTAATATGCTACTTATAAAACTATTTTTCAAATGGTATATGACAACATAGGTAATGGACTGGACACGGATCAATCACATCTTTAAATTTTTTCAATCTTTTGAGATGCCATTTACCCATGCCAAATGATCTTTTCTGATAGTGGGAGACTTCGTAGTCATAAGTGGAGCTGACATAAACAATTGGAATGTATGTTCTCTTCCTATGTTCCTATGGAACATATCCAGAATATGGCAGAGATCCTATGGAGATATGTCAAATTTGACAACAATGAATCACTTCCAGAAAGAACTGGCTGCCAAATTAGAAATAATAGGAATCTTGGGAAGATGTGAAAAAGTCAAAATAGAATTTATGTTAAGAATGGGATTTCTAGTGACAGTTTGACACATACGTAAGACTAAAGAAAACTATGTAACATAGAATTCAGACAAAGGATAAGAAGGATCTTCTAGCCCAAGATACTATAAGAGAAGTTAGCTCAAGTTCAATGGGAGTCCTTCAAGAGTGTAATTCTGGTAAGGCACTTGAACTTCATATTCTCAAGGAAGAAAAAAGAAAATTATATAAAGAGAATAACAAGACTACCCAAGGAACTTGTCAGTTATCTAAGATTTTTGGATAGACATGCATGCAAGATAAAATTAAAGATTAACATAGATGTTTGTTTAGAAAGAAGATATAAATATAACATAAGTATTGTGTATATTAAATTCAGTTCAGGTCCTACGACTGATGTATACTGGCTCAATAACATGGAGGAATTCACCAAACCCCTCAGTGCCCCCAGGAAACTCTCCAAGATTATAAGATGCAGAGGATCTACCAATCTGCACTTTTAGAGAAAATTTCCTCCTTAAAATTCTCTTATACTAATGAAATAATTTTTAATGCCAAAACACACTATAAATGTGTTATTATTGTTACTATACAAAAGAATCACACAGACTATAAAAATCATATTAGGACAGTTAAAGTACAAAATATACTGAGGATTACTGTCAAGGTTAAAGATGTCAAAAATAAGCCCAACCTTTTAAAAAGATATTTTGACATACAAAGGGAAAAAAGTAAAAGGGTAAGACATGTATTTGAGGTTGATGGAACAATGATAATATACAATTGAAGAAAGTTGTTAATTTTCTGGTTTGCTCCTATTTTCTTTACCAAGAAAAAATAATTTTCAGCTTGGGAAAAAGAAGGGGGAATGGCAAACAATCAAATGAAAATCACAAGTGAGGATATAGTAAGAAAGCCTATGTCTTCCATCATGATTCAAGTCATGTTGTCTGGACAAACTCTGTCCCAGGTTTTCAAAAGAAGTGGTGAGGGAGATTTCTGAACTATCATAATTGATCTTTGAGAAACTGGTACATTGAAGATATATAAAGGGATGATCATTAGCAAAAGTTGCATTTGCAAAACCAGGGTGATGGAAAGTGGCTAGTTAAAATGCAATTCCAGTGATATTGATGTTAATAGCTAGTAAAAAATAAATATAATGTGGCTTATTAAACAGATAATGTATAAGTACTTAGGGAAGAGGTGATATTTTTAAGACATCATGGTTTTATTGTGAACAAAATAACTTCCTTTATACTTTTTGATGATATTCCTAAGATTTCATCGGCGTAGCATATCTGAATTCCAGTGAGGTATTGGAGAAAATTCCTCTTATCATGTGATTATAGACAAAATATAGAGATGTATAAGCTGGATTATGGTACATTTAGAAGGATTCTGAATTTTTTGAGTGTCTAGATACAAAAAATGGTGACAGTGTATTTATGTCAAACTGGTGGAGAAGTCTCTAATACAGTGTTCCTGGGATTTCTACTCAACTATCTTCTTTGCCATATTATATCACTGGTTTTATACATGAGCATAGATGGCATACTTATTGCCATGATAAGATTTCACGAGTTAAACTGAAATTCTTAGCTAATTTGTTGAATGACAAAACACATTTATTAAAAAATAAATCCAGAGCATAAAATTGTAGGTTGAGTTTAACAAAATGTTATTTAATAGAGATAAACAAAAAGTTCTATATTTGGAATAAAAGATATCCAATGCATGATGGACAATATATGATGAGAGTGGAACTCATGTGAATAAGTGCTAACAATTTTAGATGATTAAAACCTCTGTATGAACCACCAGTGTGATGGATAAGCTAAGAAAACAAACAAAAACTTTGGCTATATTCATAGAAATATTGTCTCGAGGTTATTATCTCTTTGAAGTCTGACTTGGTCAATCCATATTTACAATATTCTTTCCATATCTTTTTGCTACGTTCTATAAAATACATTAGCAAGCTGGAGAGTTTCCAAAGGAAAGCAATATGGTGGGCAATCTTGACATTATGTTCAAGTTCCTGTTGTAGAGACTTCAGCTTGTTAACCTGGAGGAAACAATAGGAACATGATAGTTTTCTCTACAGCCACCACAAGCTCTGGCACACTGAAATTCTTTACCCCAAGACTGTGACCCAGATCTAAGCAGATCAAAGCAAGAGCGATTACCCTCTGAATGATCGCTTGGTCCCCCTATGATCTGCAGGCCAGAGCTCCAGAGGCAGCCAAGTGGCATCACCGCGATGCACCTCTGGTCCCAGGGGCAAGGGCTCGTCTCTCACCTACTGGATCAACAGGGTTCCCTATTTACCTTTTGCTTTCTCTTTGGAGTTTATGGGTTAAGAAGTCTGGAAACCACCACAGCTGCAGTTGATTCACTGTCTTGAAGTCTGCTCTGACTGGTCTGGGTCGCTGGTTGGGCAGTGCCAGGTCTGGGACCATACAGCTCATGCAGGACTGTGCTCAGCTCCCAGCTCATGCAATAGACTTTTCCTGTCAGCCTGTTGGGCTGCCTTCAGCAGGAAGTTTGTTTCTCTCTGTCACTTTGTGGGTTCTGTAACTCTAAAATTTGTTTAGAGTTGTTTTATTTACAGGTATTGGAGGTGGTTGGTACAGAATTCAAGCAAGTTCCTGCTTTTACTCCGCCATCTTGGCTCTGCCCTCTGAATATGGTAGTTCTTTAAAAAATATTTGAGGTCCTGTTTTGTGCAAGATGGATTAGATTTATTCTGCTTGGTCACAGAAAGCAGACCTGGAGCTAATGAATAGGAATATTCAGGGGAGAAAATATGATCTCAACACAAAGAAAAGGGACTAAACATGAGCACTTTTCTTAAATAGGAAAGTGACACAGAATCCAAGCTAGTGCCTTGTTCTCAATCCTTATACTTCTGGACCTGTCTGAAACCTTTGGCACTTTCAATCATCTTCTTCTCCTTACTACTCTCTTCCAAGTTTTCATGACACTCTTTTCTCTACATTGTGCTCCAAAATATGTATCCACTATTAGGAGCAGCTAGGTGGTGCAGCAGATGAAATACTGGTCCTGGAGTCAAAAGGATCTGAGTTCAAATCTAGCCTCAGACACTTGCTCCCAACAACAAAAACCCCAAATAAATAAATAACATTTTTAAAAATCTAATTACTATTTCTCCATCTCCTTTGCTGTATTTTCATCCAAGTCATGCTAGCTAGCTGTGAATGTCCCATAGAGCTCTGTTGCAGGCCCACTTTTTTTTCCATCTGTACTATTTCACTGGGTGATTTTATCAGCTCTCATGGTGTGATGATAATTTTCTTTTTTTATGATTCACCATTTCCTTTATTTATACAAAATAGTGAATAATCACATCCTGGCTGAGGAAAATGGGTGATTTTAGCATTAAACAAGTCCTTCTGTCCTGAAGCATCTATTTTGAAAGCTTGGGACTAGCAGCTCTAGCCCCAGCATCTTTGGGTTTGGACTTGGCAGGCTTAGTAGCCTTAGAATCAGACTTGGCTGCCTTGGGATCGGACTTGGAAGCCTTAGAATCAGACTTGGTGACCCTGGGGTCAGACTTGGAGACCTTGGAGTCAGACTTGGTGGCCTTAGCATCAGATTTGGTGGCCTTGGGGCCAGATTTTGCAGCCTTGGGGTCAGACTTACTGACCTTGGCAGCAGATTTGGTGACCTTGGGGTCAGTGGGATTGGCAGCCTTGGGGTCAGTGGACTTGGTAGCCTTGGGGTCAGTGGGCTTAGTAACCTTGGGGTCAGTGGTTCTGGCAACCTTAGAGTCAGGCTACATGATCCTGGATCCTGGACCTTTGATGCTGATCCTAGGACCTGGATGCTTGGTAGCCATCTTGTGGCCAGCAAATCAGGCCCTGACCTTGGGGCTCTTGAGCCTGAGGAGCTTGGCTTTTGAGGCCTTGGTGCTCAGGGCCTGGATGGCCTCTGCTTGAGCCTTGATGGCTTTGGCATTGTTGGCCTGCAACTTTTCAGCCAATTCTCATTGTGTTTCTTGGCAAAGTTCATGTTTCTCAGAAATTGGGGGTCAACCCCTTTCAGAGACTCGTATATATGTGATCTACGTTTCTTGACACCATTTCTGTGCCATTTTCGTGATTGGTTGTAGGTGGTATGGTTCTTAGAATAAGCCATTTTTATACCGCAGCCTGTGCTAACAGGCACCCCACCCACTGGAAGAGGCCAAAGGAAGAGAGAGAAAGAAGAAAGAAGCACAGGGCAGGGTAGGAAATAAGGGCCACGTGGGAGGAAAATCTACGATGATAATTTTCAAATCTACTTATTCAGCCCTAACCTATCTCCTGACCTCTAGTCTTACATCTTAACTACCT
Organism: Petaurus breviceps papuanus; assembly: GCF_028583685.1. Lineage (NCBI taxonomy): Eukaryota > Metazoa > Chordata > Mammalia > Diprotodontia > Petauridae > Petaurus > Petaurus breviceps. The sequence continues at coordinate 2,895,594 of NW_027187298.1, read as the reverse complement.
ATGGGATATCTCAAAATGGATGTCCTATAGTCATCTTAAATTCAACATGTCCTGAATTGAACTCATTATTATTCTTTCCAAGTCTTTCCCTCTTCTTAATTTCCCTATTATTGTTGAGGGTAGCACCATCCTCTCAGTCATCCAGATTAGCAACCTAGATATCCTCATACACTCTTCACTCTCTCTCACTGCCAGTCTCCAATTTCTTGCTAAGACATGTCCATTTCAACCCTATAATATCTTTCCTATATGAATGATGCTCTTAGGTGGTTCAGTGTATAAAGCAATCAGCTTGGAATCAAGGAAGATCTGGGTTCAAATCTAGCCTTAGATGCTTATAAGATGTTTGCCCTGGGTAAGTCCCTAAACTTTTGTATACCTCAGTTTCTTCAACTATAAAATGGAGATGATGACAGCACCTCACCCTCATTGTGAGGATCAAATGAGATAACATGTGTAAAGAACTTAGAACAGTGCCTGGCAGATAGTAGGTACTTAAATGTGTCTTAATTTGTTAATAATTCTTCCTTCCTTCCTTCCTTCCTTCCTTCCTTCCTTCCTTCCTTCCTT
>NW_027187298.1:2862405-2895014 GCF_028583685.1 Petaurus breviceps papuanus | reverse complement strand
CTTCCTTCCTTCCTTCCTTCCTTCCTTCCTTCCTTCCTTCCTTCCTTTTGCATACCCACAATTCTCATCTTATCTAATCAAACCTGAAGTATTGCAATAACCTTCAGGTTGGGCTCCCTGTAACAAGTCTCACCACTCCTGTCTATCCTCCACTCAGTCGTCAAAGTGATCTTCCTAACTAACCATGCAACTTTACCCCCTAACCCCAACCCCAACTCAATAAACTCCAGGGGCTCCTTATCAATTCAAGAAAATATAAAGTCCTCTTTGTATTCTAAGCCCTTTATAATCTGCCCTATCTTTCTACCTTTCCAATTTTCTTACACCATAAACACACCTTCACCCCCATACTCTGGAATTCAATGACACTGGCCTCCTTGCTGTTCCTCAGACATAATACTCCATCATTCAACTCTGAGTATTTTCATTGACTGTCCCTCATCTAGGATATTGTCACCCTTCCCTTCCATCTCTGCTTTCAGTCTTCTGTAATTTCCTTCAAGGCTTAGAAAAAAAATTTACCTTTATAATGAAGGCTTTTCTTCTTTATCTTAATGCTACAGACTTTTTTCTATTGATTATTTCTAATTTATCCTGTATATAACTTGTCTGTATATTATGGTTTGCATATTGCCTCCCTCATTAGACTATGACCTCCTTGAGAGTAGGGACTGTTTTACCTTTCTTTGTACCTCCAGAGTATAACACATATAGTAGGTATTTAACAAATCCTTATTGACTTACTGATGGATCATAGATATACAGGATGATAGGAGGATAGATTTAAAGTTTTAAGAGAATTTAAACATCGCTAAAAAATTAGGCTGAATTGTCAGAAAAAGGATTAAGTCATGAAAAAGGCAGCCAAATTGGGTATGTGTGAAAAAAATAATTTTTTAATTATAAGTAAACAAAATTTTTTAACATTTAAAAACTTATCATTTCCAAATTCTTTCCTTCCCTCTTTCCTTTCTCCCTCCTTGACAAGGCATGCACTTTGATATAGATTATACATGACATGTACAGTCATACAACACATTTCCACATTAATGATTTTGGAAAAGAAAATGAAGATGAAAACCACAAAAATCATAAAGTTAAAAAGAAAGTATGCTTTGGTCTGTATTCAGACTCCACTGGTTCTTTCTCTGGAATTGGATAGAACTTCTCATCTTAAATCCTTCAGAGTTGTTTTGGATCATTGTATTACTGACAATAGCTAAGTCATTCACAGTTGATCATCATACAATATTGACTTTACTGTATACAGTGTTCTCCTGCTTCTGCTGTCTTTACTCAGCATCAGTTCATGTAAGTCTTCCCAAGTCTTTCTGAAAGCATTAGAGTTGTGATTTTTTATAGCACAATAAATTTCTATCACAATCATATGTCACAAATTGTTGATCTGTTCTCCAATTGATGGGTATCCCTTCAATTTCCAATTCATTACCACTGCAACAAGAGCTAATATATATATATATATATATATATATATATATATATATATATATATATATATACATATACATACACACACAAATATATTTTTTTTTTCTTTGATTTCTTTGGGAGTACTGAACCAGAAGTAGTATTTCTGGGTCAAAGGGTATACACAGTTTTATAGCTCTTTGGGGATAGTTCCAAAATACTCTCCAAAATGATAGGATTAGAGAACTACACCAATACTGTCTTAGTGTCCCAATTTTCCCACATCACCTCCAACATTTGTCATTTTCCTTTTCTGTCATATTAGCCAACCTCATAGGTGTGAGGTGGTAGCTCAGAGTAGTTTTGATTTGAATTCTTTAATCAATATTTATTTAGGGAATTTTATTATATGACTATAATTTATATCTTTTGACCATTTATCACTTTGCAAATAACTCATATTCTTATAAATTTACTCAGTTGTCTATATATTTGAGAAATTGGGCATTTATCAGAAAGACTTTCTGTAAAATTTTATTTCCAGTTTCCTTTTTCCTTCCTAATCTTGTGCCATTAGTTTTGTTTGTGTTAAATCTTTTAAATTTGATTTTCTCAGGATTATCCACTTTTGTTATATTGGTTCTGCCTCCTTATGAGCAATTGATATTTCTCCAATTGTTTTGATATGACTTTATTTGTTTTAAAAGTGTTTTGTAATTGTGTTCAAATAGTTTCTGGTTTTCTCTTGGCAGGTAGTCTTCCAAGTATTCTATATCTTTATCTCCATTACACAGAAGGTTTCTGATTATTTGTGTGGTTAGATGTTATTTATCATTTTAAGGAAAGGTCTATTCATTAATATACTTTCTTTTGTTTTAATAAGAATTGGTGTTTGTATTTTGTGAAAAACTTTTTCTGCATCTAATGAGCTAATCAGATGATTTTTGTTGATTTTGTTATTGATATGGTCAATTATGCTGTTAGTTTCCCCAGTATTGAACTAGCCCTTCCTTCCTAGTATAAATGCCACCTGACTATAGTATGTGATCTTTGTGATATATTGCTGTAATCGATTTGCAGGTATTTTATATAAATTTTTTTCATCACTATTCATTAGGAAAATTAGTCTTTAGTTTTCTTTCTCTGTTTTTTTTCTTCATGGTTTATATATCAGCAATATATCTGTGTCATAAAATTAATTTAGTACAACTTTTTCTTTGACTATTATTTATTGTCTCTCTAACTTGTTCTTTGACTCATGCATTCTTTATGATTATTTAGTTTCCAATTAGTTTTAAGATATAATTCCATGATTTTTTTCAATATAATTTTATTGCATTTTGTTCTAAAAGGGATGCCCCAATATATGGTCAATTTTTATGAAGATGCTGTGTATAAGTAAGAAAATGGATATTCCTTTCTATTTCTAAAGGTCTATCATATTTAACTTTTCTAAAATTTTAATTATCTCCTTATCTTCTTTCTTCTTTATTTTATGATTAGCTTTATCTAGTTCTGAGAAGGAAGGTTGAGGTTCCCCATTAGTATAGTTATACTGTCTATTTCTTCCTGTAACTCATTTAACTTTTCCTTTCACAATGCTCAACTATTTGGTGCATATATTCTTAATATTGCTATTACTTCATTTTCTATGGTACCTTTTAGCAAAATATAGCATCCCTGCTTATCTCTTTTAATTGTTTATTTTTGCTTTTTCCCTTTTTTAGATCATGACTGCTACCACTGTGTTTTTTTTTTACTTCAGCTAAAGCATAATAGATTCTGCTCCAGTCCATTATTTCTACTCTATGTGTATCTCAGTTTCAAGTGTGCTTCTTGTAAACAATGTATTGTTAGATGCTAGTTTTTAAAGCCTTTCTACTATCTCCTTCCATTTTATTGGAGAGTTCATCTCATTTCCATTCATACTTATAATGACTGTGTGTTTCCCTCCATTTTTTTCTCTGCTTATCATTCTCTCTCTTTTTACCCTTTCCCTCTCCCAAAGTCTGCCTTGCTTCTCACTACTCTCTCCCTTAATCCACTCTTCCTTCTATCTGCCCTACTTTTCCTTCTCTTATCACATCCTCTTCTACTTCCCTTTAGGGTAAAATAGATTTCTACACTCAAAAGAGTGTATGTTATTCTCTCTTTCAGCCAAATCCAATGAAAGTAAGATTCAATCATTGTTTACCACCACAACCCTGTCTTCCCTTCAATTGTAAAAGTGCTTCCTTTCATGCCTCTTTTAAGTGAGATAATTTTCCCTATTCTTCCTTTCCCTTCTCCCAGTGTATCTCTCATTCTCAACCCTTTAATTTTTTTAGAAATCATCCCATAATACTTATCTTACACCTGTGTCCTCTGTCTATTTATACTCCTTCTGACTGTCCAAATAATATGATTATTAGCAATTATGGTTATCATCTTTTCATATAGGCATGCAAATTTTGACTTTTTTGATTCTCTTCTGATTTCTCTTTCATGTTTACATTTTTATGCTTCTCTTGAGTTTTGTATTTGAAAGGCAAATTTTCTATTCAGGTCTAGACTTTTCATCAGGGATGTTTTAAAGTCCTCTGTTTCATTAAATATCCATTTTTACCCCTGAAAGATTATACTCAGTTTTGCTGGGTAGGTGTAATGCTATTTCCTTTGCCTTCTGGACTATTTTATTCTAGCCCTTTTGATCCTTTAATGTGGAAGCTTTTAAATCTTGTGTGATCCTGGCTATGGCTCCATGATATTTGAGTGGTTTATTTCTTGCAGGTCCAAGCATTTTCTCTTTGATGTAAGAATTCTGGAATTTGACTATAACATTCCTGAGAGTTTTCATTTTGGGATCTCTGTCAGGAGGTGATTGGTGTAATTCTTTCAATTTCTATTTTACCCTCTGATTCAGGGATCTCAGAGTTTTCCTCATCAATCATTTGAAATATGATGGCTAAACTCCTTTTTTATCATGGGTTTTAGTTAAGCTAATAACTTATAATTTATCTGTCATTGATCCATTTTTCATGTCAATTGTTTTTCCAGTGAGATATTTCACATTTTCTTCTATATTTTCATACTTTTGGTTTCATTTGATTGTTTTTTGATTTCTCATGTAATAATTAGTTTTTAGTTGTCCAATTTTAATTTTTAAGGACTTATTTTCATCAGTGAGCTTTTGTACTTCTTTTTTTTTGTCCAATTTTGTTCCTTAATGAGTTCTTTTCTTCAGTGAATTTTTGTACCTCTTTTTTAATTTGACCAATTGAGCTTTTTAAATTATTCTTTTCTTCAGTGGATTTTTGTTCTGCTTGCATTATTTGGTCAATTCTGATTTTTAAGGTGTTATTTTCTTCAGCATTTTTTTTTTTTGCTTCTCTCTCTCTCTCTCCACCCCCTTTTCCCTCTCCATCTCCTTTTCTTTCCAAAGCTATTGATTTTCTTTTCATAATTTTCTCGCATTACTATTATTTCCTTTTCTAATTTTTCTCTATCTTTCTTATTTGATTTTTCAAATTCTTTTTGATCTGTTGCAGGAGTTCCTGTTGTGTTTGTATCCAATATCATTTTCTTTGATGCTTTATTTGCTGTTCTTTTGATATCATTTTCTTCTGGGTTTGTGTCCTGAGCTTACCTGTCACCATAATTACTTGTTATAGTTGTGTTCTTTTGTTTTTTGCTCATTTTTGAAGTTTTTTTCTTGACTTTTAAAATTTATGTTAAAGCTGTGCTCTGCTCTTGGTGTGAAAAGGCCACTGTCCCAAACCTCAGTCTTTTCTTCTTGATGTTTTCAGACATATATCTGGTGGTCTGCATGTTTTTTAGTTCTTTCAAGGTGTTATGTTTTAAAAGATGTGTGAACACAACTCTTCTGGTCTATGCTGTAGTCTTTACCCAGTAAAGGACCTTGTTCCCCCATACCTCCAGCATAGCACTCCTTGTGATACTGAGATTGTGAATAAGTCCCCTGTTCTTTAGCAGCCACAATTTCTAGTGTTCTCCTCTGTCTTGTAATTGAGACCAGGGTATCTACTACCCCATGAGTGTCCATAAATACTCCTCTTCACCCTGAAACTGTCAAAAGGGCCCTTGCCCTTCTGCTGCTGAAAATGCTTTTGCTTTTTTTTTTTTAATCTCTGGGTATGGGACCCACAACTATATATGGGCAATGAAACAGGGTTCTGAAACCAGCTCCAGTAAAAGATCCCTTTCAGTCTCCTTCCAAATTGTTGTCAGATCAGTGGGCTAAGACTTCCTGAAGCTGTTATTGCCACCAATGTAGCTGCCCCCAGGTGTGGCCTCTGTTGCCTCTACTGAACTCCCTGGTCCCACCACCCTGGTGAGACAAACCTTTCCTGCTGACCTCCTGAGTTGTCTTAGGTTGAAAAATTGTTTCACCTAATCTTTAGTTGGCTCTGCTACTCCATAGTTCAATTTGAGACATTATTTTATTTGTTTGTTTTGAAGCATTCACTTTTATAAGATTTTGAGCTTCAATTTTTTTCTCCTTCCCTCCCCTCTTCTTTCCCAAGACAGGAAGTAATCTGATATAGGTAATACAGGTACCGTATTAAACACATTTTCACATTAGTCATGTTGTAAAAGAAGAATCAGAACAAAAGGGAAAAATCAAGAGGAATAAAAAAATTAAAAGGTGAAAATAGTATGCTTTAATCTGCATTTAGACTTCATGGTACTTTCTCTGGATTTGGTTAGCATTTTCCATCATGAATCATTGTATACATTTGTCTTTGTATAGAATTTGTCATTGTATTGTTGAGAAGAGCCAAGTCTACCAAAGATGATCATTGTACAATGTTGCTGTTACTGTTTATGATATTCTCCTGGTTCTGCTCACTTCACTCATCATCAGTGCATGTAACTTTCCAAGTTTTTCTGAAATCTAACTGCTTAACATTTCCTATAGCACAATAGTATTCCATTACATTCATTTACTACTACTTGTTCAGTCATTCATCAATTGATTGACATAACCTTCAATTTCCAATTCTTTTTGAGGCATTATTTTAGAGTTTTTTGGAAGGAAACTTGGGAGACCTTGACTAAGTTCTTTACTCTGCAATGCTGGCCCCACCTTGGTGTGTATAAAACTATTTTTTAAAAAGGTGACACTAAGGAGTTTATGTGCTGATTTTCATGTGTTTTAGAACCTTTAGCAGCAGTCATTAGGGAAAAGGCTATTTCAGTTTTGACTTTCATTTTTTAAATTGTTAATAAATAATATGGTATCTAATCATAGTACATGCTTAATAAATGCTTTTTTATTGATTGATCATTTATCTGCTTTCACCAAGTCTGTCAATTTTGTGGCTCCTTTTCCCTTTTGCATGAGGTTCTCAGTGATCATTCATATTTCTAATACTCTTGATTACGACTCATGCTGATAGATTTTTCTCTAGGACTTAACACAGTGCCAGAAGCACAGTGGGTACTTAATAAATGTTTGTTGATCAATTAGTTCCTATGCTAAATGCCACTTTGATTTGTAAGTCACTGTAATGTAGGAACTATATTCTCTTCACCCAAGGCCCTTTGAAGCAATGATCTCTCTGCTGAGAATAAACTAAAAAAAAGTCAAAGGCAGAAAGGTTCCATTAAATACCAAATAAATACCAAAATATCTGTAGCAGTACTTATTAAATAGAAAAAATAGATAAGCAAGTAGTAGATAAGTGAAGGGAATCAAGGGAAAAATGATAACTACCATGTACCAGGCACTGTACTATGTGTTTTACAAATATTATCTAATTTTATAGTGGCATGTGAATATAATAGAATGATATTGTGCTATAAGAATATGAGAAATTTAGAGAAACATGAGAATAGTTGTATGAACAGATATAGAATGAAATAATCAGAACCAGGAAGAAAAGGTATATGATGAATATAATGATGTAAACAAATAGAATAAGAGGTTGAATGATGTGTTGTTGTTATGATTAGTCTAAGCTAAAAAAGAAATGAGGAAGAAATGTAGCAGATGGTGGGAAACTATATAATTACATATATACACATGCACAAATAAATGCATAATATGTAATTGGTATATTGATATATTGTTATTGGAGTCATTGTGTTGATTGCATGTGACTATTTTTTCTTATGATAAAGGGGGACTTGTGCTTGTGAATGGTAAAAGTAGTATATTTATAGACAATAACAACTGATAACAACATTAATAATCATCATAAGACCTAACATTTACATAATACTTACTATGTGCTGCATACTGTGCCAAGCACTTCATAATTTTTATCGCAGTTGGTCCTCATAACAACCCTGGGAGGGATGTATTGTTATTATCAGTTTTTTACAGATGAGGAAACTGAGGCAAACAGATTTAAGTGACTAATTCAGTATTACATGGCTAATGAGAAGAGTCTAAGGATAAATTTTAACTCAGGTCTTTCTCATTTGAGATAACTGTAATGTAGAAATAAAAGGTCTCAAAGAAAGATTATTAAAAAGAAAAGATTGACATTCCCCACCATTTTTATTTGCATTTTAAAAATCCAAATTTCTATTTTTAGGTGAATAAACTAAGGCCCAAATGGGAGATATAGGGACCACAATGTCTTGGCACCAAAATAGTTAGATAATAAATTAGTATTTCGGCTTAGAATAATTTTAAGTGATTTTTATTTTAAAATGGGGAGGAATAAAAAATGTGGGGAGCAGCATGAAAGAGTGAGTAGAATGCTAGATTTGGAATAAGAAATATTTTAGATCAAATGCTGCTTTAGACATTTAGTTATTGTGTGACCCTTAGACACGTTTTTCTCTCTGAACTTCAGTTTTTACATTGTGCCTAAGGTTGGGTGACTGGAGTTTAGTCCCAGAGTATATTTTGTAAAGCTTACTGGGGGAGCCAAAAAATGTTTATTCCAGCAGTGCTCAATTTCCTCAAATGTTAAAAAAGAAAACATCCAATAAGGCTTCTATTATCTATCTCACAGTGCTGTTGTGAGAAATAGATGAGATAATGTATGTAAAGAGCTTTGAAAACCTTAAAATGTTATATAAATGTGAGCTCTTATTATTGAAGTCCTTTCAAAACCTATGACTCTATAACACTGATACCATTTTTAAACCTTAGCACATATGTCACCTAGTGGGAAAAACGTACCTGAGAATCAGAGAAAATTATTAAGCCTTAGAACTATTGATGTTTTCAGAGCCCTGATTAAAAGCAAGGCGTCAGTATTCCGAGTGGAAACAGCTGTCACTTCCTTTCCCTGCCTTAACAGCAACACCCACATTCAAAAGACTCAAGAGTTTATTTAAGTTACTGTGAGCATATGGAAAGTCCTTGAATCACCCACACACAAATATAGATAGTGCAGTATGTAGGAGATCTAAAATCCCAATATACTGCAGAGAGGAGCAAGGGTGGAACAGAACAATACCATGATAATGTTCACCATGATGTCATTTTCATCTGAAATATGTTAAAAAGTAACTGGAACTGGAAATGTTTGTTCACCTGACTCTCAAACTCAAATGAGTGCTCTCTTTCTCTTTTACGGAGGAGTATGAGGCTCCCTAGAGAGGCATGACAGTGTTAGGGAAAGAAGGCTGGGTGTGGATTTCTAAGACCTAAATTTAAGTATTGGCTCTGATAATTTTAAGATAAATGACCCTAGGCAAATCATTTAATCTGTCTGATTCAGTTTCTTCATCTAAAAAAATGGGGTGACAGCCTTGATAAAAATAACAATTTTAAATAATGACAATTTAAGTTGACAATGTTTTATGTAGATTATTTTCATTTGATCCTCCTTACAACTGCATGAGTTAAGTGTTATGATTATGCCAATTTTGTAAAATAGTAAACTGAGGGTGATGAAGGTAAAGGGACATCTTTAGAATCACACAGTTAGTAAATAATTCAAGGCACGATTCAAATTCAGGTCTTTCTGGCTCCAAGTCAATAATGCTGTCAAGGGGCGGCTAGGTGGTGCAGTGAATAGAGCAATGGCCCTGGAATCAGGAGGACCTGAGTTCAAATCCTGTCTCAGACACTTAACACAAAAAGTAGCCATGTGACCTTGGGCAAGTCACTTAACCCCAATTGTCCTCCAAAAATAAAAAAAAAAGAATGCTGTCTGCTCTGGCATTGAACTCCCTTCTACCTTATAGGACTATTGTGAGGAAAAGTACTTCATAAATTTTAAAGTACTATATAAATGTGAGCTGTTATTATACATTCAAACCAGAAATTAATTCATATATTCATTTATTCAATAAATATTAACAACAACAACAAAAATCAGCATAGACCAGTGGGAAAAGATTTTCATTTGTAGTCCAGAGAACATGGTGTGAATCTTAGCTCTATTGCTTACTACCTATGTTACCTTGGACAGAGCCTTTGGTCTCCTAGTGTCTTTGTTAATTGAGGGGAACTAGACAAAGTTAGGATGATTTAAAGCTCCTCATCTAGAATCTTATCACCATCATAGGACTATCGAAGACTTAGAGTTGGAAAGGATCTTAGTGGAAGTTGAATTCAGTGATTTGATTTTACAGATGCAGAAACTTAGACTTGGGGGCAGGGAAGGTTTCAGTGATAGTCTGAAGTGTCTGAAGCAAAATTTATAAATTGTGCTGCTTTGGATAAAACACTTACCTTTTCCATTTCCTCCTATATGAAATGGAAATACTAACCCTACCCATATCATAGAGTTATTTTGGTTATCAAATGAAACATAAAGCACTTTTAATGATTTGTACAAGTTGTTATAATTACTGAGAATGCTATTATTACTATTATTTGTGAAACACTGTGCCAGAGGTTATGTTTTATTCAAGGATGAATAAAGCATGATCCCTATTCTCTAGAAATGTATAATCTTATAAAACAGGAATATGGAAAGTGAATATCATAGATTGGTGAAAAACAAACTTGAGATTTGAGGTCAGAAGACTTGAATTTGTGTAGTATCTCCACTACATACAATTTATAAGATCTTGTTCTCTCTGAGTGTTACTTACATTATCTTCTAAGAGAGGGAATTAGCTCCTTTCAGCCTGAAATCCTATGGCTCCAGAGCCTGAGCAACTGGAACCCCATAGCCTTTCTTTCTCTTACCTTAACATAGACATTTTAGGTTCTATTTACAGACAAACATTTACATTCAAAGAACTTTAGCAGGAAATATGAGCTGGATTTTGAAAGCATATTTTTTTACTTGAATGAGGTTAGTCATATAAGCCAGAAGGAATTCATAGGTCAATTGGTGAAATGGGCATTGGTGTGCAGTGACTGAAGGAGAAATCTGATCTCACCAGGAGCAGGCTTGTTGGAGTAGGAGATTGAAATCTCCCTGCATTCCTTTGCCTCCATTTTGTTGGCTAGTCTTGATGTGTCTACCATAACTGTACAACTGCTGTCCACACATTCCAAGGTTCCAAGGGTATATAACTTGATGAAATGGAGATTTAATGAATAATGTGAAGAGTGGGAAAATTTAGAGTAACCCTTAGGAAAAAGAAAAAGCTTCTTGGCACTAAGAATCAATTGATTATGGAATAGCTTCACAAGTGTCAGCAGGGATGTCACCTCAGACCACTGAAAATTAGAGTCAACAAATCCCTCGGCAGTCTATTGAATTATAGAATACCACCAAAGGAAACCTTAAGAAGTCATCTTATTCTTCCTTTGCCTCTGGGTAGAGCGGCACACCAAACATCCCACATGGACAAGTGCTTCTACTATTTTGAAAGTTGATTCCTTTCCACTTGCATGAGGTTTCTCTGTATATAGGACTACATTTGAATGGAGGGCAAAATGGCCTATCAGGGCTCAAAGAGTTACAGAATCTCGGAATTTCAGAGTTGGAAGCTGCCTCAGCAACCCATTAGTCACATCTAGAAAGTACACATATTTTCAAGATACCTAGATATAGATAATATATAGAAAAAATAATCCACATTCCTACATGACCAATAAATCGCTAAACTCATTCCATTATTATACAGTATCATTCATGATGTCCTAAGTTTTAGAACTAGAAAGTACTTTCTCATTAATTCCAGTTTCTTCATTTTCCATATAAGGAAACTGAGACCCAGAGAATTAAAACAAGTTGTGTAAAGTCAGAAAGTCAGGAGACCTTGTTGATCAGGGAGGCAGTGGAGAGCCTTTGGTATTAGAGGACCCTGGTTCAAATCTGAGCTTTGTCACTTAATACTTGGATGATCTTGGACAAGTTATTTAATATCATTTCATTTTCTTCATGTATTAAGTGAGGGGATTGGACTTGAGGTCTATTAATATGCCTGACTTTACTGTTAAAGTACTATGGAAATTCAGACAAGGTTCTCCCCATGTCTGCACCTCAGGTTCCTCATTTGAAAAATGAGGGACTAAGACAGGGGTAGGGAACCTGTGGCTGTGAGGCAACATGTTACCCTCTACGTCCTCAAGTGTGACCCTTTGACTGAATCCAAACTTCACAGAACAAGTCAATCACAGAAAAAAATGGGAATTCATTCTGTGAACTTTGGATTTAGAGCTTGGATTCAGTCAGAAGGCCACAGTCGAGCACATTTGTTCACATGTGATCTTCAGGCCACAGTTTTCCCATGCCTGACTAAGCTATGAAAAAGCTCCAAGTTTCCTTTATCCTTACCACTCTATGTCTCCTATTGCTGTCTGACTATAGTGTGGTACAATGGAAAGTGAACTGGCTTTGCATTTAATGGATCGGAGTCCTAATCACACCTCTGCTATTTGCTGTCTCTGTGACCCCAGTCATTTTAAATATCATTGAGTCCCAATTTTATTATCTGTAAAAATGAAGAGATTGGACTAGATGCTCCTGTAAGGCTCCTTCAGACACTACTTCTATGATCCTAGGAATATTCCTGGCTACAGATAAAGAAGAAAATAGAAAACCTAATATCCAAAGGCCAGTCTTTTGACCCTAAATCCAATGTTCCTTCTACTGTACCAACTCAAAGTGAACTGAACTCATCTCCAAAGTTAAATGGAGCAATCTTTCTCTGTGCTCCTGCTTTCTCTCTCATAGATGCCCAGAAAGCAGACTGTGACCCATGTGGTAAGAGAAGCTGGTGTGAAATGAATTAGAAACATTTGAACAGGCTTCAATATATCATGCATGATACCAATGGAGTGAAAAATAATAAGGAGTCTTTTGGGTATAAAATTTACCCATTGAGAAAAGAAGGAAAATAATAACTATTTTACAAATCTATAATGACTATAATTTACAAATTTCTCTCTCCTCCACCACCATTTTGTCATAGAAAGAGTAGTATCCAGCTAGGGCAATTTGTCTGGTCAACAGAGAATTTGCAAAGCTATTGAAAAGTCAAATTATAATGTTTGGGAGAAAAAAAAATCAGAACAACACTTTGAAAAGAGCTGGGCAACAACTCATGATTGATTAAGACAATTATAGTTCAGATACTATTGTTTGAAACCCTTCTTGGGATTTATTCTTCATGTCAAGTAACAAATTCCTTAGCAAAGAATCAGGAATGGGAAGTGTCAGAGCACGAATTTTCTTCTTTTTCTTCATTTGCTTTAATGAAAATAGTTTGTAAGGGGCATACCCAGAAGGGGACAGCTCTGACCTAATGCCAATTAAGAACTTTATGCCCTGCTTTATGTCAAAACTAATATAAGCAATATAAAAGACATTGGTTCCTTTTTTTTTTCTTTTCTAGGTCTCAAAGTCTTAAGCAGTCTGACTACTTTAAGTTAAGGTAAAAGAACACCTGAAGGGCAAGCATGGAGTCGTGGATAGAACTGGCTTCAGAGTTAGGAAGACCTGGTGAGTTCAACTACCATCATTGATAAATATTGTCTCTGTGATCTTAGGCATGTCACTTAATCCTCAATGACCAAGCTATCTCTCTAAGATTTTATTTGCATTAGTAGAGAGAGTTTTTTCACTGGAAGTTGACTATATCCATTACATTATAGACCTTTCTACCCTTCCCACAATGAATTGTAAGAGATAGTCATGATTAATTGTGCTTGACAGTAGTTGTAGGAACAAAAAAACCTTTATACTGTTGCACAGTAGATTGCTGCATGCGATGGTGAGAAAGAATATGGTGAGAAAGAGACAATATGATAAAATGAGAACAAGTCCAGCCCTGGACTCCAGGGTCAGAAAATTTGGGAATGATTACTGGTTGTACCAATTCTCCACTGTGTAAAACTTTTGGTTTTTCTGAGTCTTCCTCAGTTTTCTCATCCATAAAATATACATAAGAGTGCTTTCTGTAGCTACTTCAACAGGGTTATTTGAGGAAGCAAAGGAGAAAGTAACAGGTATTTATTAAACAGTGAAAAGGGTCTTTTTATTTCTTTTAGGAGCTATATGCCATTAGATTGTAAGCTCTTAGAGGTCAGGTCAGGGACTGAATTTTGTCTCTTTTTTCATCCATAACACTTGGAACAGTGCCTACCACATAATAGGTCCTTAATAAATGTTAATTGGTTGTTTGATTGTGCAAATATTTGACTCTGCCACTTACTGCCTATGTAATCTTGGATAAGTCACTTAAATTATTTTCTCATCAGTGAAATGAAAGAGTTGGACCAGATGTCCTCTAGGGTTTTTCCAACTCTAAATATATCATGTTAAGTAACCATTTTGGTAACTATAAAGTGACAAATTCATGTCATTTCTTGTTACTTATATTATGGTAAAGTTGTATGTGTATGAGACTATATCTTAAACATTATATATATATATATACGGTCCTGAATGTAATTCTAGGCACATGATAGGGGGCTCATGGGGGTGGGGAGGAGGGCACTTCACAAATATTCAGTAATTGATTTATTTGATTTCCTGAAAGGATTTTGCAATTTTATTCAATTCAACTCAGTCATTTTTCAGGATCATGTCTACACACATATTGTAATAGATATGTTAGATATGCATCATTTGCACATTTCTCCTCACTTCCTTTGGGAATACACTCATATTAGGACATTTTGAAATGGAGTACCACTGTGCTTTTCCCTTCAAATTGAAAATGTTCTCATATACAACTGTAATTCTCATTAAAGAGTTTTAAAAATAAAAAAGAGAGATACTGATTTTCAAGGAAATACGTTTAGTTTGAAAAGTACCTCACTTGAAGCATTTTACAAAACTAAGTTGTTGCTATTTGTAAATAATCATATTTTAGTTGATATACTTAAACCATCCTTAAAACACTTAAAGCTTTTCATTATTTCATCTTTGCATTAAGACAAAATGGTACTAAGTGAACTCTGGTATAGGTTTATTTAGCTGACATGTCATCTTTATAAATATTCAGGCTAAGGTTATTTTTGTTGTCAATGAATGCATTTATCCTTTGTTGCTCAGATTTTCTACCTCCAAGCTTTCAAGAATGTATGAGATTTCACCTCTTCCATGAAGACTTCTTATATTTTTCAGTATTTCTCTAGTCTAGGACTCTATTTAACACTTTGTTTTGAACCTTTAAAATGGACTTGCCTAATTATAATCATTACAATGATAACAATGACAATGATTTCTGTTATTTTAACTTAGATTTATATAGCATTTTCTGAGTCAATGATTTGCTTTCTTCATAACAACACTTTGATAAGGAGCTGGTTAATGTATTTAATGGTTATCTGTTTTCGTGCTTTATTTCCCCTACTAAATATTACTTTATCTCCTCTATTAAACATTAAGCTCCATGAAGATATATGAATTTCAATGTACTGTGCAATTAATAAATGCTAGATTGAATTATCAGATTGGGCTACATCTTATCAAAACTTTGTGGCTTCCTAGGGGTCTGGTATTGACATCTGTACATAATAGGTGTTTTTATAAATGTTTAAAGAAAAGTAAATTATAAAGACAGGTAAGACATGGTCAAAGAATTAGGTACATATCAGAACTATATGGAATCATTGATGTCCATAGCAGTTTTTTTTTAAGAATGTTAATTCTGCTGTTAAAAGAACACCCACAAATGTAAAAGCTATTAAACTTTTTTTTTTGCCAGTTCTACATAGGAAACATAATATTATACTGAAAATAAAATGGGGCTAAGATTACCTGAGTTCCATTTTAGGCAGCCTTTTCATTCATTCATCACTCTAAATGATATTATTTTAATCTACTGAGTGATCTTCAGAATCTTCCTAAAACAATTCAAATGGAATTCATTAAGTTTCCTGGCATGGTGCTGCTAGACTGTCCGGGTTTCACAGGCATACAACAATGAGGTCAGCACAACAACTCTGTACTTTCAGTTTGGTAGTCAGTCTAATACCTCTTTTCTCTTCAAAATCTCCCAAACACTGAGCTGACTCCGGCAATGCATGCATCAACCTCATTATCAATGTGTACATTCCTAGAAAATATACTGCCGAGGTAAGTGAACTTATCTGCAGCATTGAAAACTTCCCCATTTGCTGTAATCAATGGTTCTGTGTATGAGTGGTGTGGTGCTGGCTGATGGAGAACCCGTGTACTTCATCATGTATGCATTCAATGTATAGCATTCAAACTCTACTGCAGAGAGCACAACTGCAACTGGCCACATTGTTTGAATGCCAAATGTATGCTTGCCTAAAAGACCATTTTATGGGGCAAGCACTTACACGGGGGTCAGAAGAAGCAATACAAGGGCAGTCTCAAGATCTCTCTTAAAAACATTGGAATTGATTTGTGACATGGGAGACACTGCCACAGGATTGGCCAGCATGGCATGCCCTCATCAGCCAAGAGGCTATGCTCTATGAGCAAAGCAGATTTGAAATGGCTCAAAAGAAATGTGAGATGCAAAAAATTTAAAGAACCCACTCCAGATGTTCGCAGGAACCATCTGTGCCTGACCTGTGGTAGAGCATTCTGAGCTCATATTGGTCTGATCAGCCACAGTCAGACTCACTGTTCCTTGAGTCTAACATAGTGATGTCCTTTTGTTCCTCCTCTAGATGGACAACCACCAACCATAAATGATACGTTATTCTCAAATTTGAGACAGAAAAGCAAATTTACTAGCTATAAGACCTTTTTCTAATACCTCTAACCTTTCTTAACCTGTTTCTTTAACTAGAAAATGGTGGTTTAAACCTACCAGTTTGTGAGAAGTATCTAAATGATATTTGTAAAGTGCTTTTCAAACCTTAAAATACTATACAAAAGCTAGGCATTTTCTCTTTATGAACTCCATTACACGGTATCTTCATAGATACTTTCTACATAAGCAATATTTTGTGATTGTATATGTAAATGAACATATGTGTGTATGTGTGTATATATGTATGTGCATGTATATGTGCATCACATGCATATTGTATGCGTGTGCATATGTGTGTGCACGTACGTGTACATGTACGTGTACATACACACATATATATGCATATGCATTGTATATATATGTGTGTATATCTATCTATCCAATCTGATAAGTAAACATATACATGGGCGCATGCACGTGCATACACACAGACACACACTTGTAGTTACCAGGATAATTTATATGTATAGGCCCAAACTATTTAGCATTGTACACTTTATCATTGCCATGTGACTATTAGGAAACAATCTGTAACTTTGAACTAAAGTCAAGAAGTCAAAACTAAGGGAGGTGGCCAAGAGGTGGGGAGAATCCACCCTGCCAAAATGTTACTTTCCAAATCAACTTTTCTGATCAGAGCACTCTGAGATTCATTTATTGAACATATTTCCTGTCTCCCTATCTTTCAGAAGTAGCCCTATGAGCAGGAGTTTTAAATGGTAATCAGCAATAATGTATTGCTTGTTCTTTAATGTCAGTATTGGTGATTTAGTGATTAATTATCTGACTGCTGTGTAGTGCTTAAAATAATCTAAATGCACCAAGTAAATTAGTTGATCGGGAGGAAAGTCTGTCATGCAAATTCATGAAATACAGAGCATGGCTGTCACACTCATCGCTGACAATCTAAGTGGGTCACCAGAGTGGCTGGCCCCTGTTAATTTATTTTCTCAGACGCGCCATACATATTCATGATATCCCGCTGTTTGTCTGTCACCTCAAAGAAACTCTCTCTATCCTCAGAATCATAATTAACAGAAAATATGCACATTTAGACCAAGAAGAGGAGTGGGCTAAGAGAGTTATCAGTGTGTGTGTGTGTGTGTGTGTGTGTGTGTGTGCGCGCGTGCGTGTGTGTAGGTGTGTTTTCAGATTTTTCTTGTGGATTCAAAACAACACTTATGGACCCATATGGTAGCTTTAAAATGTGATTTTTGTTTCTGGTCATGTACATCGATCCTAGGAAGATGCAGTTGTAGAGGGAAAATACATTTATTCATTCATTAAAGTGTTTGATGGCATGCTCTCCTGCCATGCATTCTATTCTAATCACCGTCAAAATAAATGCAGATTATGCCAAATAAATAAATATAAATACACACATATGTGCACTACAGTACATGAGAGTCCACAGCTTATCCATCACCCATGATTAATGCTGACAGGATCATGACATAGCTGCAACTATCATAACAAAACCAGGGCAAGGGGCCCTGTCAAACACTATTTTTTTCACTTGGGCATTTTGCGTCCCTGGGAATACAATGTGTTTCATTAGCTGAGAGATATGAGATGGCATAATCACTCCAACCAACAGAGTCCCACCTTGCTCAGGTAGCCTAAGGACTAAGATAGACAGTTTTATATCCCCTATAAAAACAAATGTAGAGGAAGAGTGTTCTCAAGTTCCTTCTGGTGCTAATATGCTATGATTTCATTTTTAGTATTTTAGAAATGTAAGGTTTGTTTTGTTTATGCATTAATTCATTTATTTGTTTAATCTTTTGTAATTTCTTCTCTGCGATTAGTTACTGTTTGCTGTTTATATACATATGCATATAAATCTCTATATATGTGCTTTTCAGTTATAAAAGAGGATTAGCTTGTTTTGGGTGGAATTTTAGATCAAAATACTCATGTGAAAAGCCACAAGACAGTATTATTTTACCTTGAGAGGACAATAAGAGTTGCATTGAATATCCTGCGATTCAAAAGTGAAATAAAGAACTAGAAATAGTGAAATGTCATCACTCCTCTAAGGGTATATAAACCATTCAGGAATTTGGAGAACTAGATCTTGTCTAAAAGATCTTCTATTTCCCCATTTGAAATGTACAAAGCAAAGAATTAACTCTATTGGCAATATTTGTGTCCAGGATATACTGATTAATTTAATATTCTGATTGGATGAGCAGCCGAGCTTTAACGGCTGTTAACTTTTTGGCAAGAAGTGCTGAGAGGGCGATAATGAGATTAACATTCAGAGAACCTGATTTGCTTTTTCTACTGTATTTAATTACTACTTTGACATCAAATCATATTCACTGTGGGTCCTTTCTACAGTCCCCTTCTTCATTCACATCTGTGAGTGCTGTGGTCTGTGGTTTTGAGGAAGTCTATGTAATAGGAGACCTCAATAAATGGTTTTCCACAGCCTTTGGAAGAAGTGTACAATCAAGGATGGGGCTACAGAAGGGAAATGCTGGAGTAAGCCCAAAGCTACTTGGGAGTGAATCAAGTATTTTATCTCTAGTTCTGGGGGTCAGTTTTGGACTTTTCAAATAAAAAGTCCTGAATCAAATATTTTCACTTAAATTTAATTCAATTCAATAAACACTTATTAAGTACTTACTAAGTATAAGTTATTTACTAGGTGGTGTTAATACAAAGATAAAGCAAAACCCATTAGCAAACAAAAGCCCCTGCCCTCAAGTAGATTATATTCTATTGGGGTTCTACACCACCTACACAAATAAATATATACAAAGTGTATAGGATGCAATTTCAACAGGGCATCCGTGCTAGTAACTGGGATGTGGGTACAGGGAGGGAATCAAGAAAGATCTTGTACAGAGGGTCAGCTAGGTGGCACAGTGAATAGAGCCCTGGAGTCAAGAGGACCTGAGTTCAAAATCGGCCTCAGACACTTAACACTTACTAGCTGTGTGACCTTGGGCAAGTCACTTAACCCTGGTTGCCTGCCAAAAAGCAAAAAAAAAAAAAGATCTTGTACAGGAGGAAACACCTATCCTTTCTCTGAAGGAAACTACTGTTACATTCAAGGTGAACAGATCATTATAATGGTTTAATAAAGAATTAATGAGGGCATTAAGTAGAATAATGAAGACTTCCCTGATCCTTGTTGCTCACCATGTTTCCATTTCAGATCTCACATATCGTTTTGTTTGAAGCTCTTTTATACACTTACTATGTCATAGTAATTAAAATAATCTATGTGCATATCCTATCTCCCTTATAAGAGTGTGAACTGTGAGGGTACAAATGTCTAAACTTTATATTTCTACCAGGATATAATACAGAATACATAAAAGTTGCTTCAAAACCTTTTCTTTCTCTGGGGGCAGTGATGGTGGTGGTGCTTAGAAAGCTGAAAGCTACTTATTCAAGCATCAAAATTCTAACCTCAGAAGTGTGTGGAAAATGTTATTCTTTTTACCCAAGTGAATTTGTAATCATACATATTCTGGAGTTCCTGCCAATGTTACAGACCCATAAACTGTCATCCTGTGTGACTCTTGGTCATATTCTTTCAAAAGTTCACCAGAGGGGGTCCACTGAACATGCTAAGAGGCCTTCCTTCCATCCTCTCAGTCAGTTAATAAGCATTTTATTAAGAACTTACAATGTGCTAGGCTCTATACTAAGCACTAGAGATACAAAGAAAAGGTAAAATAAAACTAATTTTTGCTCTCAAGGAGCTCATGATTCAATGGGGAAACAGCATAGAAATAATTATGTAAAAACTAATATAGAGAATATAAATTAGATATAATCAACAAAGGAAAGACACTAGTATTAAGGGGGATCAGGAAAGACTTACTGTAGAAGGTAATATTTTAGCTGGAACTTTAAGGAATCCAGGAAAGTCATGATGTAGCAATGAGGAGGGACAGTATCCCAAGTAAGGTAAACTGTTAGTGAAAAATGCCTGGAGTCTGGAAATAGTGTTATAGGGAGCCAATGAAGTTTAGTGAATAGTGGAGATGATGTGGTCAGACCTGCACTTCAGGAAGATTAATTTCATAGATGAATGGAGGATAGACTGGAGGGTGGAGAGACTTGTTTCAGAGAGATCAGTTGGAAGGCTGTTGTGATAGTCTAGATGTTTGATGATGAGAGGAGGCACCAGAGTGGTGGCAGTGTCAAAGGAGGGAAGGGAAGAAGGCTACATGATAAATGTTACAAAGGTAAATACCTTTTATTCTTTGCTTTTGACATATAACCAGCTAATATCTTTATGCCACACACGTCCTTGATGACACCCTTATTCCTGCTCTTCCTTGAGGGTCCTCTTTGGTTATATGTTACTACTTGGGCAACTATCCATCATCTGCCAACTCTGGCACCTCCCTGGGATACTGACTTTTATGTTTTCTGAGGTATTGTTGTTCTATAATCACAATGCCATATGGTAACACCAGCAAAATGTTTGTATTGAAAAAAGGCCCCTTTGCTTTCATGAGAAGTTTGGGGTCAGAAAAGAAACTCTCTTTCTTCTGAAAGCAATCCAGCCTGATCTCCCCCTTTTCAACTATGGGCCCAGCTAATTGTTCATTTGAACTATCTGTCCAAAATATACATAATATTTTAATAGTGCTATAGGTCACACATTCCAGTGTTTATTGAAATCTAGGCAATAGACTTTTTAAACTACTTACTCTTTCCTCTGTGAATGGACAAGGTAAGCTCCTGTGAGTGACCACAGATCTCTTTCAGGAGGTTCTTTAACACACCACCAAGAGAGTTTATGCAATTCACAATATATTTGAATAATAACAACAACTTGAGGATTTACCATCCACAGAAAACTGCTTCTCACACAAGCCTCTCTCTGAACCTCACTCAACAAAATGGTGAATATTTTTGGTCAGCATAGACTGCCATGTTTTATGCCTCACCTAATGTTTATGATCAGAGATTGATTAAACAAGGTTATTTCTGGTGTTTCATCTCCTAAAGTATGTTGATCTTAATGCATGAACAGAAGATATATTACTGGAAAAGAGTTTTAAAGGAAGTAAACCAAATGCTTTATCTTAATCCACAAATGATAAACAAAATAGGACCTTATATTCTCTTTTTCTGCCAATTAATTATAAGATGCTAAAGATGTGGTCCCTTATTGAACAGTATTTGCAAAAGTCTGCTTGTTCCCTACTAGTAACTTCATTGAACATGCCCTTAGTTTGAATATAGGTGTATGTCATCAAATTTTATATAGTTGAAGGAATAATAATAGTGATGGGTAGTTATTGATATTCTCTTGGTGACTTTTCTTTTGTCTTTAATGAGGTTCAAGATTGATTTTCCCTCTGCCTTTAGTATCTTCTTCTCCTTAAGATACCTTGTATATTGGTCTTCTAATTCCCTAACAATATAACAATTGTGTCACTTTCAGCAGGGATCCTCTCTGTATATACTTGGACCAAGACAGATGCTATTTTTGTCTTTATACCATCTCTACCTCTTCTATAAACACCTTTAGGACGATTATTTTAGAATCTGGTTTTAGTGGTTATAATATCTATGATGAAGAAAATTTGTTAAAGCAATGTCTATAAATTGTTTCTATTTTTCCTCCTATTTTTTTCTGATTTTAGTCTGCTTTTATTTTTTAAAATGTAAGATGTTTCACACACATACACAGTTATGTAGTATTTTAGTCTGTATCAGTGTGTTTCTTTCCTACACTGACAAAATCACAAGTTCAGACTGATATTTCTCTTTTTTTTTTGCCTTTTTTTGGAGGGCAATTGGGGTTGTGACTTGCTCAAGGTCACATGGTTAATTTTTGTGTTAAGTGTCCGAGGCCGGATTTGAACTCAGGTCCTCCTGACTCCCAAGCCAGAGCTCTATTCACTGTGCCACCTAGCCACCCCCTAACATTTATTTCTTAAAGTAATAATACCTGTGGACTTGGCAGAAGGGTGGGCATGGGAACCTAGTGTAATAGATGTGTTTTATAAAGCATGACATGCTATAGCACATTATTATAATATACATATGATAAAAGATCACATTAGTATAGCATAGTAGAATATTATATAGATAGCAAAATATAATATCATATATAGTATGATATAATGATATATGATATAATATGATATACTGGTGATTTCATCAATATAGACAATACCTTCACTGATGAAGACTGGAAACTGACCTATTATTACATAAGTAAGGAGAAACAACAAAATGCTTTAGTCTAGAGTGTGAGAAACCTCATAACACAGCTACATGAAAAAACATTCTTTATTGAACCTGAATAGCTAGGAAAACTGGAAATTAGCTTATCAAACTATTATTTGAGACCAATAATTTAACTTAATAACATAATAAATTCCAAATGAAGTATAACCTAGATACAAAAGGTCATATCATTAAGAAAATGAATGGATGTATGATTCATTATTATGATAGGTGGGGGATGGTACAATTACTTTAATCAATAATAGATTGATAATATTGTACAAGACAAAACTGATGATTTTGATTATACAAAACTGAAAAGTTTTGTAACAATAAAAAGTCAACCCATATGGAATAATAAAGAATATTTATAGGGATTTTTCATCTAATCCCTTTGATAAATGTCTCATTTCTAAAATATAGAGATTAATGGAGCTATCTAAGACCAAGGTCTATTCCCTCAATAAACAAGTGGTCAAAGAATATTTTAAAAGTTCCCTGAAGAATTCCAAATTATAAATATAAAATATTTTTCCAGTTCAATAATAATAAGAGAATGAAAATTAGGACAACTTCAATGTTTTACCCCACAATCAGAAAACTGGCAAAGTTGGTAAAATACTGAAGTAGTCAATATCAGAAAGTCCCTGGAAAGAATAGGCAAACTCACATATTATTTAATGAACTGATAATCGTTCCATGTTCTGGAAAACCATTTGGAATTGTAAGAAAAAGGTGACTAAGCTGTCGTTTCATTTTTTCCCCAAGTAGTCAAATCCTAGGCATATATGCCAAGGAGAAGATAGAAAGAAAACACTCATATATGCCACTGTATTCAAATCTAGCATTTCCTGTCATAACAAAGAGCTAGAAACAAATTGAAGTGTAATTGATTGAGGACTGACTATACAAAGTGTTTCATATGCATGAAATGAAATGTGCATTTTATGAAATGATAAATATGGGAAAAAACATAGAAAGATTTTTAAAACTCATGAAGAATAAAACAGACTATATGTATACAAACTAACATGTGAATCAGAAAAAAAGATGAAACTGAATGCTTGGTAATTTGAATAACCAAACTTGACTCAGAACAAAAAATGAGTATCGACAACTCCCTCTTTCCACTAGAGAAGAGGAGTACAATGGCATTGAATGTTTTACACGTTTTGGGATACATTAGACATTTCTGTTGTTTATTTTTTAACTTTTTTCCCCTCTTTTTCACA
The DNA here is from genome assembly GCF_028583685.1 of Petaurus breviceps papuanus. Classification (NCBI taxonomy): domain Eukaryota; kingdom Metazoa; phylum Chordata; class Mammalia; order Diprotodontia; family Petauridae; genus Petaurus; species Petaurus breviceps. The sequence goes on along the minus strand of NW_027187298.1, from coordinate 2,871,096 downwards.
AAGGAGGGCTCTTTTTGGCAGGAGTTAGGGTAGAGCCCGTGAAAAAAAGAATATATACAGAAATATCTTTATGCAAGAAATGCATTACAAACTTTTTAAAAAAAATCAGAAGTAAAAAAAATGTAATGCCTTAAATAAAAGGAAACATTTGTAACTTTAAAATGTCTTAAAAGTTTCTTGGGGAATGAAGAGATTAAGTTCTGTTTCTAGGATCAAAAAATAACATGTGTTTGATGGAGCACTTGAACCCAGGTCTAAATAACTTCATGGTCAGCCCTCTATTAGGTTACACTGCTCCTACTTGGGTAAAATTGAATAAGATTATTGACTCCATTTCACTTTCATCTTGACAATTATTTAGTGTATTAACTGGGCAGGCTGGGGAAGGGGTACTTGTACAATATAACCAAAGAGCAAACTGCTGTGGAAAAAAAAGTATAATTGATGTTCTTCTGTGATCATAAAGCTGCTCTTACTTTCACTTACTTAAAATGGCAAATAGTACTCCATATTGAAAGTAATTACTAGTGTCCAGTTTTATTCCTATATATTTGCTAGACAAGAAGGACAATGGGTAACCAGATGCCTGTTGAGAGATAAAATACACAAGAGGCTGTGTGGCACAAACAGGGCATTAGTTATTAGCTACTTAAGTTGTGAACTTTGGGCATCTTTTGAAAATAACACTAATATGTAGTACCAACTTGGGACTATTTTTCCCAAATACCTTTTTTACCACACTGGCTGTAATGAGTGCACATATGTTGGGCTCATTTGAAAAGGAAATCTGGCATTGGTTTAGCAGATGTTGTAGTACACTGGGCTGACAACTGATGGAAACCATTGGAATCATAATGGGCACGTGTCTATTAGAAAAGCTGCCAATCCATTGACTTATGCATAGTAAGAAGTGAGCAGGAAAATATCCTAGAATCGTGTATATTTGCAATCAAACTATGTTGCTGAAAACTGGGAATGAGATAGCAGCCACATGGAGGTTGAGCAGGCACTTGGAAGAGATTGAAGCTGTGGCAGAATGGGGATAAGGTAACCTGCATTTGGAAGATGGCCAGAGTAGTGGCATGGAATAGTGATTTGTGAGTAGTAGCGCTCATTTGTAGGTATCAATGCTGAGTTATCCAAGCGGCACTGCCACTAGCAGATTGGAGAAACCACAACCAGGGTGCAAGAAGTGGGGGTATATAGGGGAAGGTTTTATTGAATACAGTGATTATAGTTTGGTTATACAAAAGCCATGAGGAACCTGAGTAATGCTACGATTTCAATGTTCTTTAGTTTGCCCCACAGTATGGAGAATAAGAGACTCACAAGGTGACATCTCCAGATTCAATGCTTCTCTGAGAATGTTCTGAAGTTGTAATGATTATGCCTTTTGCCAAAATAGAGACATCATGGGGTTTTAAAGAGGGTATTGAATGCCATTCCCGAGAGAATGGAAAATGTGTGTGTGTGTATGTTTGTTTGTATGTATATATTTATTATGTGGTAATTCATTGTAGTTTACTTTTTATTTGATTTTATTTTGCTTTAAGATGAAAAAGTCTGACATGGAGATACACTGTTCGGAGACTGAACCAATGTTTTGAATAATTAGTGACTCAAGATAGCACACCAAAGCTAGGAACTAACAATGGGGCTTGGAGACACATGGAAACCCATGGAACCATAGGCTAAGATAAAATTAATCAAAGGTGCACTATCACTTTATCTTCATCACAAACAGGGGAGATAAGTATTATTATCCACACTTTAAAAGTGAGGAAACTGAAGCTCATGGAGACTAAGTCTTTCACATAAGGTAGCAAGCTGGGAAGAATCTGAACCCAAGTCATTTCTGACTCTAAGTCGAGCACTGTTTCTCTTCTCCCCTTCCACAGTCCCAACTACACCCCATACACCTGTAATGTCCCATTTTCTTTTCTTTAGTCAGAAAATTCTACCCATCTGAAGGACCAGATGAAATTCTTCCTCTTCCATGAAGCCTACCCATTACCATTTATCTCTTCCTTTACTTACCACCTTAGCCCTGATAGTCTGCATTACACAGCTTAGTACAATGAAATTTTGTTATAACTGTCATTAAATTGTGATGAGTGCTGGACATGGAATCCAAAGACCTTGGTTTAGCAACCCCTGCTCCTTCTAGCAATGTGACCTTGGGCAAGTTGTTGCCCCTCCTAGACCTCAAGGAATTCCCTGGAAACTCAGAGCTCAAAAACCTCCAAAGGATATATAGTCCAGATACTTGAAAAAATATGCTTTATATAATATGCCTGAGATATATTCATGCAGAATATGATTCAGTTCAGCATGAGTTTATTAAGTGCTAACTGGGTACTAGTCCCTGTGTGTTGGATTTACAAAGGCAAAAAGAATTTTTTTAAGTTATTGCTCTCAAGCAGATAGTACTTTATTCAAAGGTCATCTTGTCCAACCCAATACTTGAAAAAAATATCTTTTTTTGCAATATGTCTGACAAATATTTATACAGCATATGATTCAATTTAGTAAGTGTTTATTAAATGCTGTCTAGGTATCAATGGGGCAGATAGGTGGCACACTCAATAGAGAACTGGGCCTGGAGTTAGGAAGGATATCTTCCTTACATCAAACCCAATGTCAGACACTTAATAGCTGTGTGACCCTGGGCAAGTCCCTTAATCCTGTTTGCCTCAATTATTCTGTAACATGAGCCGGAGAAAGAAGTGGAAAGCCATTCTAATATTTTTGCCAAGAAAACCCCAATAGGGGTCACAAAGAGTCCAATATGACTGAAAAATGACTAAATAACAACAAAAAAGTACTAATCCTGGTGCAAGATAGGTTTATAAACAGAAAATGTATATGTTTCAAAATGTCATTGTTCTCATGGAGATCACACTTCATTGGATATTGTATTTCTTGAATATCTCCAGTGAAATTGAACTCATTACCTCTGCAAGGCAACCTATTTCCCTTTTGGATAAGTTAAATTTGGGGGAAATATTCCCTATTAGATCAAATCCTAAATTTTCCCCTTTTTGGTTTCCTCTTATTCTCTTTTAAGAACTTGAAAGGTGTGATGTGGAGGAAAGAATAGACCAGCGCAGTTTTTCACAAAAGGGCAGAATCTGAAATGATGCATAAAAGTAACAAAGGGTTAATTTAGGTTGGATGAAAGGGAAAAGTTCCCAATAATAATAGCTGTCCAAAAGTATTATGAGATATCCAAAGAAGTGATGGGTCCCTCCCACCATATTGGAGGTCTTTGATCAGAGGATAGATGATCACCTGTCTGGTCATTTTAGGTGAGGATTTCATGCTAGTATGAATTGGATTAGGTAAATTATGTGGTCCCTTCCAATTCTTACATTCTGAGATTCTCTTTTCTTATTTTGCCTTCTCTGACCAAGTAGAACAAATATAATCCCTCTTCCATATTATATTTCATGAGAATCATCATCCTCCTACTCCTGCCCCCCCAGAGCTGTCATTTTTCATATTTATCACATTGATTATGATTCATTCATTTTAAAAGTCAGCTTCTCTCCAAATTTTCCTATCATGAGAAATAATAGAGTTAGATAAGATGGTCTCTAAGGTCACCTCCAGCTCTGACCTTCTTTTTTCTAGTATCTCTTCCAGCTTTAACATTCTGTGATATTTAATATATTACTACTCATAAAATGTCCCACAGCATTTTATATCTTTAAGATGTTTGCTTACCTTAGACAAATTGTGCGACAACATCCTGTTTTCAGTAAATAATTGAAACTAAACTTTGAACTACTACAGGATTGTCCACATTTAGACATAGACATCTTTGAATTTCCTTGCTGACCAATTAGATTAACTCAATCTTACCGTCACATTTCTGTCTTAATGAAAGGATCCTGAACCATGCAATAAAGACTGGAATAATACTTCTGCTTACTTAAAGCCGAGATTTTATTAGCAGCCAATGGCACACATAAGAATTGCACATCTATATTTGATTTGTAACATTTGTTTGTGGTAAGATGTCCTGGACTACAGATTTATATTTCTAACAATGCTTTCCAGGCACAGCATGGTCATTACACATCTGCCTACCAAGCAACATTACTCCCCCTTACACCCTCCTCCCCATCCTGACTTCACTTCAACCCGATTTCCAAGGCTTCCTGATTATTAAACTGCCGAGAGTTCAAATTTGCTATCAGACAATCGGAACTAATTGTCTGAGACAATTTACATCCATCAGTGCAATGTTTTATGGCTTTCAGACTGAGTGTAAAATGAATAAATAACATAGCTTGAGCCATTACTCTGCTTTATTACTCTAGATGTGCTGGGTAATCTGAAAATAATTTGGGCACTACAGCACCATCAAATAGTGGACATCTGTCAAGCTACAGGTTCTGGTGGAATTGTGCAATCTGTCCACTCAGTAACCTCCCCTTTCACCATCCCTCCAAACATGAAGTTAGGGAGCATTTATAATGGAACAGGATCTGTTTACGAAATAAAAACACCTTCCATCCCATTGTTAACCTTATAGTAATCGGGCTGTTGTTTTCTTTTTTTTTTTTTAATTTCCTCTTGGCTTCTGGTTTCCTTTGAGGAGCCAAAAGGAAAAGAATTTCATTGTTGATGTTTTGATTTCCTTGCAGGAACTGAAGCTGTATTCTAAAATGAGGAGATGGGAGAGACCTATTCCATTGTCTAGTCCATTTGCTGCCATGGCATGCTTGGTCCCCATGGTTCACCAGCTCTTGCTTTGACTAGTTTATTTTTAAATATCTACAGAAACTGGTTTCCTTCACTTCCCCTGGGGGAATGTTTCACAGTCTAATACTTCTTACTGTATGGAAATTTCTTCTGATTCAGCCTCAATTTTCCTTCCTTATAAATTCCATCATGACTTTGGTATTTTTCTCATATCTTGTACACAGAATAAGTGTGTGGGGGGAGGGTTATTTAGCACCTTTTCCTAAACAGTCCATGCATAGTTTATGCATCACTGTTTTCTGAGTAATTCCTGTACAGTGATATATTAAAACATCAGAATCAAAATATGCCTCTGATATGAATCTGAATTAGAGATAAAAAAATGGGGCTAGTGAAGAGATTTAATTGGAGTAGTTAACTAAAAAGTTACATGGAAAATAGATTTGTGTTATATAATAATGGGTTCATTTTGTGTGGAAAATGCACATTTATATAGCAATATGCATAAATAGCCACTGCAGATTAAGGTACTAGAATATTGAAAGAATAGGAAGACACATATGATGATCGACCTCTGATATTGAACTTCAAGGACTCCCAAACAATGAAAGGTGAAGGAAATTTATAGGCAGGCACAGGTTTTAATTTTAGAAAATGAAAAGGAAGGAGCCCAGTCAAGGTGACAGAATAGGGGGAAACAATACAGGATAGTTCCCTTTCATATTAATCCAACAAAGATCTAATAGTACTAGGCTGAGTACTGACTAAGGAAGCTAAGCAGAAACCACAGTGAGTTATCTTTCCAGTATCAAATCATAACCCATCCCACAGGCACAACAACCAACTAAGTGAATTGTAGGATAGAAGTAGACCAGGGTCATATACTTAGCCTCAGTTCCATAATATTAGTAGTGTGCAGTTTCCCAGAGCATATTGTGAAATCACCCCTGGGCTCAGAAAAAGGATAGGCTAACAGTATATTCCCATAATGCAAGGGAGATTCATCTTTTGCTCAAGACAGCTAATAGGGACTGGAGCCAACTACTGTCTACATTAGCACAAGAATACAACCTGGGGAGAAAGTGAAGAAAGTAAACAAACAAACAAAAAAACCCCTAAAACTGTGTGACCTATACACAAACCAAGACTTGAAGCCTGGAAGACTCAGAAAGGCATTGTTCAGCTCTCTGGTACATACTGCACCTGTGACCTTTGAAAAACATAGCCCATAATGACAGAAGAACATAGCAGCTGGACCTCACAATATCATGACAGTCATGCTGGAAGTAAGAAGTTGCCCTTAAAATAGAATCCCAATCCAGGAAGTAAGAGTGGGAAAAGGAGTAAACAAACAAACAGAAAAGACATGGTCTGACGCTAGGGATATACAAGTCAAAAAAGAAGAGGGGGATAACTCCAAAATACCTATGTAAGAGCAAGCACCCTAGCATACCCAGGATGGCTGCTAGCACAAGTTCTTTGATCTGCTTTTCTAAAGAAAAGGAACTCACAAAGGGTCAATAATCTTATTTTAATCAAACATACGTCATTCACTTAGTTCAGGGCAAAAAGTCAGCACCCTGAATTTCAGAAAATGCAAACAGAAATTATAAGCAGGCAGAAAATACAGACAGAGAAAATAATACAATTCAATGGACCAACAGAGAGGGCTTCTAGCTGCCTGACCATTATATACATACAGTTATTTACCAGAGATAGAAACACCAACAGTTATTTACCAGTGATAGAAGCACCAACATCAGGGTTTTCAAACCCAGAGGTGGGGGAGTATGTTTCAATGGCTGCCCAGAGTTTCATCTGGCCAAATAACACAATTCTTCCCATAAGTGAACCCCAAAGCAAAATCTCACATCAGGGTATATATATAGTCTTCTCCAGGGCCAGAAGACATCACAGCCTTTGTGACTGCCTAATTACAAAGTAACAAAAGGTGAGGTTAAAAACAAGCCTCCACTAAGCAAACTTCTCTTGTTGGGATCCAAGCGAGGCCCATTAATAGTCAGGGAAGATCTTCGAATTCCCTTACCATCACAACTTATGAGTAAAACATCAATGAAAAGCACAACTTTACCACAGATTAATTAGAATTCCTAAGTGAAACGAAGTAAGAGTTTTTACAAGAACAGAAGGAATGTTATACTTTATGTTTTTGTTGTTTGCCTTTTGGAGGACAATTGGGGTTAAGTAACTTGCCCCGAGGTTACACGGCTAGTTTTTTGTGTGTTAAGTGTCTGAGGTCGGATCCGAACACAGGTTCTCCTGACTCTGGGGCCAGCACTTTACTCACTGTGCCACCTAGTGACCCCCAGCAATGCTATACATTACATGAGAGTCATAGAGGAAAGAATTGGAAAAGAATTAAGTTTGGAGGAAAGATATGGCAATAGAATTAATAGTTAAATAAAGGAGCTACAAAATATTTCCCAAGTAATATTGAAAATTAGACTGTACCAAACAGAAATTATGAATCCATGAAATAAAAATAAATATTAAAAAAAAGAAAATATTTTACAAAATAGAAAAAAATTTAAGGAATCACACACATAGGCTTATGTTATAGATGTGTATATATACATGTTTCTACATGTACTTGTATATGTATATACATATATGCATATACATATTTATATACACATTTTATTGTTGTCCAGTCATTTTTGTTGTATCTGATCTGTGATCCCATTTGGGTTTTTTTTTTTTTTTTGCAAAGGTACTAAAGTAGTTTGTCATTTCTTCCTTCAATTCATTTTAAAGATGAGGAAACTGGGGCCAACCGGGTTAAGTGACTTGTCTAGGGTCACCCAGCTAGTGAGTATCTGAGGTCAGATTTGAACTCAGGAAGAGGAATCTACCTGACTTCAGGCCCAATATTCTATCTACTGCATCACCTAGCTGCCCTGGCATATTTGTATGTACACATATATGTTATGTGTGTAGATACAGACACATATCTTTATACACATATACATATTCAAATATGATAAGAGTTAATATGGAACTTATACTCCCATTATCCCTACTGCTCCCCTCAAAAAAATAAACAAAACCCAGGGCTTATGGGCAAAAGAAAAAAAATGCTATGAGCAACTAGAAAGAAACTGCTCAAGGTTTTTGGAACCATAGTCATAGACATTAAAGATATAACAAATACCACAATAAAAGGGCAGAGAGTATGGAATATTGTATTTGCCAAAGCAAAATATATAGGTTTACAATCAAGCATAACTTGTCTAAGAAAACTGAGTACAATGATACTGGTGTAGGTAGGTGGGGATAGAGAGGAAAGGGAATTTCCATTTAATTCCTTAATGAAATAAAAGACTTCTAAACATTGATATTGAAAATAACATAGCTAAGTAGAAATATTGAAATAAAAATGCTAGAATTAAGATGCAACAAAATAGATAAACACAAATGAGGAAGAAATCTGTAAGATTATATCTCTATATCTCTATCTCTATATATATTCTAGGGGGGATGATACAAGTGTCCTCTCAGAACACCAATGTCATTGGGCAAAATAGAGTTAAATAAAAGAGGAATTTAGATAGATTCTTTTTATGTTTTATTGATCTTAATATAAGAAAGGAAAGGGAGAGGAGGGAGAACTTATATAAAAGTAATTGGGAAGACATGCAGATGTCTACACAGATGAGATGGGGTTAGGAGAGAAGGTGTAAATTTAATTTATCTTTCATTTGAGTTAGTCAAACAAATGTAGAATATATTAACATATGCACCACATACAGTGGTTTATAGGTATATACAAATAAATAGAAGGGAACAGGGAGAGGGGAGTAAGAGGACCAGAAGGAGGTTAGTTTTAGGGAGAGATGAACCATGAGTAAAAAATAAACCTAATCTTAGAGTGGAGAATTTGAAGCCAGAGAGGGAGGTAGGGGAAAGGGATGGAAGAGAGGGAGGGAGAGAGGGAGAGGGAGAGGGAGAGAGAGAGAGAGA
>NW_027187298.1:2794184-2862305 GCF_028583685.1 Petaurus breviceps papuanus | reverse complement strand
GAGAGAGAGAGAGAGAGAGAGAGAGAGAGAGACTGTGAAAGAGAAAGACACTGTAGAACCAATTCAATATTCACAGTGCCAATAGTCACTATAAATATACCAGTATAGTGCTCAATTGCAAATATAACAGACTCTCCATGTGGAAGAGAGAAGCTAAACATTTATTCATTCACCAGAAAACTGAAGCCCAAAATGAGTAATCCAATTCTATCATAGTAGCAAAGAAATTAATGGCCACAATAGTATAAAGAGCTATAGCTTCCTTTAGCCTTCACACAAACCAACACAAGCCTAGCTGTCACAGCAGGTGGCAAACACCAACTTTAACTCACAAGTTTAACTGTCTCCTTTGGATATGTCCTCTCCTCCCAACTGTATTTAGCTGCTCTGATTGCCAGTGTCCTGTGGACTCTACTCCCACCTTCAGCAAACTCCTCCCACCACAGGCTCCATATGATTACATTCAGCCTATTAGAGGGCAGGGGAAATCTTCAAGGCAGGGAAGGCATTCAAATTCCCTTGGGCAGGGAAGATCTTCAGATTACCATTACCATCACACACACACACACACACACACACACACACACACACACACAAACACACAGTGTTTTATTTAAATACCAAAGGAGAAATCATAAAAAGAAGAGATCAACAGCATTGAAAGTAAAAAACAAAAAAAAGCCATTAAAATTATATTTGAAACCATGGACTTTTGGGAGGAGGAGGTTAAAAAGAATAGATAAAAAATTAGCTTATTTGATATTTTTAAGTAGGAAACCCAAGTTACTAATCTATAAAGTGTAAAAAACATAATTCACAACAAATAAAGAATTGAATGAAATTATTAGATTTTTTTAGCTTAAAAAAGACAGAGTAAAAGGGATACAAAGACAAAAAGACACAAAGACAGGCAGTTACAATAAGGAAAAAAGCAAGGAAAAAAGAAAGCAACTAGAAAATATGTGTAATTGTGGTCTGAGTGAGGCCAAGAAAGATTATAAGGGAACAAAAGCTAACTTCATTGAATATAGAGCACTGGTGAGCACATTCCTTTTCCATTATCTTCTTCTATATTGTGAAAAGGGGGTGGGTTGCAAAGAAAGGGGGAAAGGTGTTAGATAATAAAATGGAGGAATGGAGGAAAATACAATAATAATCATAACTGTGAATGTGACTGGGATGAGTTCACCCATAAAACAGAGTTAGCATAGCAGAATGTATTAGAAAGCAGTATCGGACAATATGATTTTTTTAAGAAATATGATTGAAACATAAAGACTCAGAGAATTAAAATGAGGAGCTTGAACAAAATCTATTATGTTTCATGTATACTCAATAAAGCAGAGGTAGCCATCATGACCTGACATCAGGCAATAGAAAAAAAGACAGAAAAATTAAATTTTTCTAAAAGTAACATATTCACTGAATTAATTTCTGTATGGAACATGTATGCACCAAATGATTTAGTGTCTAAATATTTAAAGGAAAAATTAAACAATTTAAAAAGAAAAATAAACAATAAGACCATAATAGAGGGCAACCTAAGTGTTATCCTGTAGAGAGCTAGACAAATGTAACATAAAAATTATACTGAAAGAAATTAAGGACCTGATTAGAATTTGGAAAAAAAAAAACAAAAAACTTAAGATATAATTTATCTCTGATGATTATTGGATGGAAATAGAAAGGAACCTACATATACACAGCTGTTCATGAAGCATTTATAAAAATTAATGATTATTAGAGCATAATAACATAACAAACAAAAACAGCAAAGCATTTTTTTTTTGCTTTTCTTTTTTTGGAGGGGGAAGGTAGGGCAATTTGGGTTAAGTTGCCTGTGGTCACATGGCTAGTTTTTGTTGTTGCTGTTGTTTTGGTGTGTGTGTGTGTGTGTGTGTGTGTGTGTGTGTGTGTGTGTGTGTGTAAAAGTGTCTGAGGCTAGATTTGAACTCAGGTCCTCCTGACTCCAAAGCTGGTGCTCTATTCACTGTGCCACTTAGCCACATATATTTAAAAAGAAAGCACTTTTTAAATATAACAGCATAATGAAACGTTTCTTGTATAGACCACAACAATATTCAGTAAAGGTCAAGAGAAGAAAAAATTAGAAATCAACTGGAGACAAAATAGCTTAATCATAAAGAATTGTTGATCCAAAGTACAAATGATAGAGATGACAGATAATTTTATTAAAACTAATGATAAAACATGTGACTTTGGGCAAATCACTTAAACCCAATTGCCCTGAATTCTCCCATACAAAAAAGGAAAAAAAGAAAAATAAATAATGACAAAAATAAGAACATATCAACATTTTGGAACTGCATCAAAAGCATTTCTTCAGGTAAACTTGTATTTCTAAAAATTATATCAGTAAAATTGAAGCACATACACATATAAACATGTATATATGCATATTGTGTGTGTATGTCATTAAACTTAAATTTTTTCAAAAAATCTTAATGAAATACCAAAAGAGAAATCAAGAAAATAAGGGAAGAGGTTAAGGGCCTTGAAAGCAAAAGTAAATTAATAAAGGTCAGTAAATTCATATATGAATCCAATAGCTTTTTTTGTTTTTTTAATATAGCAACATAGATAATCCATTAGCTAATTTTTTTCCATAAAGAGGAAAATGAAATTATCAGTATCAAAAAATTAATAAGGATGATTTACAACAAATGAAGGAAATTAAAGATGAATCAAATAATTAAAACTTTTTAACATAATCATATGTCAATAAAGTTAACACCTTAAATAAAATGGGTAAATACTTGTAAAAAATACAAAATATCTATCTGAGAAAAATAAGAAATAGAACATTTATACAAATCAAATATGAGATGAACAAAACCAAACAAACCATAAATAAGATGCCAAAGAAAAATTCAAAACATGGTACCAAATAGATTTACAATAAAATATAATGAACAGCCATAGAATTCATTCTAACACTCTAAGAACTCTTACCAATGTTTTGTGGAAAAAATGAATCCTACCAAATCCCTTCTGTGATACAAATATTACCTTGAAATATGAACTATGGAGAGTCAAATTATTCAATGCAAAGTATAGATCACTGTACCTAATGTAAAAAAAAATCTTGTATAAAAATTCGCAAATAGTCTCAAGAAATCCAAAAATTAGACACTGCTACCAATTTAGAATTATACATGGAATGTACAGTAACTATACCACACTAACTATATATGGAAAACTCTCATCATAGTTGCTCATATTAAAAGCAGCAATAACAAAAACCATATGACAAAATTAACAAATACAGAAGGTATTAGATTAATAGATACAGAAGACAAATGACAATATGCAAAACCCATTTTTATTAAAAACAAAATAAAACAAAAAAAACACTGGTAAACAAAAGAACAAATGGACCTTTCCTTAAGTGCATATTGATATATATTTAAAATCAGGAGTCAACATTATAAGTAATGGGGACAAACTAGAAACCTTTCCAATAAAATCAGAAGTAAAACAAACATGTCCATTGCCACTAATCCAATTTGATAATGTGCCAAAAATGCTAAACTATGTAGGGGGGAAAATGTCATTTGTATAGATTTCTCCATAATGCCTAAGGAACCTCTTCATCTTGGGAGATCATTGGAGCTCTGGAATTCAAGTACCCTCTGCCCCTGGAGCCCCTTCTTTTGTTTGCAAAGTAGAGAGATCCTTTCAGAATCTTGATTTAAGGAGAGTGCTCAGGTGTAGCAGCAACCACACTGGCATAACCAGGATGGCTGCTAGCACAGATTCTTACATATGCTTTACTAGGAAAGATAGCTGTTCAAGGGTTCAACAATTTTTTTAATTGCATTCATTAGTTCAGGGGAAAAGTCAGCACCCTGAACTTCAGAGAAAATCTAAACAAAGAAAATACAAGCAGAGAAATAAAAGCCAACAGACAAGGCTTCTAACAGTCTGAGAAATTAACACAGATCAATCAACAGGCAGATTCAACTGTCTGACCAAGGCTATATGCACATAGTTACCAGAGAGAGAAGCACCAACATCAGGGTTTTTCAAAGCATGGGGGCTGGGGAGGTTCCTTAATGGCTACCCAGGGTCTCATCTGGTCAGTTCACAAGAACACTCTTCCAATGAGGGAGCCCCAAAGCAAAATGCTAACCTCAGAGTATACATACCCTTTTTAGAGCCAGAGGACATCACAACCCTCCTGACTCAATGTGTAATTAGAAATTAACAAAAGATATGAAAAAGTCTTCCTATAAGCAGGCCTCCCCTAAGCAAGCTTGCTTTAATGGCCTCCACCTGAGGATCTTAAATTCCATTAACATTACATCAGAGAGGCAGCTAGGTGGCACAGTGAGTAGAGCACCAGCCCTGGAGTCAGGAGGACTCGAGTTCAAATCCATCCTCAGACACTTAACACAAAAACTAGCCATGTGACCTTGGACAAGCCACTTAACCCCAATTGCCCTCCAAAAAGAAAAAAAAAACAACATCAGACCATTTCTCCATTTCCCCACCATGTAGCACTCCTCTAGACATTACCTCCTCACTTCACCTTCCTTTTGTGTATTTTCTTCCCCTTAGAGAATGTAATTGTCTTGAGGGTAGGGAATGTGTTTGTCTTTCTTTGTATCCCCAATGTTTTCTTAGTGCTTTGAACATCCGAGGCATTTAATAAATCTTTATTTGACAAAATGAGCAAAGTCAAAGAAGTAACAAAAAAATTCTTTCTAGCAGATAAGTTGAATATGTAAGGAAGCACACAGAGTTCAATAAAAATCATTTAAAACAATAAATTCAGCAAAGTTGTGGAATATCCAATACAATCCAATAAGCATTTATTAAGTGCTTAGTATAGGTCATATACTGTGTATGCAAATGAATATTGTTTATTTGTGTATTGTATGCAGTGAATCAGTATTGTTTATGCAATGAATAAAATTATAATGAGTAAAAAGCAATGAATAAAATAAAAATACCTTTCCTCAAGGAGGCTACAATCTAATGAAAGGAGATAATACACAGAAGGAGGCAGAAAATTAGGGTACAGGGGAGATAAGGGACTTCCTGTTTTGAGGATATCTTATTGTGCAGTTGAAGCCATGTAGAGCAGTAGAAGCAGAGTTGGAAGATAAGGCTACATAAAACCAGAATTTCTGCATACTACCAGAAAGTACTGATCAAAAAGAGATAGGAAAGTAATTTCATTAAAAATAAATTCAAAATATGTAAGATATTTGGGGAATCTACCTATTGTGTAAAGAACACCAAAGATTCCAGCTACTGTGTAAAGAATTCACTATTTGACCAATATGTTTGGGAAAATGTCTGCCTAACTAAACTTTACAAAATTTATTTTTTTTTAATTTAGAGTTTTAAATTCAATTCTTCCCTGTACCATCCCCTATACATTGAGAAGACAAGCAGTATAATAGCTAATATACATGTAAACTCATGCAATACATATTTCCAGCAAGCCAAGATGGCAGAATAGAGGAAATAGACAAGCTCTCCTAATGTTCATTAAAAACTTTAAAATAATGCTTAAAATAAAATTCTGGAGTGGCAGAGCCAACAAAATATTTAAATGAGATCTTTTTCTAGGCCAAGACAACTTTAAAAAAATCAGAAGGAGAGGTCTTTGACACTGGTTGCAAACTAGCCCCGAATGCATGTGGAGGCAACAGGACCTTGTGGGCCTTAAAGGTGGCAATAGAAGAAGCAGCAGCTTTAGGAAATCTCAAGCCAGAGATCTGGAATTCTGACAGCTGGTCAGAAAGAGATTACAGGAGACTGTTGTGCTAGCACTGGATACAGGACAGGGTACTAGTTGGCAAATCCATTGCCTATAACCACTTCTGAGCCATAACTCTAGAACAGAGAGGATTGTTTGCAGTCACAAGGGAGCATGGCCCCTGAGGAACACTATGCTTTGCAGTCCCAAGCATCAGTGGCCCTGAGGAAGAGTATCTCCTATGAGGGATCAGAAGCAGCTACCACGGAGCAGTAACTATATTTCTTCCTGCTTTATACCACCTTGGAATAACTGAAAACTTCCAAACCCCCAGAATTAGTTCTGAAAATAGCAATGTAAAAAAGCCCAAGGCTTGAGAGAGTGTCCCCTCCCTCCCACCCAGCAACAGAGCACAACTTTAACATGAAGTTTGAAGTCAAGAAATATGCTGAAAAATTGTCCAAACAACAATAAAAAAATAATGTGACCATGGAAAGCTACTGCAATGACAGGAAACATCAAGCCACAAACTCAGGAGATGACAATAATGTCAAAACACCTTGTATCAACAATGCAGTATTCACAATGCCCATGGTAACTATAAATATTCTGATATGGTTGTTAGTCACAAAATATAACAGGCTCTCCACATGGAGGTAAAGTTAGAACATTTATTCAAATAACAGTAAACTGAGTCCCCAAACCATAAAGTCAAAGCCATCACAGTAGCTATAGAGTTGGAACACTTAGTTAATGCAGTAAACACCCACATTCTCAAGCCTTCAAAACATAACAGGCTACCTCAGGCAAAGGTCCTCCTCTCCTCACTCATGGCAACTGCTCAGTGTCCAGCTTGCTCTCAGCAGCTCTGGCCCCCTGCAGTTCCTGTCCCTGGCAGTCCTCAGCAGGAGTCCTTAGCTGAAATTCTGGCTGGCTCAAAGAAAATGAGTTTGCACCACCTCTGCCACTGCCACTGCCTCCGCACTTCCAGTCACCACACTGGCTCCAGCTTGGCTCTGGCTTCCTCCTGCCCCACTCCTTCCTGCTACATCAGCAAGTTCAAGGGACATGGAAGATCTTCAAATCCCATAACCATTACACACCTACAAGCAAAAATTCAAAGGGAAAAAATATCAATTGGGCACAATAAGAATTCCTGGAAGATCTAAAAAATAAAATAAAATAAGAATGGTGAAGTAAATATTGTGAAAAGAAAAGGGAGGTATGCAAGAATATTATGTAAAGACAATTAGCAGCTTCATAAAAGAGGCACAAAAAGTATTGAAGCAAATAACACCTTAAAAAACAGATTTGGTTGAATAGGAAAAGAGATACAAAATTTCACTGATAAAAATATCTCCTTAAAAAGCAGTAGTAACACAATAGAAAAAAAGTGGGGGGGGGCATAGAAAAGCTCACAAAAGAAAATTATTCCATAAAAATTAGAATTAAACAAGTGGAAGTTAGTGATACTATGAGATATCAAGAAACAAGAATTGAAAATTAAAAGAATGGAGAAAATGGAAGAGAATGTGAAATATCTCATCAGAAAAATAACTGACCTGGAAAATAGTTCAGGGTGTAATAATTTTTAGAATAATTGGATTTGGGGTGACGAGGTGGTGCAGTGAATAGAACAATGGCCTAGAGTCAGGGGTACCTGAGTTCAAATCTGGCCTCAGACATTTACCACTTAATAGTTGTGTGACCTTGGGCAAGTCACTTAACTCCAGCTGCCCTGCCTTCCACCCTCCAAAAAGCAGAAAAAAAATTATTGGACTGCCTGAAAGCCAGGATAAAAGAAAGAGCCTAAATAGCATATTTAAAGAAATTATCAAAGAAAACTGCCCTATATTCTAGAACCAGAGGATAAAATAGAAAGTGAAATTATCTACTAATTACCTCCTGAAAGAGATCCCAAAATGAAAACTCCCAGGAAAATTATATTTTCCTGGTTCAGGTCTCTTCACTTTGCATCAGGTCATGTAAGTTTTTCTAGGTTTTCCTGAAATTATTTGGCTTGTCATTTCTTATAGCACAATAATATTCCATTACAATCATTTACCACAGCTCATTTATTCATTCCTTAATTGATGGACATCCCTTTGATTTCCAATTCTTAGCCACCATAAAAAGATCAACTATAAATATTTTTGTACTAGTAGGTACATTTCCATTTTTTGGATGTCTTTGAGATATAGACCTAGCAGTGTTATTGCTGGGTCAAAGCATATGCACAGTTGCTTTATTTTATTTTAGGAAATTGCCACAGCAAACCCAACTTTTACCAACTACCACCTTGATCAGTCAGGAGTCGTCAACAGTGAATCAAGTCCTGCCATCAGCAAAAAGATTACAACATGAGGAAGGCTCAGATAATGGTTAACATTTTTTAAAGCAGTAAACTATGTTTAATTATTATACATGCTTCTTTTAGACATAATAATATTACATGCTTAAAAGACTAAAGTATGGTATAAACATAACTATTACATGCACTGGAATGCCAAAAAAATTTTGTGCGATGCTTTATTGCAATATTTGCTTTATTGTGCTTGTCTGTATTTGAACCAGAAATGTATATGATGTATGCCTGTTTGTGTCTCTATCAACCCATCATTTCTAGATATATATGTATCTTTATGAACCTATAGATACATATCTATATAAATATACATATAAATATATACAAAATACACATATACAAATATATATAGACCTATGTGTAATAAATTTGTATGTGTATATATGAATTCAAATACAACATACACATATATAATACACCTATATGTGGAATTGATTTAAATTATTAAAATTGATCATTTTTTGATCTTCAATTGATAAATAGGCAAATGACAGGAACAGATGTTTTCAAAAGAATAAATCCAAGCTATTATTTGATATGTCATAGAAATGTGAATTAAAGCAATTCAGAGGTTCTACTGCCATCAGAGTTGCTAAGTGTCAGGTTGGAGTGGTTTGGAGCACACAGGCCCATGAATGCACTGTTAGTGGAGTTGTGAATTGGCAATCATTATAAAAATCAATATGGAATTTGTTACACAATGTCATTACACTGTGCATAACTTTTGACACAGCAGTACATCTATGCCTAGATACCAAAGAGATCAAAAAGAGAGGAAAAATGCCTAGTACCTAAATATACAAAGATATTCATAGTAGTTCTTTTCATAATAGTAAGAATTGGAAACTATGGGAGTGCCCACCAATTGGTTAATTGGTTAATTAAGGCACATAAATATAATGGAATGCTATTGTGCTATATGAATGATAAAGGGAATGCTTTTAGAGAAACCTCAGAAGACTTGCAGGAATTGATGCAGAGTGAAATGAGCAGAAATTAAAAAAAAAAACAATATATCCACTAACAACAAAAAAATATAAAAAACCCGGGGCGGCCAGGTAGCACAGTGAGTAAGAGCACCAGCTCCAGTGTTGGGATGACCTGGGGATCAAATCTGGGCTCAGAAACTCAGCACCACACCCAGAAATAACTGGCTGTGTAAACTTGAGCAAGTTACTTAGCCCCGATTGCTTAAAATTGAAAAAATGTAAAAAACTTACAACTTTTTCAACAATGTGCAACTATGATTTCACTGGACTGATGAGGAAGCATGAGAACCTTCTCATGATTATGATGATGGAATTAGGATGAAGAATGAAGCATATATTTTGCAAATACAAATTCAGAAGTTTGATTTCCTTGATTATACATGTGTTCTACAAGGGTTTTAAAGTTCCTATTTTACCTTTTGTTTTCAATAACAAGAAGTTGAGTGAGAAAAAAAATAACTTTTACATATTGGAAAAAATAAATTTAAAATACATAGAAGGGAGCAGAAGAAAGCAAAGGGAAGAACAACAGTTTTGAAAGTTAAATGAGCAATTTATTATGTATTTAAAATCAAAAGTTATAAAAAGTAGATTTACAATTTTATATTCAATTCTCTTTCTGTTTTCTGCTGTATATATGGAAATTTTATTTTTGAAGTTTAAGTTCATATCAAAAATTCTTTTTTTTTAATGAGAAGAAGGTATATTGAACAAATTATTTTGGAGAGCTTCATGTCAATCTTGACACAATTCTGAAACTGATTATTCAATGGATGGTTTATGAGCACTGACAAAGATAGCCAGAATGAGTTTGCTGAAAATAAATCCTAACCAAAGACATTTTATTTTTTGACAGATTAAATCAGGGTGATGCTGTAGACCTATTTTAAGCTAGGCCTTTGGCAAGGTCTATCACAATATCCTGTTGGACAAGATGCAAAAATAAGGACTTAATGATGACTCCAAACAGGTAGATTCAGAGCTATTTGAAAAACTGTTCCCAAAGCACCTTAATTAATTAATCAGTATCATCTTGGACAGCTGTCTCTTGTGCTATATTAAAGAGCTCTGTCTTTTATCTTTATCTGTTCATTTAATCTAGCAACAAATATTTTAAGCACCTACTGTGTACCAAGTATTATGTTAGGTGCTAGAAGTACAAGGTCAGAAAGAAACATCTCTTCTGTCAAAGTACTTTCTATTAGAGGGAAAAAAAACAAACATATACATAAATGTAAGGGTATACAACCTACATACAAAGTAAATATAAATTAATTTGCATCTTGGTTTTTAGAAAAGGCTTTGGTTATGAGATGTAATTTGAGCTGAGTTTTGAAAGAATCTAGGGACTTTAGAAAGTGAAAGTAAGGAGAGAAAACATTCTACTCCAGACCTGGATTATAATTGAAAGTTAGGTGTGAGAGAGGGGAAAAGCCAAGATGGCGGAGTAGAAGCAGGACCTCCCTGCAGCTCTGGCTGCCACTTTCCCCAATCCATGTAAAAAGGGGACTCTAAACAAACTTTGGAGCTGCAGAACCTGCAAAATGACACAGAGAAGCTAACCTCTTGTTGAGGACAGCCCTGCAGGCCATCAGGAATCCAGCCCAGAGCTCTGGGAGCCCAGCTCAGCCCCACTGAGGCTTTAGACCCAGGCCAGTCCTGACCAGCCAGGGCCAGAGGGACTCCAGATCATCAGCAGCTGTGGCCATTTCCAAATTTATCAACACACAGATGCTAAGGACAAAGTGAGAGGTCAGTGCAGTCTGGACTTTGGGACCAGTAAGAGGGAGTACATGGCTTTTGGCCCCAGGGCAAGAAGCCCCTGAGGCACCAGCACAGCCAGCCAGCACCATGTGACAGCCCTGGCCTGCAGAGTGTAGGGGGAGCAAGCACCAGTCTGAGGGGTAATTGCTCTTGTTTCAACCTGCTTGGATTTGAGTTGCAGTGGAGGTCCTGGGCTGTGTGTGTCCAGCTTGCCAGAGTGTGTGGAGACCTCAGAGAGGGTACTCATCTAATACCTCCAGTAACTGAGAAAACCCCAGCGTTTGGGACGAAAGCTCCCCTGTCTGGTGGCAGAGTCCTACTGTGGCAAAAAGCCCAGGGGTCAAATGACTGAGGGGCGACATGACCAGGCAAAGGAAACAAAGCAGACAGAAGATTCCAACATTACACTCGTATTTGGGGGACAAAAAGGAGCAAAGCATGGAACAGGAGGAAGACAGTGAAGTCAGAACTCCTACACCAAAAGCTTCAAAGGAAAATACCTTTTTTTTTTTGAAGCTAGTTACAGGCCATAGAGGACCTTAAGAAGGAGATAAGAGAAGTGGAGGAAAAAATAGGAAGAGAAATGAGAACAATGCAAGAAAATTATGAAATGAGAGTCAACAGCCTGACTAAGGAAAATAACACTTTAAAAAACAGACTGACTCAAATGGTAAAAGAGGTTCAAAAAGGCAAGGAGGAGAAGAAAGCCTTAAAAAGCTGAATTTGCCAGATGGAAAAAGAATCTCAAAAGCTCAATGAGGAGAATCTTGGCTTCAGAATTAGACTGGAGCAAATGGAAGTTAATGACTTTATGAGAAATCAAGATGCTGTTAAACAGATCCAAACAAATGAAGGAATAGAAGGCAATGTGAAATATCTCATGGGAAAAACCACTGACCTGGAAAATAGATCCAGGAGAGATAATTTAAAAATTATTGGACTACCTGAAAGCCATAATAGTAAGAACCTGGTAATCATGGTAATCAAGTAAGAACCTGGAAATCATCCTCCAGGAAGTTATCAAAGAAAATTGCCCTGATGTTTTAGAATCAGGGGGCAAAATAGAGGTTGAAAGAATCCACCGATCACCTCCTGAAAAAGTTCCCCAAAAAAAAACTCCTAGGAATATTATACCTAGGTTCCAGAATTCCCAGATTAAGGAGAGAATATTACAAGTAGCCAGGAAGAAATAATTTAAATATTGTGGAAACACAATCAGGATAACCCAGGATCTGGCAGCTTCTGCACTGAGGGATCAAAGGGCTTGGAATATGATATTCCAGAGGGCAAAGAAGCTGGGATTAAAACCAAGAGTCACCTACCCAGCAAAATGGAGTGTCATGTTTCAGGGGAAAATATGGTCATTCAGTGGAATAGTGGACTTTCAAGCATTCTTGCTGAAAAAATCAGAGTTGAATAGAAAATTTGACATTCAGATACAAGAAGCAAGAGAAGCATGAGAAGGTAAACAGGGAAAAGGAATCATAAGGAACTTATCAAAGTTGAACTATTAACATTCCTACATGGACAAACAATAACTGTAACTTATGAATCTTTTCTCAGTGAATGTGTGTATATATGTTTACAGGTATACATAGATAGAGGGCACAGGACCAATTTAACAGGAAGGGATGATACTTAAAAGTGAAATTAAGAGGTGAGAGAGGAATATAATGAGAGGAGATGGGGAGAGACAGAATGAAGTAAACTATCTCATGCAGAAGAAACAAGGGGAAACGGTTACACTGGAGGGGAAGAATAGGAAGGCAAAAGGGAATGGATGAACCTTATTCCCATTGAATTTGGCTTGAGAAGGGAATGAAATACACACTAAATAGGGTATCTCACCCTCCAGGAGAGTAGGGGAGAAAGGGGATTAGAGAGGGTATGATGGAATAGAGGGCAAGCTGGCGGGAGGGAAGTTGGAAGCACCCACTTTTGAAAAGGGACGGGATCAAAGTAGAGAACAGAACAAGTAGGAGGTGGGATAGGAGGGAGGGAAATATAGTCAGTCTTTTACAATATATCCACTATATTATTTTTTGCATTAGCCATACAAGTACATCTTATACTGAACTACTCATCTTCCCAGTAAGGGTGGGTGACAAGGAAGGAAGGCAATGAATCTGGAATTCAAAGTTTTAAAATCAAATATTCCAATATGTATGTATGTATGTATATATATATATATATATTTGATTATCAATATTATTTTACATGTAATTGGGAAATAAGATATACAGGCACTGGGGCATAGAGATACAGTAGAAAAGTCAAAAGGGGTTTGGGAGAAAATATGGGAGAGAGCAGATTGGAAGAGGGGATATCCCGTGGGACTGCTATTTTGGGGGGGTGTATAGGGGAAAAACAGGGAGAAAATTTGGAACTCAAAATCTGGTGGAAATGAATGATGTAAATCAGAAGTTAAAGTATTTGCAAAGAAATTTTAAAAAAAGAAAAAAAAGAAAGTTAGGTGTGAGAAACAGAAGGAAGACCAGTTCGATTGGGCAATAGATTATGTGAAATACAGTAATAAAAAAAAAATGGAAGAATAGATTTGAGCTAGATGATAGAGGGTTTAAAATGTCAAAGAGAATGGTTTTTATTTTATCCTAAAGGTATCTGGAAATATGTAAAGGCATTTGGAAGTCCCTAAATGTCTTTGAGCAGGTAAATGACAAGGTCAGAACAGTTTTTTAGAAAGACCATTTTATGAAAATGGTAGTGTAAAGTCAGGGACTTGCTTGAGTTCTCCCCCAAGTCACTCAAAATACCTATAAAAATTACTCTAAACAAATTCTACAGCAGCAGAACCCACGAAAAGACAGAGTGAAACAAATTTCCAGGCTAACACAACCTGGAAGGTCAACAAGAAAGGTCTGTTGCACCACATTGAGAGAGAACAGCCCAGATCAGTTTGTACCAGCATAGACTGGACCCCAGAAAACTTAGAGCAGGTATCAGAGGACTGAATCACTGGCAGCTGTGGCAGTTTCCAGACTTCTTAACACACAAATACCAAAGAGAACTTAGAAGTTCACTAGGAAAGTTCTGAAGGACTTGGGTGAGAGAGGAGTGCAGTCCAGCCCCAACCCAGGCAAAGACGTGGCCCCAGTACACCATGAGCAGACCTTAGAAGTAATTGAATTAGCAATAGCAGTGGTGGCAGTGGCAGAGTGGCTGTCTCTGGAGCCCTCAGCCCATAAATGGTAAGGGTATCTAACAACAAGTCAGAAGGATATTATAGGAGTCTCTTTGCTGGCACTGATGCAGGCCTCTGTTGCTTTGCCCATATTTGGATCTGGGTCACAGTCCTGGGGCAAGGAAGAGCACTGGGATAGCATAGCTTGTGGCATAACTGGAGAAAGAACCCTAGTAACAGATCCAAGGCAGAAGAAAGTGCTTGTGGTCAGTCATAGACCAGAGGAGGAATAAACAAATCTCCTTAGATCATACCACTTTGACAGAACTGAAAATTTACAGTTCCCTAGAAGTATCTCTGAAAACAGCTGCACAAAATCCCTGAAACTTTGAACAGTACACCCCCCACACTTAAAGCAGAGCCCTACCTTAATAAAGAGATAAAAAGTCAAGTAATAGAGAGAGACAGACAGAGAGAGAGAGACAGAGAGAGAGAGACAGAGAGACAGAGACAGAGAGAGAGACAGAGAGAGACAGACAGAGAGAGAGAGACAGAGAGAGAGAGAGAGACAGAGAGAGAGACAGAGAGAGAGAGAGAGAGAGAGAGACAGAGAGACAGAGAGAGAGAGAGACAGAGAGAGAGAGAGAGAGAGCGCACACAGGATGAGTTGAATATCAAGAGCTGATATCTTAAAAAAATTAAGAGGTGAGAGAGAGGCATGTACTGTGAGAAGGAGAAAGGGAGAGGTAGAGGGGGGTAAATCATCTCACATAAAAGAGGCAAGAAAAAGCTTTCACAGTGGAGGGGAAGAAGGGGGAGGTGAGAGGGAATGAGTGAACCTTACTCACATCAGAAATGGCTTAGGGAAGGAATAGCATAACCACTTGAATGGCTATAGAAATGTATCTTACCAGATAGGAAACTAGACAGGAAGGGGACAAGAGGGGGATGATAGAAGTGAGGGCAGATTGGGTGAAGGGATTATCAGATACAAAACACTTTTGAGGTACAACAGGGTGAAAGGAGAGAGAGAATAGAATAAACAGAGACAGGGGGAATAGGATGGAGGGAAATACAGTTAGCAATAGTAGCTATGAAAAAAACTGAAGCACATTTCTCTGATAAAGGCCTTATTTCTCTAATATATAGAGAACTGTGTCAACTTTATAAAAATAAGAGCCATTCCCCAAATGATACATGATCAAAAGATATAATCAGTTTTCAGATGAAGTAATTAAAGCTATCTATAGTTATATGAAAATATATATTCTCACTACTGATCGGGAAAATGCAAATTAAAACAATTCTGAGGTAATACCTCATACCTATTAGATTTCTTAATAGTTCACAAAAAGTAAATGACAAATGTGGGATAGGATGTGGGAAAAATGAGACATTAATGTACTGCTGTTGTTTCTTTGGAGCAATTTGGAATTATGTCTAAAGGGCTATAAAATCATGCATAACTTTTGATATAGCAGTACTGTCTACAGCCCCCAAGAGTTAAAAAAGAAAAAGGAAAATGGCATATATGTACAAAAATATTTATAGCAACTCTTTTCTGGGGGTAAAAATTATTAATTGAGGGGATACACATCAATTGGGGAATGATCAAATAACTTGTGGTATGTGATTATGATGGAATACTATTGTACTATAAGAAATGATGAGAAGAATATGCTCAGAAAAACCTGGAAAGACTTATATTGGTTGATGCAAAGTTAAATGTCCTGGGTACAAAGTAACAGCAATATTGTAAGATGAATGACTTAACTATTCTCAGCAATAAGATGATCCAAGACAATTCTGAAGGATTTAGGATGAAAAATGCTATCCATTCCCAGAGAAAGAACTGATAGTGTCTGAATACAGACTGAAGCAATTTTTTTCACTTTCTTTATTTTTCTTGTTTTTCACTGTGTTTTCTTTCACAACGTGACTATTATGTATATATTTTGCATGACTAGACATATATAACCTATATGGAATTGCTTGCCTTCTCAATGAAACGTGGTGAGGAGGGAGGAAAGGAGAAAATTTGGAACTCAAAGTTTTAAAAACAAATGTTAGCTCCTTTGTCTTCTGGTATATCATGTTCAATGGGAGGTATATTTTTAGGAATCACAGTCCTAAAGAGTGACACAGCTTTTCTCCTATTATAAGCCTACTTGCAGGTTTCAGATAAAAGTGAGTAAATGCAGAATTACTTTATTGGAGTCATTAAACTGAATTAGACTGTGCAGTGGCTAGAGTTGATTATTAAGCAAATGTCATATAGTGAAAGGAACAGAAGCTCTGGAGTCAGAAGACCTGGGCTAAAATCTTATCTCTGTCACTTACTATTTGTGTGACCTTGGGGAAGTCATGAAATTTTCTGGATCTTAGCTTCTTAATCCAAAAAGTGATGAGGTCAGACTAGATGGTCTCTTAAGATAATTTCCAACTCTAAATCTGTGATGCGGTAATCTTCTGACAGGAGGTATGCCAGATAAGACCTCTTTGTATAGCATCTACAGGATTTTTCATCCTGATAGAACTATAACTATCAACATCAATAATTCTCACACTATTATTGTATTAGAAGCTCATTAGTAAAAAAGG
This sequence comes from Petaurus breviceps papuanus, assembly GCF_028583685.1. NCBI lineage: Eukaryota > Metazoa > Chordata > Mammalia > Diprotodontia > Petauridae > Petaurus > Petaurus breviceps. Next base: position 2,845,713 of record NW_027187298.1, on the reverse strand, counting down.
AAAATATAGTAAGATCAATGCAAATGAATATCAGTCAATTCCAAGGGAAGACCATAGAACTCATAGTTAGGAGTCCTATAGCTGAGTCTTAGCTCTGTTACTTTATGACCTTTGGCAAATTACTTAACCTCACTGAAATTCTATTGTTCTTTATCTAACATGGAAGTAGTAATGCTTGTAATTTTTCCCAAAGTGTTTCTGTGAGGAAACTATTCTGTAAACTGTAAGGTGTTGTACGAGTGCTATTTAGTATTTAATTGTCATTATAATTATTTATGATATAATAATAGTATAAATAATTCAGTTGTCTGGATACACTGTTACTTAACATGCTGAGGGAGTAGATTCATAGAACACTGGTACCAACAATAATTTGCTTTCTATTTCAGAATTGTCATTGGTTGTTGGTTGTTGTTATTGTTGTTAATGGGAGATAATGACCTGGAAGAATTTTAGAAATTACCATCTATTATATAGCTACTTTACTTACAGATTATGGTACTGTCTAGAAATTAAGAAACAGTTTAAAACATTTCCCTTCAAATGCATTTTTTATTAAATTATTTATTTTTAATTTTCAACATTAATTTCTGTACATTTTAAATTTTTCTCCCTTTCCCTCCTTCCTCCTTCTCCAACACAGCTTGCAATCTGATATGGGCTCTACACATATATTTCTATAAAACATATTTTTCATTAATATTGTTGCACAGAATTATAACAAATGGGAAAAAAAAACATGAGAAAGAAAAACAAAACAAAATGAAACACAAAAGAAAATAGTCTGTTTCATTCTGCATTCCATTCTTTCTCTGGATGTGGCTGGCATTTTCCATCATCTGTCTTTTGGAAATGTTTTAGGTCCTTACATTGAGGAGAAGGTCTTAATCTATCAAAATCAGTCCTCACACACTGTGGCTGTTATTGTGTATAATGTTCTCCTGGTTCTGCTCTGCTCACTCAGCATCAGTCTGCCTGTTTATCATTTCTTTTAGCACATTCATATCCATTACATTCATACCACAACTTGTTTAGTTATTCCCCAATTGATAGGCATCCCCTCAATTTCTAGTTCTTGGCCACCACAAAAAAGAGTTCCTATAAATATTTTTATACATGTGGGTCCTTTTCCCATTTTTATGTTCTATTTGGAATACAACCTAGAAGTGGTATTTCTCGGTCAAAGAGTATGCACATTTTTATACCCCTTTGGGTATTGACTCACTCTACTTTAAGTATCCCTGATTTCATTGTTTGAAATAATCACATAATTTGGAGGATGAGTAAACCCTCCAAATTGATCTCCAGAATAGTTAGATCAGGTCACATCTCCACCAACAATGAATTAGTTTTCCAACTTTCCCACATCTGCTTCAACATTTGTCATTTTCCTGTATAGCATGCTATGTCAGCCAATCTGATAGGTGTGATGTGGTACCTTAGAGTTGTTTTGATTTGTATCTCTCTAATCAATAGTGACTTAGAGAATTTTTATATGACTATAGATAACTTTAATTTCTTCTTCTGAAAATTTCCTGTTCCTATGCTTTGACCATTTATCAATTAGGGAAGGACTTGTGTTCTTATAAATTTGACTCAGTTCTCTATATATTTGTCAGAGACACTGGTTATAAAAATTCTTTCCCAGTTTTCTGCTTCTCTTCTAATCTTGGTTGCTTTGAATTTGTTTCTGCAAAAACTTTTCAATTTAATGTAATCAGAATGATCCATTTTGCATTTGATAATATTTCTATCTCTTGTTTGGTGATAAATTACTCCATTCTCTATAAATCTGACAAATAAACTACTCCTTGCTCCCTCAATTTGCTGAGAGTATCAGCCTTTATACCTAGATCATGTACCCATTTGGAATTTATTCTGGTATATGGTGTCAGACATTGGTCTTATGCCTCCAGCATATTTTTGAAAAGGGTTAGATTTCAGTTTGATAATATAGCCCCTTTATTTTAGGGAAATCCGACGTATAATTTATGTGGAACATACACTACATTGAAAGCATGAAGAAGGAAAAAAATCACATCCATATTTCAAATACAATTTAGAATGTCAATAGTAGATGATTTGGAGTGTATTCATGTGGTTTTTAGAGATTCGTGAGGCTTTTTTGTAGCATAGAAAATAAAGAGAAGCATAATGCTGACATTTGGGGAAATTATAGTAGATAGTAAAGCTAAAATTTCAAATTGAGTACTGGGGCTATTTTCCTTAAACTTAAAAATAAATAATTTACCCAAATCCAGATGATTTCTTATTATTTGGCATGGTCATTGTGGTTTAATAGAAATCTCTATTAAATGTATTTTGAGATAGGAAGTCTGGATCTGGTCCAGGCTCTGCCAGTTACTTATTATATGATATTGGGGAAAATATTTTAATATTTGTATTTGAGCTTTATATTCATTATCTCATTTGAAATGCACAACAATCAGCTGAGATAAAAACTCAGGTATATTATCTCCATTTTGTAGATGAGGAAACTGAGGCTCAGAGAAGTTACTTGCTCACAGTCTCAAAGAAGCTGTTCAAGTTTCAATTCAGTTTATAGTCTTTCTAACTATAAGTCTAACACTTTAATCCAACATGATCCCTTTTTGCCAACTGACCATTTGTTTGTTTGTTTTCTTCTTCATTTGGTATAAGATTCAGTTTTATTAGATGTTCTCAAAAATTAATGCCATATCCTTTAAAATAAAATCTTTCCATGCTATACAAAGTTTGGCAAATAATTTCCCCTCTAAGCACCTGTGTCCTCATCTGAAAAAAAGGGAGAATAATATTATCTGACCACCTCCCAGAGTTGTTTTAAAGACCTAATGAGCTCATCGGATCATAAAACAGAAGAGATTTTACAAACCATTTAGTACACAGATGAGAAGTATTTCTCCTGGTCAGTCCTACTCTCCCTTTTATAAGGTGAAGCAATAAAAGTAAAATAGTTATCTTTCCTTCGTTATATATTATTCCCTTTCCTGAACTTACTAGTCCAGAGTTGAAAATTTGAAAGGATGGGGAGAGAAGAATGTTTATGTATATCTTATAAGATAAATACCATAGAGAGTGCTTATAAAATCAAAGTAAGAATAGCAGTTGAGATACTCAGAAGTTTGTAGGACACAAAGTCCAAGAAAGGAGCAGGGAGTAAAATCTGTTACCTCAAATATCTATACACAAATACTAAAAGTTTATGCAAAAAACAAGAGTAAGTAGAGATCCTATTCCAAGGAGATGAATTTGACATTATATTTATTGCTGAGAACTGGTGAGATGCAACTCATAAAAAGTTCATATCTCTGGATGAGTATAGCTTTTTCAAAGAAATAGGATAGAGAAAAGGATGGATTAGCATTTTATATTATGAAAGTATAATAATATAAAGAAAAAGGTTGGGAGTCAGGGATATGACAGAGATCATTTGGATGAAGATCAATGGAGGAAAGATCAGAAATAATTTTTAGACTGTACTATGAACCACCTGGACAGAAAGAAGAAACAGATGAGTTTGGGAAATTAAACACAAGTCTGGCACAGAGGAACTACAGAGTAGTGATATGAGACTTCAATTATCTAGACATATTATGGATCTTTATCTCTTTGATAAAAATAATATAGCTAATGAATTTTCCATTTGCCTTCATGATTATTTTATACACGGAAATGTGGAGAAACCAACAATGGGGAATTCTATTTGGAATTTGATTCATACTAACAAGGAGGAGCATATTGCTTGGATGGAAATGATGGGAAGGAACCCTGATGGAAATGAATACACTTTCCTAGAGTTTGTTTTTAATAGAGGAGAGGAAGTATCTGATGTATACACTAGATTTGAGGAAATTTCTAAGGGTTCAGAGGAAATATACATCGTATCCTATGAAATATGAAATGCTCAAGAGTGAAATTCATTGTATACAAAGGGAGAAAATCTACTCTTTTTGTTGTTGTTGTTTTCCCCACTGGGTATTCCTAGTTTACCCAAACTGGTAGTACAGTAGCTACTTACAGATCCAATCTCACTACTGATAAGGATGTGAATTTTGACCTGCTCTGTTGCTGACCTATGATGGTTTCTCACCCTGCTCTCCTTAGGCAGCCTGGTGGCTCACTCCTCCAAGAAATAAACCACATTAAAATGAGTGTGTACAACTGATCAGCTTGGTCCACTGAAGCTCAGAATCCCAGATCTCAAGATATACACTAGTTTAGACTCCCAGGTAAGTGTAATTACAAGCATGTGCTATCATGTCCTACATAGTACTTTATCTTTTTTTAACCACATCATTAGAGTTAGATCTCTCTTTCTCCATCTGTCTGTCTCTGTCTCTGTCTTGCTGTCTCTCTGTCTCTCTCTTTCTCCACCGCCCCCCATTTTCCTCCCCTTCTCTTTCTCTTTCTCATTATCTCTGTCAGTCTGTCTCTCTCTTACCTATCTTTTAATAACCTCTAAACTTGGGTCAATGTATTTTATTATTTATTTTTTCCTTGGTTTTTATACTTTTTTTTCTCTAACCAATCTTGTTTGCTATTGTCTGAGAGAGTTTGCAATTCAAAAACATATTTCTTATTCAAATCTTTTATTAAAAACTATTTTTAATCGATGATTAGGATCAGGCTTGCAGGATGGGTCATTTTGGATATCAATTTGAGTGCCATTACTTTTTTGAGAATATATTCTTCCATTTTCTCTTATTATTCTCATTAGTATGAAATAATCTTATGTTATTTAATTTTATTTATGTTATTTAATCTTATGTTATTTAGTTTTCCTTTATACTTAAGGATCCTTCTCTGGATTATTCATGGAATTTGTTATTAGCCATTGAAATTGTTAAATTTAATATTTTATATCTTGGAGTTGAACGTACAGTTTTTTATTCTTTCCCTCAGTCATCTCACCTCAGATAATCTCTGGATTTTCTCAATCATTGATTTTCTTTCCCAGTCTTGTATTAAGAAGTTGTAAGCAGTTTTCTCATATTATATTCTGAATTTTGGCATTCAAACTTTTTTTATTTATCATGTTCTTTTGGAATATCAATGACTATTAAGCTGGTTCTACATATTCTGTCTTCTAAATCAATTGCTTTGGCTTGTAGAAATTACATGTGTTGTTGTTGTTTTAATGTCATTGATTTTTTTTCCTGCTATATTTTCCTTCCTTTCAGCATGTTTGTGTTCAGCTTAAGTTAATCTTGTTTTAGTTCTTTTGAGAAAACTTTCATTTTGGATTCATTATTTCTTAATGCTCTTTGAATTTTTAATTTATGCATTGAGAGTTATATCTGAAGTAGATTCATTCCTAATTTATTATTTTATGAATTCCATTTCTTTTTTTTTAACTAATCTATGGTATCTTGTTGGAGTTCCACATTCTCTTGAGAGTTCATCAGATACTGTTTTTCAGCAAACATTTGTTGATTTTCCTTTATCTTATAGTATTTGTTAGGAGAACTGTGTATGCTCTTTCAATATTTGTTCATATATCTTTCTTTGGGTTTTGAGCTTCTTTTTCTTGATTTATTTGCTTGTTCTCTGGAATTTTGAAAGATTTGCCTTCAAATATTTGATACTTTAGTATTTTTTGCTTGTTTCTTCCTTAATATCATCATCCATCATTCACTTTCTGACTCCTCCCCTTTTTCTGGTAGGTATATAAGTGTGGGATGACAGATTCTGGCAATGAAATGCAAAATTCAATGACATATGTCTTCTCATTGAGTAGCCTCTGAGGTAAAGGGATAGCCCAAAGCTGTATTTCAGTTCCTTTTCTTTCACTGGTGTAATCATACATGCTGGTTTCTCTGTCTCAATTCTGTCTTTGGCTCTCTTTTTTTGCATCTCTTCCCCTTCATTCTCTAAACTGCATTGAAATCTGTCACTTCTGATGGGGAGGGGTAAGATGGGGAAGGCATTCTGAATATATTCTATGTAACCCTTGGAGGTCCCAAACCTAGGATCAGGCCCAATCAGATAGTGGAAGTTTTAAAATCCCATTCTATTTCTTCCTCAGGTATATGTGGATAGTGCTTGTTCTTCTGGCTTTTCTTGGCATCACTTCTTCCCCTACAGAAATTATACTAGAATCTTCCACCACTGTCCATATTATTTCATTTGAGGACTAACCTAACTGGGTTTAGTGTCAGCTAGGTGGCATAAAGAAGAGAGCTCTGACTTGGATTCCAGAAGGCCTGCATTTGAATTCTCCCTTGGATATGTACTACCTGTCCATTAAATTCTCAGTTGCAATTTCTTCATCTGTGAAATGGAGACAAAATCTATATCACAGGTTTGTTGTGCAGATCAAATAAGATAATTTATTATTTATTTATAATTTATTAAGGTAAAGTATTTTATAAATATTAAAATGTTCTCTAAATGTTATTTACTGTTGGAGAAACTCAGCACCAAGTAGGCCACAGAGCACCAAATGGCTATTTTTCAGGCATGTGCATTCATGAAGGCAATCAAGTCACTGATCATATATAATCTGTGTGAAGGAAGGAAGAACCCATATGAAAGTACCACATCCTTGAAGAATAAAAAGGAAATATTATGATATTTTTTCCCTCTAAAAGTGTGCAGTTTGGAAAAAGGAGAGTGCCTATGCAATAAGCAATCATAAATCATAATTACTAATTATGCTTGAAGAAGCCAGGAGCCAGTGATTAAAATAATGTTTGGACAATTTTCCCTATAATGTTTAATAGCAACATAGAACCTAGAAAAAAATGTCTTAACTCATTGAGAACTTTTCAATTCTTATTTATGCAAATCTAATTAGATCTTTACATTTACAGAGATTCTAACTTCAAGAGCATTCTTATTGAGTTAGTCACAAAACAAGGAGAATAAGAATCAAGAAGGAAAACTTTATGATCTGATTAGATTTACTAACATGGAAGCTGACATCATCTTAAAATCCTTCATTATGGTCCACATAATACACAGCAATATGCAAACATGCAAAAATAAATAAGGGGAAGAAGGAAAGAGAGATATAGTTCTACAGGGGCATCAGTGGAAGGAAAGGAAATAAGGAAGCATTAATTTCCATATGAAAAAGCCAAGGAAGAATATGACAGAGGAAAACTGAAAATTACCTTACAGTATAATTTTGCCCTGATCTATGAAAGGGTCAGATTATCTCAGGTTTCTTTAGTTTCATAAAAATGATTTTTTTCAGGGTTTAGGTCAATAATTGAAGTCCAATACCTATTCAGAACCAAAAATAGTAGAGTTAGTGTCATTCTATTGAAAGCTCTTTACCTTGAGCAAATATAGGAGAGTTACATGCCTGAAAAATGAAAACTATACAATTTTCAAAGCTCATACAAATTAACTACATAATTACTAAATAGATAACATTATATATTAGTGAGAGCAAGTCATTTAACTCTCTGAAATTTATTGATAAAATGAGGGTCTTGGATGGACTCCAGAATCATTGGTGTTCCCTGAACCTTAGTTGTATTGGAATGCTGTTGTTATTTGTTGTTATTACTGGAATGCTGATGTTTGAAAGGTGAGATTATATAATGGTAACTTTATTAGCATCCCCCCATGGCTCATTGTAAAGAGTCATGAGTTTAAATTTTGAAGTCAGAGAAGTTAGGATTCAGGCCTAATTCTATTGCTTACAAATTATATGGCAGTTAACAAGCTATATAACATATCTGGGCCTTAGGTTCTGCATATATAAAATAAGAGTTTTTTAAAGAGATGATCTCTAAGACCTCTCCCCAACATATATATTCATACACAGTCAGCAAATCTATGATCCTATGACAGCATTACTTATTTTTTCAGAATAAGTTGCTTTTAAACAAGTTAGACCTAATATATCCATACATAGTCTTTGTCTCATTCTAAACATTTTTCTAATTTGACACTTGGCAGCACTCACTCACTCACATTATTCTGACATGACTCTAAAGTCAGAAACTTTTTATTTCCTGACAGTTATATGTAAGTGTGTGTGTGATTTTATTTAGTACAGACCACTTCTACCTTTTTCTGACTCTCTTCTTAGAGCACGTATTTATGATATATAAGATACAGGTTTTAAATCTGTGGTCTCTAATTATTCACCCCAAACAATATTTTTCAATATTTATTTGTGGTCCTTCCTCTCCCTTTGCACATCTATAGAGGGGAAACCTGAATGGCACATTGCCTAAAATTGGGGTTTAGAGTCAGAAAAACCTTATTTCTCATCTCTGATGCTTAACTAGCAATGTGAACTAACAAAATAAATTCCAATTTAAATATTATTAAATGCCCACTATGTACCAGGTATTGGTCTAAGAACTGGGCATACACAAAAAGGCAAAGACACTGTTCCTGCTACTTAGGAATTCATATTCAATTAGAGGTTATAACATGCAAGCAATTATTTACATTCCAAATATGTGCATTGTAAAAGGGAAGTAATCATGGAAAGACTTGCACAAAATAATAAAGAGCCGAATTTGCAGAACTGAGAGAACATTTTGTACACAGTAACAGCAATATTGTTTTCGGAATGATTTTGAGTGCAAAAGTCATTTTGACTATTATAAATACCCAAATTAAGTGGAAAGGAAATATAAAGTAAGATGCTGTATATATCCAGAGAAAGAACTGATAAATGGAAGTATATATTGAATAATTATGTGTGTATGTGTGTGTGTGTGTGTGTGTATTTATTTGGTAGCCATCACTAGGGCATGGGCAGGGGTAGGGGGAAAAAAGGAAAAAAAAGAAATTAATATAACTTTATTGTATATTTAAAAGAAATAGCAAGTTATACATAGTATATTTGTAGTTTTATAGGCAATCATATTTTTTTATTTTACCATGTTATAGAAATGTTTATCTTTATTACATAAAATTAAAATAAAATAGTTTTTTTTAAAAAGAAAAGCATTAGTAGTAAAAGATTAAGGAGTGGTGGTGGTAAAGACCTATTGGCAAAGGCAGAATTTGAACAGAGACTTCAGAGAAGCCAAGGAGAGCAGGTAAGGAGGAGAAGGAGAACCTTCTAGGGATGGTGAACAGTCAGTCAGGAATGATCAGACTTTTCCCACTTGTGGGTATGGCAGAAGTGAGAACAATGAATAGTAATAAAAACAGGTAAATTAGGCAGAATGTAAAGAAACAACAAGCACCATTTTCTAACAATTCCAGCTACCTAATGGTTGGGTGGGTTTTACCTGAAGCATTGATTCTCCTCCCTTAGAAGTTACCAAGTAAAGGTTAAAGGACTAAATCACCACTTGCTGTGTATATTACAGAGAACATTCTTTTTCAGGTATGAGTTGTATTAAGTGGCCTCTGTAGCCCCTTTTAACTCAGAATTTCTGTAATAATGTGGCTAGATGATCTCTAAGGTCTCTTATAATGTTAAATTCTTTAACCTGTGTGAGATTTCATTCCCAATTATATCTTCTGAAATGTGTTTCCTAGCTAGCACCATAGACTGAACACAAGGCATACAGTACAATCTTTGACAAAGAGTAATTTATCACAGATCATGAAGTAGATTCTTAACTTAAGACAGACCCATTAACTATTGAAGGAGCAGCATTTGCCTTCTTTTCTATAGTTAAATTGAATTGAACCACGTAATACTGATAGTTGACAAAAATAATTGCTTTTTTTTTTTTTTGCTCAAGGCAATCAAGGTTCAGTGACTTGCCCAGGGTCACACAGCTATTAAGTATCAAGTGTATGAGGCCATATTTGAACTCAAGTACTCCTGATGACAGCATCAGTGCTCTAGCCATTTGCCACCTAGCTGCTCCCAAAGAATTGCTTTCCTTGCAGTGTCAGTACTATAGTTTGCTAAGATGGTATCATCCACATGGAAGATGAAAAGAGGTTGGAGGAAAATGAGAATGCATAGACATTATATATAAGGAATAACCTTTTCTTCCATTGGCTTCATAGCTAGAAATGTTGATATCTTTAAAATCTGACTGACTCATCAATGGAAGGGGCTTTTACAGTATTTTCCTCAATGGTAAAGACACGTCCTTCACTCATAGCAGGTGATATCAATACATAAAGGGGAAAGGGCTTTGAGGGTGGTCTTTTTCTGTCTGTCCCCCCACAATCTATATGGCCTTGAAAAATTAGCCTAAATCTTTAAACTTTTTTTGGTTAACTTTCTCCCCAATCCATGCAATGTGAAGATATCAAATCTAGTCTGGTATCAAAAGTAATGTAATTCTGGGGGTCTAGAAATCTGGGCTATATTTTGTAGTCAGCCCCCAAATGATTTTGTGAGGAACAAAAGTCCAGGTTATCAGTCCTGCAAAAACCAACCCAGCAGATTTAGGAAATGAATTTGGTGGCATTGATGGGTTATGAGAACCAGTGGTCCAGGGATAGGGGGAAAATGTTTACAGTTTAGCTAAGTTACAAGAAAGTATTAAATTAGATTACTTTAATTTAATATAGAGGACAGCTTTGTGTTACAGTAGATAAAGGACTGGGCCTGAGTCAAGAACACCTGAGTTCAAAATTGGCCTCTGACACTAGCTGTATGAACCCGAGCAAGTCACTTGACCCTGTTTTTCTCACTTTCCTCACTGTAAAATGAAAATTGGAGGAGGAAATGGCAAAGCACTCCAGAATATTTGCCAAGAAAACCCCAAATGGGGACATGGAGAGTCAGATTGGACTGAAAGACTGAACAGCAACTACAAAAGAGTGTATGAGGGGTAATGGTACTTTATCATCCTGGAAAGACATAGTGTATCTTGATTTTGAGGGGCCTTAAGTTCCAAATGAGGCGTTTGTGTTTAATTCTAGCAGCTTTATAGGGCAAATGAAGGTTTTTGAGAAGGTAAGTAACATAGTCAGGACTATCCTTTAGAAATATCAGTTTGGTATCTGTGGAAGATGGATGGAGAGGAGAAAGATTAGATGCAGGGAAACTATGGAGGAGGTTTTTGCAATCATCCACTATAGAGGAGAGATGCTGACTTGAACTAGGAAGGTTGGGATATGAATTGAAATAAGGGATAAGATGGGAGAAATGTTGTAGAGATAGATTTGACCAAATTTAGTAACTGATTGACAACTTCTTGAAATAGAGTAAAGAATTGAGGATGACTCCTAGTTTGCAAACCCAGCAAGATGATGTCCTCAGCAGAAAGAAAAAAGTTAGAAAAGTTTAGAAGGAAAGTTTTGAATTCAATTTTAGATTTTCTGAGTTTGGGATGCATGTGAAACATCCGGGTAGATTGGTCTAGCAGGCAATTGTTGATGGAGGACTGGAGCTAAGAAGAAAGATAGGGCTGGATACAGAGATTTGAAGATCATCTTCATATCAATGGATAATTATAATAATGGTGAGGGCAGTTAGGTGGCACAGTGGATAGATTACTGGACCTGGAGTCAGGAAGACCTGAGTTCAAATTTGACCTCAGACACTTATTAGTTGTGTGTCTCAGGGCAAGTCATTTAAGCATGTTTCCTCAGTTTCCTCATCTGTAAAATTAACTAGAGAAGGCAATAGCAAACCCCTCCAAAGCATCTTTGCCAAGAAAACATTGAATGGGGTCATGAGAGTAGGATGCAACTGAAATGACTGAACAGCAATGTAATATATAACTGTCATCAACTATTATCATAATCTATATTTTAGCCATTTTGGAAAGTCTTCCCACCTCCTCTTTCCCAGTTCAGTTCTTACCTTTCCTTTGAAGATCAGTTTCAATGCTAAAACTTGAAATAAGTCTTCCCTAATACGTCTTATAGGTAATGACAGACCCCCCCCCACAGACTCAATTAATACTCTATTTACACTTCTCGAACAAATTTACTATAATTCTTTTTCACATGCCATTCCCCAGGTTATCTTGTCATCTTCTTCCCTTGATACCATGCTTCTCACCTTCTGACTAGCACTCTCTACACCAAATCTAAGTCTCCCAAAATCTATTTCTCCAGTCGTGGGAAAATTAATATATACATTTTTGCCTAGGGTCCAACCATCTGAAGTGGTGACTGACTAATTAAAAACTGAAATTTGGCCAAATATGTCTAGGTAGCCTCAGACTCAAGACCATCCCAGACTTCATTTTCATATTCCATTTAGTCATTTACTCAAGTTGTATTACTTTTTTATCCTGCCCCTATTCCCAGTCTACCTTTTGATCAGAGAACTTTAATAAAATCAATAATAATTATAGTCCTAAAAAACAAAAAGCCTACCAATTGACTTTCCTATGGAACTAGCAGTCAGTGTGATTTCTCATACTGAAACTCTCATCTCAGGTTAACCACTCTCTTAATGTATTAAGTTCTCCTATTAGAATGTAAGTTCTTTGAAGGCAGGAATAACCTTAATGTTTTATTTATGTGTATCCCCAGCTTTTAGTATATTGTTTGGCACATATTAAGTGCTTATTAAAGGATGTCAGTCATTGATTCAGGCAATATTTATATTGTGGTTTCTACATTTTTGCCTTTTCCTCTTATTAGATCATAAGCACTATTAGGGTAGGAGTCATATCTTCTTTTGTCTTCCTTAGCATCAAGCATAATGTTTTATACTCAGTAGTTCTTTAATAAATGCTTGTTGAATGAAACTAATTCAAACAGCAGCCCATACCAAAGTTCAAGGAGTATTGAATCTAATTCATTGAGTCTCTATATGCCTGGAATTTCTTTAAATAACAAATATGGGCATTTTAGGACAATGCTGATATTTCACATGGAAAAGTCTGAATTGTAAGTATATTTTAAGAGTAAGAGTTTTCCAAAAGCACTTGATACTCTGAAAACCAGATTTTGAAAACACTCACAGGAAAAATCCCAATTCCATGAAAAAACAAACAAATAATTAAAATGTTTGGAATGACCCTCCCCCAGACCATCAGATGGTTAAATTGCTTTTTCCATCTGATTTCTTTTCAAAAACCTTTGGGAAGTAGGGGAATATTTAATATGAAAATAACATGCTTGCAATATTTAAGTATGCTGAGGGTAAATAAAGCATATTTTACATTCAAGTCAATGTAAATGTGTGGCCTTTGTGGTAATCTTGGGTAATGTATTTAGTCTTCAAGTTAAAGTAAGCTTTTATTTCTTGTGTTCCAGGTCACAAATGTTAGTATAATATAGTTAGGACATTAAACAATTTGTTCACAAGCCCCAATACTAATCAGAAGCTTGTTATTTTAAGTCCTAGCCTCATGCCAGGACCTTCCATAATGGAAGAGGAGCATTTCATGGTGAATATCCAATAAATAAATCTATAAGTAATAACAGAGCACTTGTGCTAGACTGGTGAAAAGAATTCTAGATTAAAGTGAGAATATTTGGGTTCAAGTCCAGGATCCAACACTAGACATGTGACCACAAATGGGTCCTTATTATCCTTGAAGCTCTGCTCAATGACTAGTTCAAGCATCACTTCAAGGGTTTGCTGTAAAGAAACTACAAATGATAGCATCACTGAACCTCAAATGTAGCCCAACCAGTACCTGAACAAAAATCCTCACTCCAAAATAATGATGATGATAACAGTAATGATATAGCATTTGTATAGTACTTCATAGTTTGTAAAGTGCTTTACAAATAGTCTCATTTAATCCTCACAACAATCCTTTGAGGTAAGTGCTATTATCCGAATTTATAGATAAGGAAAAAGAGGTAAACAGAAGTAAAGTGACTTACTCAAACAGAAAGTAGTGATAGTAAACAGGATTTGAAATCAGGTCTTCCAGATTCCAGATCCATTAAAAACTTGGCTACCTGTAATGGGAATAGGAATTTGAAGATCTTTCCTGCCCCTTAATAGACCTGGGGGGTGGGGGGAAATGGAGTTTAAAGCTTCCCTGCTGTGAAGATAAACTCTGCCCCCTGACAGGCTGAATATGGTCACATGGAGCCTGTGGTGGGAGGAGTTTGCTGAGGAGAAGCAGAGTCCACAGAGAAGCTGGTAGAGAGGGAGTTTGACAGTTGGAGATGGAGGAGCTCATTAAAGAGATAGAGGGTTTTGTGAGTAAATAATTATCTCATATTAGTTTGTGTGAAGGTTAAAGGATGCTGTGGCTCTCAGCATTATTATGACTTCTGAATATCTTTGGTACTTTGGATTACTGGTTTGGGGATTTGGTTTTCTGGTGTCTAAATAAATCCTTCAGCTTTTTATCCTCTATCTGGAGAGTCTGGCATATTTTGCGATCTAACATCATGCGATAGTTATAGTCGTGGTCTCTATTGTGATCGTGGGTGCTGTAAATATTCATTGGTGCTACACTGCCTCATCTACCCAATGATTCCGTCCTAGAGAGAACTAGGCCAGGATGTAAAAATTCCTCCACTTGCCTATGATGTGTTTCAGTGTCTCCACAATATTTGCTGTTCACTATTATACCTTCTGCTTTCCATGTGCATGCTCCCAACCCTTTACATATATTCCACTGGCTGTCCACAAGCTTATCATAGGCTTTTCACCTTGCTGTTCACTAGCAGGACTGCTTACTAATTTGTGTCAATCAATAATAGATCAGTTGTATCTCTACTGACAGGGATCCATGTACCTAAAATTGTAACCTCTCAGACCTTGGCTCACCCTCACCTCACACTCAGAGCAATAGATCTCTATGCAGTCACTCAGAGACTAGCCCATAAGCCTAAGAAAGATGCACCTCTACCAGCAGCTGCTCTGAGCCCCACACACTTGCTGACAGGGTCCTCTATCTTTCCTTGATAGCTCCTACCCTCACCCCTTCTCCATTTTCCAACTGTGAGAGATCTCACTAGAACAACTCTTAGCCTAGCCCTTTGACCCAGGCTCAGATGGACCCCCACCCAAAATACCATTGTTCCTGTCCTTTCCTCAGCTCCTTGGAGCACTGACCTCTTTGATCAGATTCAAAAGGTCTGGCTAAGCCCCTAAGCACTGAGCTAGGAATCCGGGATGAGCCCCTTGGAGACATGTATACTCTTTCTTTGATAGACTCAGGACCATTCTTGCCTTCAAAGATAAAACCAACCAGGTGGCCCAGTTGATGTAGCACTGAACTTGGAGACAGGAAGTCCTGATTTAAAATCTGGTTTCACAAACTTAATAGCTGTGTGAGAATAGGCAAGTTGTTTCACCTTTGTCTACATCAGTTTCCTCCACTGTAAGTGGGGATCACAATAGCACCTAACTTCCTGGGTTGTTGAGAATCAAATGAAATAATATTTGTAAATCACCTGTTCCACAGTGGGAGTTTTGGGTTATAGGTGTGTTAAGGGAAAACTAGTTTATCTGGTGTGAGGGCTACCAAGCTCTTTTCAGGACTGCTTTCTACATTTGGTGTCCATCTGTCACCCAACTCTCATCTGTGGCTCTAAGAAGTTGTAGCATATGTAGTGGACACACCCTGGAACCATTTGCGCAGATGGGTTAAACCAGGTTTAGAGTAACCAAGGGCTCTTAAATCCATTGGTGAATCAGGGGGGGTGCTTCCCAAGCATGTGAAAACTTCTCCTGGTGGAATGAATGGATGAGAACAATTTGTTCCAATGGCTACAAAGGCAACCAAAGCAGGTGCTGCAGGGCATTTAGAGCTTGGTCAGACATCAAAGACACCAAGGTCATCATCAATTCATCCCAAGCCATCACCAATCATCTTGACTCTGTTCTATCACTGGACTGTTGCTGACTCTTGAAGAGAGAATGAGGGGGACAACTTCACACAACTTTGTCTCACTTAAACTCAGTTGATACACAAATGAAAAGATATCACACATACTATTATTTTACCATTTTACCTATCTCAAAGTCCTGTGGTGACAAGTAAGTGATAAGGCAGCAGGCACATATATATCACTGGGAGCTGTATTTGCTACCATGAACACAGGTGGCCTACGCCATAGAGTTGTCTTCTCACTGGAAGCAGCAGTGGGATTCAGCAGCCCCTTACATGTCTGAGCAGCCTTTTAAGGAACTCACTGCTCACCTCCTGGTGTGAGGGAGGAGCTAGAAAAGGTGCCCTAAAAACTGTCTACTTCCCCAGTCCTGATCTGTTTACCATGGCAGATGGGAATCTCACCTTGTGGTTGAAACACAAAAAATGTACTGAAACTTCCGTGAAGATAATTACATTCACCATCAGTATATGGAATGTGTGCACGCTTATAGACAATACAAAATCCAGTAGACCTGAAAGATGAACGGCTCTTGTGTGTGAATTCAGCATGTATCACATCCAAATAGCAACCCTGAGCAGCCAACAAGGCTGGCAGATGAAGGCCAGGTTCCTGAATTTGGAGAGAGATAAACATTTTTTTCTGGAGTGGTTGCACTGAAGGGGAATGCTGTGAAACTGGTGTAAGTTTTGTAATCAAAATTAATCTAGTCAACATATTTATATGTCTACCAAAAAGAGTGAAAGACAGACTCATGACAATATAATTGCAACTTGCAGGAAAACACTATGAGAAACCCTGAAGAGGTTGAGGAAAAGTTTTATGAAGACCCCGAGACCCTTTTCATCAATGTGCCAAAAGAGGATAAGCTTATAATTCTGGGAGACTTTAATGCTGGAGTAGGCTTAGACTACCCAGACATGACAGGGAGTCTTTGGGAGGAATGGAGTTGGGTCACTTACTACCAAAGATTTGTCCATCTTATGACCTTCTGAACACTGTCTTCCATTTACCTAAATGCAATAAAACTTTGTGGATATACCCTTGCAACAAACATTGATATTTAATAGACTATAATAGTGTAAAGAGAAGATATAGGATATGAGAGTAATGAAAGCCATGTGTGGCACAGGGGGAAATGATGGAGTGCTTGTGCTCAAGCCCCCACCCTAAGATATTGTTTTATGTGTTTATTTTGTGTTATCCCTGTTATATTGTTGTAAAGTTCTGTTGACACCGATTACCTCACCGGTTACCCCTAACTTCTCATTAAACTATGTAACGAAATGTATTGTTAATGTATTTTTGCTGTGTAAGAACATGAAAGATCTTGGGGCTGAATGTAATGGGAATGGGAATTTGAAGATCTTCCCTGCCCCTTAATAAGCCTAAGGGAACTTGAAGACTTCCCTGAAGATTTTCACTGCCCCCTAATAAACTGATTGTAATCACATGGAGCCTGAGATGGGACGAGTTTGCTGAAGGATGGAACAGAACCCACAGGAAACTGGGAGTCAGAGCAGGTAGACAATGGGAGAGAGAGGATGCACCCAAGGAGACAGCCAGGCTTGAGAGTGTTTGCCCCCTGCTTCGACAGTAAGGTTTGTGTTTGCTTGTGGGAAGGTTAAAGGATGGTATGGCTCTCTGCTGTGTTATACTGTATTAACTCGTATGTTGTGATGATGGATTCAGTTTCTTGGTGTTGGGACTTGGCTCTCTGGTGTCTGAATACATGTTTTGCTTCTGTCTTCTATATGGAAAGTCTGTTATATTTTGTGATTGAGATGCTGGCATATTCACAGTCACCATCAGCTCTGTGAATATTGTGCTGGTGCTACACCAAGGCAAAATGACTACCAGAAGAATTAATGCCAACAGATTAGGACACTTCTCTGAATGGGAACACTTTTTTGCTAACTTAGAGGGAAAGTGGAGCCACACCACACACTGTTTTGGTATACAGCACTACATTTGCTCATCTTGGTCAGAACACTCACAAATCAAGACTGATCTTATGAAAATGATGGGGAAATTCAGAAGCTACTAAATGAAAAATGAGAACTCCACATGATTTACCAGCAGAATAGATCATCCATCTCTAATAAGGCAGCATTTAATATCAAAAGTAAAGTACAAGTTTAGAGAGATGCAGGATTCTTGACTTAGTAAGAAGGCAGAAGAAATTCAGTTTTATGCTGATAGTAACAATCCAAAGCACTTTTATGATGCCCTGAAGTCTATTTATGGGACAGAGACTTATACTGTACCTCAACTACTTAGTGCTGGTGAAGCCACATTGATTTGTGATAAGGACATGATCCTAGAGTGATGGCCTTCCATAGTGTTCTCAACAGACCATCATCAATCAATGCTGAAGTCATGGACCATATACCTCAGGTTGATGTCAGTCCCTCCCTAGCTGAAGTTCCAAGCAAAGAAGAGATTTGGAATGCCATTAGTCTCCTTTCATGCAGCAAAACACTGGCTACTGATTCTATTTCAGTTGAAATTTACAAGGTGAAGCATTCATTGTTCATGCAAAAGCTGACTGAAATTTTCTGGGTTATATGGCAAGAGGAGGTTATCCCCTAAGAAGTTCTAGATGCCTCCACTGTCCATCTCTATAAAGGTAAAAGAAATAGATTGTACTGTGACAATGACAGGGGTGATGAAGGAAGTCTCTTTCTTAGTCATTGCTGACAAGATTTTTGCCAGAGTCCTCCTTAATAGACTAATCTTTCACCTGGAAGATAGTTATCTACCTGAGAGCCAGTGGAGCTTCAGAAAGGGCCAAGGAACAGCTGATATAGTGTTTATTGCCTGACAACTCCAGGAGAGATGTCAAGAGTAGAACAGAGGTCTGTACACAACATTCATATATCTGACAAAGGCCTTTTATACAGTCAGTCATGAGGGCTTATGTAAAATTATGTTAAAATGTCGTTGCCCAAAGAAGTTCATCAATATTGTATGTAAATTTCATGATGTCATGCTTGCCCAGGTTATGGATAATAGAAAATGCTCTCATGCTTTCCCAGTCACCAGTGGAGTGAAACAAAGCCATATGCTTGCTCTCATATTTTTAGCATGGCATTTTCAGCTATGTTGTCAAATACCTTCAATGAGGACAAACATTACATCAAGCTCAACTACCACACTCATGGCAAATTCTTCAATTTAAAAAGGCTACAAGTCAAGACAAAAGGGGAGAGGGTGTTGGTGCATGATTTTCTGTTCGCAAATGAATGACTCAATACAGCCTCTGAAACTGAGATGCAACAATGTATGGATCATTTCTCTTCTGCTTTTACTATATTGGCCTAGCAAAAGAATTCTGCCATAATGAGCAATTATTGTGACAGAAATGCTCAAGTCAAAAAACAGAAGAGAATGACTCTAATATATCCACAAACAATGCCTCAGAGGAATAACAAACAAATAAAACATGTTGGACAAAAACTCAACTAGAATTTCTTATAATGATGAAGCAAGAGTAGTTTAAAAAGTTATTTTTTCTTTTTATTTTAATAAATCAAATGAGAGTGTTTGAGGAAAAATTTGGAAAAGTAACGTGAATTGGAAGAATTAGAAAGATGAGCAGCTAAGTGGCCCAGTGAATAGAGTACTGGCCCTGGAGTCAGGAGGACCTGAGTTCAAATTTGACCTCAGACACTTAACACTTAATAGCCCTGTGACCTTAGGCCAGTCACTTAACCCCAATTGCCCTGCCTTTCCCCCTCCAAAAAACAAAAAACAAACAAAAAAAGAATTGGAAAGAGAACTTGCAGTTCAACATGAGAGTTATAAAATCTTTCTTAAGCAACAAATTGCCCCAAAATTGGAATGCATTGGTAGAAGTAAATTATTTTACAAGTCAACAACAAATATTATATATATATACATATATATATATACATATATATATATATTCCCTTCAACTACTGAGAAAAGTTTCATAAGTTACATTTATTGTTTTTCCATGTAGGAATGTTAATAGTTCAACTTTGATAAGTTCCTTATGATTCCTTTTCCCTGTTTACCTTCTCATGCTTCTCTTGCTTCTTGTATCTGAATGTCAAATTTTCTGTTCAACTCTGGTTTTTTCAGCAAGAATGCTTGAAAGTCCTCTATTCCACTGAATGACCATATTTTCCCCTGAAACATGATACTCAGTTTTGTTGGGTAGGTGACTCTTGGTTTTAATCCCAGCTCCTTTGCCCTCCAGAATATCATATTCCAAGTCCTTAGACCCATCAGTGTAGAAGCTGCCAGATCCTGGGTTATCCTGATTGTGTTTCCACAATATTCAAATTGTTTCTTCCTGGCTGCTTGTAATATTCTCTCCTTAATCTGGGAATTCCGGAACTTGGCTATAATATTCCTAGGAGTTTTCTTTTTGGGATCTTTTTCAGGAGGTGATCGGTGGATTCTTTCAACCTCTATTTTGCCCTCTGTTTCTAAAACATCAGGGCAGTTTTCTTTGAGAACGTCCTGGAGGATGATTTCTAGGTTCTTACTTTGATCATGGCTTTCAGGTAGTCCAATAATAATTTTTAAATTATCTCTTCTGGATCTATTTTCCATGTCAGTGGTTTTTCCCATGAGATATTTCACATTGCCTTCTATTCTTTCATTTGTTTGGATCTGTTTAACAGCATCTGGATTTCTCATAAAGTCATGAGCTTCCATTTGCTCCAGTCTAATTTGGAAGCAATGATTCTCCTCATTGAGTTTTTGAGATTCTTTTTCCATCTGGCAAATTCGGCTCTTTAAGGCATTCTTCTCCTCATTGCCTTTTTGAGCCTCCTTTGCCATTTGAGTCAGTCTGTTTTTTAAGGTATTATTTTCTTCAGTCAGGCTGTTGACTCTCATTTCATAATTTTCTTGCATTGTTCTCATTTCTCTTCCCAATTTTTCCTCCACTTCTCTTATCTGCTTCTTAAGGTCCTCTATGACCTGTAACTAGCTGGTATTTTCCTTTGAAGCTTTTGGTGCAGGAGTTCTGACTTCACTGTCTTCCTCCTGTTCCATGCTTTGCTCCTCTTTATCCCCAAAATAGGAGTGTAATGATGGAATCTTCTGTCTGCTTTGTTTCCTTTGCCTGGTCATGTTGCCCCTCAGTCATTTGACCCCTGGGCTTTTTGCCAGAGTAGTACTCTGCCACCAGAACAGGGGAGCTTTCATCCCAAACCCTGGGGTTTCTCAGTTGCTGGAGGTATTAGATGGCTGCCCTTTCTGAAGCCTCCACACACTCTGGCAAGCTGGATATACACCCCAGGACCTCCACCCTAGACTGCAATCCAGATCCAAGCAGGTTAAAGCAAGAGCGATTACCCCTCAGACTGGTGCTTCGTCTCCCTACACTTTGCAGGCCAGGAGCTGAAGCCACCATGTGGCACTGGCTGGCTGTGCCAGCGTCTCAGTGGCTTCTCGCCCCAGGGGCAAAAGCCATGCACTCCCACTTATTGGTCCCAAAGTCCAGACTGCACTGACCTCTCACTTTGTCCTTTGCATCTATGTGTTGATAATTCTGGAAATGGCCACAGCTGCTGCTGATCTGGGGTCCCTCTGGCCTGTGGCTGGTCAGGCCCACCCTGGGGCTAAAGCCTCCACGAGGGGCTGGGCTTGGCTCCCAGAGCACTGGGCTGGCCAATTCCTGCTGGCCTGCCAGGCTGTCCTCAGCAGGAGGTTAGCTTCTCTGTGTCATTTTGTGGGTTCTGCAACTCCAAAGTTTTTTAGAGTCCCCTTTTTACATGGATTGGGAAGGTGGAAGCTGGAGCCACAGGGAGATCCTGCTTCTAGTCTACCACCTTGGTTCCACCCCCCACAACAAGAAATACTAAACAAAGAAAGTGAAAAGGTTGTAAAAAATACAAGTAAATGTAAAGTATTGCTTAGCAAAACCAACTGATCAGAAAAACAATTGAGGAGAAAAAAACACCTTAAACATTGTTGTATTGTCTGAAATCTATGTTCAAAAATAGAGCCTATATACATTTTTAAAAGCCTGAAAAGAAAATGCCCAGATCATGGGACAGAGCCAATATGCTGGAGTAAAAGCAGGAACTTGCTTCAGTTCATCCCCCAATTACCTCCTACACCTATAAAAAATGACTCTAAACAAATTTTAGAGCTACAGAAACCACAAAATGACAGTGGAACAAAGCTCCTGTGGATGGTAGCCTGGCAGATCTACAGGAAGTGTCTATTGCACTAGGCTTGGAGTGGAGTGCAGTCCTGTGTGGGCCATGTGGGCATAGATTGGTGACACAGACCAGGACAGAACAGATCTCAGGGGCATAACCTATATTGAATTGTTTGTCTTCTCAGTGGGGATGGGTGAGGATGGAAGAAGGGAGATAATCTAGAACTCAAAGCTTTAAAAACAAATGTTATTTTTTTTTACATTCAACCAGGACATAAGATATACAGGCAATGGGGTATAGAAATCCATCTTGCTCTATAATAAAGTGAGGGGGAAGGAGGGAAGGAGGGATAGAGGGGATATAAGAGAGGGCAAACTGGGGGAAAAGGTAATTATTATGCTTGCTATCTTGGGGTGGGGGGTAGGGGAGAGATGGAAAGAAAATTTGGAATTCAAAATCTTATGGAAATGAATGTTGAAAACTAAAAATAAATAAATATATTAATTTGAAAAAAATAAAAAAGTCCAGAAAGGAAAAAAAATCCCAGATCTCTTAGAACCAGATTGTAAAGTAGAAATTAAAAGTATCCGATTGTCCCTTCCTGAAAGAAACTCCTGAATGATATCTCCCAGGAACATTATTACAACAGTCTAGAGTTTCTAGGTAAAAAAAAAAGTTCTGAAAAATAGAAAGAAAGAATTAAAGTACTGAGGAGTCTCAAAATCACACATGATTTAGCAGTCATAAGTTTAAAGGAGTGGAAAACTTGTGATTTGTTATTTCAGAAGGGTTTATAATCAAGAATAATTTACTCATCAAAACTGAGTATAATACTAAAGGGGAAAATACAGATCTTTAATGTAGTAGAAGATTTAAATGTTCCTCCTAAAAGATCAAAGTTGTAGATAAACTTTTAAGTTCAAA
This sequence comes from Petaurus breviceps papuanus, assembly GCF_028583685.1. Taxonomy (NCBI): domain Eukaryota; kingdom Metazoa; phylum Chordata; class Mammalia; order Diprotodontia; family Petauridae; genus Petaurus; species Petaurus breviceps. Next base: position 2,822,989 of record NW_027187298.1, on the reverse strand, counting down.
GATAGGGGTAAAGAGAAACATAAAAATGTTAACATGAATGTACATGATGAAGGAATATACAAGGATAATCTGTTTATGTTAAAATATGAGGAAATGATACATGTATACCATCTGAATACTAATTTCATCAGAGTTCAGAAAGGGAATCCAATTAGAAAAGGCCTAGTAATGGTTCTGTTATGTCTTAATAATCATAAGAAAAGCATGGAAAGAGACAGGAAGAGGAATAGATCAGGGTGGGGAGGAGAAAAAGAAAGGTTAGGAAAAAATATCTTACAATAGACATCTATACAAACAAAATGGTAGAATTAGAGGAGAGTAACTGACAGTTCCTCTTAAGCTCACTCTCATCTACAAGTAGTTAAAAGAAGAAAGGATATACACATACATAAGAAATAAACAATTGGGTACAGAAATACACTTCACTCAACAGAAAAATATCAGGTAAGGGGGGGGTGGAATTAGAGTAAGAGAAAATTAAAAGAGGCATTAGTCTTAAGCAAAACAAACTAAGGATGTACAAAAACAATTTATAAATTTTTTTTGAGGTGGTAAAGATGGGAATTCGAGGAGGTACCCATCAAGCTGATGAATGGATAAACAAAGTATGATTGAATATTATTGCACTGAATTCTTCATTTCTAATGACCGTCTAGGATTCTAGAGGATTAATGATGACCTTGGCAAAGTCACTTAACCACTATTTGCCTCAGTTTCCTTAACTGTAAAATGGAGATTATAATAACACCTTGCAGGTTTGTTGTGAGGATCTAATGAAATAATGTAAGGTACTTAGAACAGTACCTGGCACATAGAAAATACTATAAAAATGCTAGTTATTAATATAATTTCTTAATACTTACCTCCTGATAGGTGAAGAACTCAGAATACAGAATGAGAAGAATATTTTTTTTGGATATGGCCAATGTAGAAATTTGTATACACACATACATCTATACATATATATGTGTGTGCATGCATGAATGAGTGTGTGTGTTTACATCATGTAGTTCAATCCCTTGATTTTAGAGATGAGAGAATAAGACCAGCAAAGTTTTAATGAAAATGAATTGTACAAGGTCACATAGCTAATTAATACTTGAGCTTGGAATGGGATCAAGATTTCCTGATTTGTTGTCATCCTGAAGCCTGAATGAAAATACTACTCCTACTACTACCACCACCACCACTACTACTACTACTACTAATTACTACTATTGCTGCTACTCCCCCTTCTCCTAAATAAAGTATGGTTGTTATTGTTTATAGTTTTTTTTCCCTTATAGATCCCAACAATTATTGAAAATTACAACTAAAGGTTCTACATTTGCATAAATTATTAGATACAAGGTATGAGTTTGCATTTACTAAATGGCCATGGGTGAATGACATCTTCAGTTTCAATTTCCTTTTTTATAAAAACAAAATTATCTTACCTATACTACCTTATTGTGGGGAAAATGCACTGTAATCAATAAAGTGAAATGGAGAAAAGAATTGTTTTTCTTATGGTTTCTAGGGGTTAATATGAATATAAGCAGTTATTATCCTACTTTTGTTCTTGGTGAACTTCACCTCAACAAACAAAAATAGCAGAGGATAGATTTTTGGCACAAATTGATTTTAAAGTTGGAAAGAATTATTCTCTTAAAGCATTTTGGGTTGGAATGATGATAGTGTTGAATGAAATGTATTTCAATGATGAGAGTCCAGCTGAGATTATACAGCACAAATTTATAGTGGGTGAAATATATCATGTTGGTTTCTTTACATTCTCTAGTAATTCCAAACAATCTGGGAACAGCAAGGGGAAAATTGAATGTTATGAAATGGTTACAGGAGCAAGATATATCAGAATAGAAGATCAAGAAAGACTATAGGAAATTATTGAAATTACTAATCTTATGGTCATAGCTGGGCCAGTAAGTGAAACTGGAGTGAAAATTAGAAGAGATGTAGAGAGGAAGAAGAATTAGAGATTATGAGGACAGTTAATAGTTAAAAAAGATAATAGTTAAAATAGCAAATGAGGATTAAATATAAGATTAGCATGAATGAAGGAACTGGAGAGGTAGAAAGGCTTGACTTTTGATGTTGAAGATCTTAGAGGCAATGCAGTCTCAATCCATGGTGGTCTAAGGTATGCCCTTGCTGGTGTGTAGTAAAAGTGGTATGGAGGATATTGGTAGAGGTGAGGAGGTTACACATAAAAGATGGTGCAGTGAAATGAATTTCCAATAGATTTAGAATCAGAGGAGTCATGCTAGAGTTGGATCATATCTTGACTCTGTCACTTAAAAGTGCAGGAAGGAGTATCGAAGGACATCCAGTAAGAAACATAGCAAGCTCTTTCCATTTTGGAAATAATGGGTGGAATTTACTAGAAAGATAGATAGGTGATAGTTTATAGAGACATAAATATATACATATATCTTAAAGGAAGTGGTATGCAATAGAGATTCATGTTTTAATATACAATCCATTTTTGAGTTCTACTTTGTATATGAAAATACTCATTTGCTTTGATGTTTAAATTCAGGAATAAAAAAAATACATGTTAAAAAGTTCGTAAAAACATTCCCAGATTTGTAAGTCTTTCCAGAGCTTGGAGTACACAGGCACAGTCTTCAAGAGCCCAAAGTCATCTCTGTACCACAGGGAAATATCACAGATTGACATGAAGGGAGGATATATTATTAATTGGAAATAGAAAGTGAAGGTTTTACTGTGCACAATTTTATAAAGCAATTTTTATCTATTTGTTTTCTATGTTATCTCTTAGGCTAATGCATATTACAGCTAGGTTGTACAACACTGGGTTTGGGATGAGGAAGACCTGAGTTCAGATACAACTTCAGGCTCTTACTTTGTGACCCAGAGAAAGTAACTTAACATCTATTTGCCTCAGTTTTCCCATATGTATATGGAGATAATAATAGTACCTACCTCACAGGGTTGTTGTGAGGATCAAATGAGGTAATAATTGTAGAGTACCTAACACAGTGCCAGGCACATAGCGAGTGCCATATTAATATTATTATTAATAATAATTGTTATTATTATTATGATTGATTAAAAAAACAGAGATGTGAGGTGATTTCCTACCTCTACCTAGGAATAGAAGCTATGACAATAATCAAGAGAAAACTTGACAAATAATAAGAATGTTGTACTTGGAATCAGAAAGAAAGCCCTCAGTTAAGATCCATTTTTATTATTGTGATCCTTGTCAAGTCATTTAATCTCTTTTTATTTCAGTTTTTCCATTAAAATGGGAGCAATGATATACCTACCACTCAGGGTTGTTATCAGGATCAAATGAGATAGTAACTGTAAAACACTTAGCATGGTGCCTGGAACATAAAAAGTGATAGCTATAATAGTAACAATAATTGTACTAACAACAATAATTACTATTGCCGTTCTGATTTGTACAATACAGAGAAATGAGGTGATTTTCTATCTCCACCTAAGGATAGACCTATGACCATGATCTATAAGAGAGAGATTAACAAAATAGTAGGAATGCTGTAGTTGGAGTCACAAAAGATGATCTGAGTTGAAATATTTCCATGTGATAGTAATGCTAGACTAGCCATTTAACCTCTGTTTGCCTCAGTAGTCTCATCTGTAAAATAGAGATGATAATAGCTCCTACCTCACAGGGTTGTACTGTGAACCAAATGGACAAATAGGTGAATTGCTTTGCAAAACTTAGTGTGCAGTATACATATATATATAATATTTTTATATTTGTAATTATATTATACACATTATATATAGTTAAAATAGTTTATATATATATATGTATATATACTATTATTAATACTATTTTACATGTAATTGGGAAACAAGATATACAGGCACTGGGGCATAGAGATCCACCATGCCCTACTGGAAAAGTCAAAGGGGGTATGGGAAAAAATATGGGAGAGAGCAGATTGGAGGAGGGGATATCCAGTGGGATCACTATTTTGGGGTGGTGGGTAGGGGAAAAATGGGGAGAAAATTTGTATTTGCTATTTTAACTATTATCTTTGCCTTTGCCACACTTCCAATACAACTTGTCTTTCTATAATACATTTCCCTAATGAAAAAAAAAACTTACTTCTAACATTTTTCAAGTTTCTTCCTTCTTTATGTATTGCAGACTGTTCACAATTACCATGTATCCCTCATTGCCATCTGTATGATATTTATTTTCAATACTTTAGATACTATTATGCTCCATGTTCCATAAACATACAACACTGGTTCTGGGAGAAACCTAGCATTATTTAAAGTTACTTGACATTTTCTTAAAAGAGATTCTGTTTGTTCTTCCTTCTTGTTTAAATCAGGTGTAGATGATTTTCACAAAGACTATGCAAAGAAGGGAAAATTGGTATATGGGCCAGTATTTATTAATATTATGTCAATCACCTTTTAAAAAATAGTAATGTTGTATGTGCCTTTCTTTAAGTATTTAATTTCTTTCCTCTCTCTAATAGTTTGAAAATTTTTCACACAAAACCTAAAAATTCTGTTATAACTATCATCACCTTGTCTGACTTGATCTGATCCAATTTGTGTAATGGTAATGGGGATTTGAAGATCTTCCCTGCCCCTTGTAATGGCAAGTAAACAAGTACTTAGTGCCTTGTTGATTCATTTGAGCCTTGCCCTTGATTATATCAAGTCTTTGTTAGGAAACAGAGCTTGTAAAACCCACAGTGGGCGGAACTTGCTGATGCAGCAGGAAGGGGCAGAACAAGGAGGAGCTAATGACCAGAATGAAAAGCTGAGCACAAACTGAGAGAGAGCCAGAACTGGTGGGAGCAAGCAGTGTGGAGTCTGAGCAGTCAGTGTGAGTGAAAGAGGGGCATTCTTGCTTAAGTAATCTGTTTTGTTTTGAAGGCCTGACAGAGGCAAGGTTTGGGGAGGCTTGGGAATGTTGGTGTTCACTGCATTGGTTATGTGTACCAACTTCATAGTTACTATGAAGAATTTGACCTTCTGGTTTGGGGATTTTGTTTTCTGGTATTTGAAAAAATGCTTTGGTTCTGTCCTCCATGTGAAGAGCACGTTACATTTTGTGATTCACAACTACACCAGCATATTCATAGTCACTGTGGGCACTGTGAATATCACATTGGTGTTATAGTTGCTCATCCCATTTTTCATTTCTTTGTTTTATTTAATGTCAAATAATTACAAAGTGTTGATGTAGTGTGTGCTCCCACAAGAAGATGAAAGCATATGTTTGTCTAGGTGAGAATGTGGCTGGATGCGAAGTCTCTGGTTTTATCTTTTGCTTTGTGCTGTCTTTTCCTTTTTTCCCTGAGCACAGGTTACTAGAATGCAAAACTATGATGACTATTCCAAGTATTAATGATCAGTCTCATAAGTTACGACCTTATGACCTCATCCGGTCAAGAGATTCTTATTCCATACTATTTGGAGGAAATGATCACCACTAAGAAGATGAGACCAAACCATACCCCGACTTGCCAAAAGATAAGGACCTTGACTGAGCTGCTTAGAATTTTCTTTTTTCATGTATTCTAATTTTATTCATAGTAAGAATGCCTAGAATGATATGACTCAATTCCTGCATAGAGCTGAAGGTACTTCAGAGTACATTTTGTTGTTCTCTTGACCCTTAGATAACGAAATCTGGTTTAGGATGTAAATGGATAAGTTAATATGGATAGATAATAAATAAACTCTGGTTCTTGATACTTTCTATCCCCTTTCTGTCACTCACCAACAACAGAGAAATATAACAACCATTTAATATTTTTCTTATATTTATGGGTTATCTTGGAGAAGCAATTCATCACATAATGGCCACTCTAGTGGTTCTCTGCACTTCACAAGACATCTTTAGAAAGCTGACAGATTGTAACTAAAACTTTATAGTTTGGTACAATATTCTAGAGTTTGTACTTTACTGGCATATATTATTTGATAATCTGGGCTCACTTGATTGATTCCATGAGAAACAAGTGGAACACCAGTTTGGAGGAAGAAGTAATCCCTGATTAACCTCACTCTCCCTTTTGCTCCTGTCTCCTTTGATATTTCTGTCACCCAGACATTCTAAAAGACCTTGCACTTCCAAATCTTTCTTTTACTGTCAAACTCATATTTCAAAGTAAGGTTTGTTCATCCTTTCTCATTCTCCAATTAAAATATAGTTTGAGAGTTGGAAGGAGCCCATTGTTTCAAAGAGTTCATTCCACTCTAGTGCTCTCCTCAATTTCATTTTACTTAGTGCTTTCACTGATCTGGCTTTAAGATATCATGATTTAGTGCCTTTAATAGTTTCTATCAGATTATTTGGATTTGCTTTTTATAGGTTCTCTTCTTCTGTGCCTTCTCAGCTCAACTAGAATCTCTCTACACTAATTTAGAAACATAGAATCAGAGGACATTAATTCTGGAAGGAACATTAGAAATCATCTAGCCTAAACCCTTATTTAATAGTTGAGGGACCTGAGGTATAGAAAAGTAGGAGTACTTTACTCAAACCTACTAGAACTCAAATTTTTAATCTCCAACTCAGTGATCTTTAACATAGCTCATTAAAAGAGGATAATGAGTGATTGAAATCAGTTTGTTTGTTTCATATTGAAAAATGTGCAAGAGTGGGAAAATTCAGAACACTCCAGTGGAAAATACTCAAGAAAGGACATTGTTATCATGAACCACAATTAAAAAAGACTGTGAAATGCATTGACTCATTTTCTAACAATTTCAAAAAGTAAAGTACAAAAGGAAGGGAGGAAGAAACCTACAAATTAGAAAGCTTGACTTTGATTCCTGAGAAAATTCTGGAATGAATCATTAAAGAGATGGCTAGTTGTATCAGCAATGCCAAATTCACAATGCCTATGGAGATTACAGATATGCTGATATAATTATCCATCAAAAAATACATCATGCTTGCCATATGGGGGAATAAACTAGAAAATTTATTAAGATACCAAAAGACTGAGTCCCAAAACCAGAAAGTGAAAGCCATCAGAGTAGTTATGACATTGGCACAGGTAGATAAAGTAGAAAGCACCCGCATTTTCAAGCCTTTAAAACAGAACAGGCTACCTCAGGCAAAGGTCCTCCTCTCCCCACTCACAGCAACCACCCAGCATCCGGGAAGCGTGCTCCCAGCAGCTCCAGCCCCTGGCAGTCCTCAGCAGGAGTCCTTAGCAGAAATTCTGGCTAACTCAAAAAGGGCTTCGTGCTGCCGCTGCCTCTGCTGCTGCTGCCGCCGTCGCCACCACCGCCAGCCACCTCAGGAACTCTAGTTTGGCTTCCGCTTCCTCTTGCTCCACCCCTTCCTGCTATGTCAGCAAGTCCAATGGGGCATGGAAGATCTTTAAATCCCATAAGCCTTACACTAGTAAAATCTAGAAAAGGAATTGGTGTGCACCAAAAGCCAGGATAATGTCATCAAAAAGAGTTTCCTTAGTCTAACAGTCTAACAGGCTAACCATATTTCTTTCTTTGGCATGGTTACTAAGCAGATAGAACAGGAAAATTATACATATTTCATTTACCTAAATTTAGATGTGATAGCATACTTATCAACATTTCAAGGTAGAAGAGATAGAATGTCCCCTCATTCACCAGGGGACAGAGTCAGAATTCAAAAAAGATCTTGATAGGATAGAGCATTGGATTGGATTTAATAAGATAGAATATAATAGGAATAAATAGTTTACTTTCTGTATTTGGATTAAAGATCAACTTTATGAGTACAAGATAGGGAAATCATGATTAAAGAATAATTTGTCTGAAAGTGACAAGGTGGTTTTAGTGGACTGCAAGCTCCAAAAGAATTGAGTGTGATAAGGCAGCCTCAAAAACAGCTAATAAGACATTAAACTTCATTCAGAGAGGACTTTTAGGGAAAAAAAAGGTGAAGTACTGATTTTTTTGAGGGGGGGAAGGAAAAGCAGTTGGGGTTAAGTGACTTGTCCATGATCACACAGCTAGTAAGTGTGTCAAATGTTTGAGATCAGATTTGAACTCAGATTCTCCTGACTCCAGGGCCAGTGCTCTCTTCACTGTGCCACCTAGCTGCCCCTGTGAAGTACTGATTTACTTTACCTTGATCATGTCACATTTAGAGTTGTCTCAAAAAGGGTTCCACACCTGGTACTATGAATCATAAAGAGCTAGAGGGTTCATGTTATACAACAATAGTAACAGCTTTACTAAAAACATACTAAGTTCAGTGACTGTCAGGTAAAATTAGTCTACATGGAGTTAAAAACAACTTACAAGGAAGTTTCATGAAATCTCAGAAGCCTCTTGCTCAATTAACGGAATGGTATTTATATACTCCATGCCTAAAAGATGCACAGCTGGTTTCAGACCAATCAACCTGAGAGAAGAGTTAACTCAAAATGCCTAACATCTGTTCCACAGAGCCCTTTTTCATTTTTTCTCTGCTTGATGTAGAGATGAAGTGCTATCACTGTGTACTATGACTATCCTGCTCATTTCTAGATGCCACAGTTTAGGAAGAATGTTGGTCAACTGGAAAAGGCACAGGATTCCAACCTATCTAATTGTATTATTTACCGACCCCATGTCCATACAACTTTTCTACAAGTATAATATGAAATACTTTGTTAAATGATTTGCTAAAAATTGAATAAGCCCATAGGAAGGCAACAAGATGGGTGAAGAGTCTTGACTTTATTATGTATAGGATTAGTCAATGGAACTAGAGATATTTATCCTGAAGAAGGTAAGAAAGTGCAATATCATAATTATTCACATATCTGAATTACTTTCATTTAGAAGAAGGATTAGACTTGCTTTATTTGGTGGGGCAGAATCAGGAATAAAAAGGGGAAGTTTCAAAAAAGTAAATTTATACATGTTTCTAGGAAATAAACACACAAATTTGATTAACAATCAAAAACTATGTGGAATTGGCTACCCTGAAAGGTGCTTGATTTTCTTTCATTGGACATTATCTGCCCAAGACTAGACAATTATTTGTATGTTATTTTGTGGTGAGAATTTCCTTCCAGGTATTAGTTGATTAGATGGCCATTGAGGTCCTCTCAGACTCAAAATTCATAAATTCCAAATTCATTCTGTAACTCATAGAACATTAGATCTAGAATGGATCTTAGAGATCATTTAATTCATATCTTCCCCCTCACACACATATTTTACAGTTAAGGAAACTATCTCCTCAAGAAGGAAATTGATGATGGGCATCAGCACCTATCTGGCAAACTGAAGGTTTTCTTAATCATTTAATGTAATATGTAATTCTCAGAATTCCCTCTATGAGCTTGAAAAATTTTCTCTATGCCTAATTAGGGAGAAATTTCAATTAGATCAGGTGCCTATTACATGTGGACAAGGATCCCAAATTAAAAAAAAATCTTGAGGCACTCTCCCCAGCACAATTTAAGTGTGTCTTTCAGTTGTGAACAGAGTAATTTTCACTTAGAAATTAATTGAACATGCTCCCAAATGATACCTTTTTCTAAAGGAAACCTTTCATCTGTGGAGGCTGATGCATTTGGACCTTCAAAGAAATGCCTTAAAAGTCAAAAGATTTTCAAGATCATGAAAGCCATGTGATATTCAAGTCAACCTTCAAGGGTACAAGACCATATTTCTTTTTATTTTCCTGACCAAGGTGAAATGTATCTTTCCTTCCCTATTTATAGAGAGAGGTTTTCAGTATTCCAGTTATGAATTATATGTTTCATTGCCACCATAGTTTTGTTGTTGAAATATTCATATGGGATCCTGGCTCAAGCTACCATGATTTCTTTGAGGCAAACGGTGGTTGTTTTGAGCACTAGGGTGAAATTTGGGCCATGGAAAGGCTTGGCATCTGCTAGGGTTGGCCATGCATAAGGATGGTATTTTTCTCTTCACATTGCTAACTAGCTATTGTAAGCATGACCTGAGCCCTGGCTTTTGAACAACTGTACACTTACTAACTTCACTCCCCTCACCCTAGTCACTTCACTACATCCTGCTACTGGAACATTAAATTCAACCCTAGGATACAGATCATATTCCTCCATTAGAAAGTGAACCATCAAGCATATGGCTGAACTCAATTGTAGCATGAGAAAAGCAGTGCCACCATAGGATGATCTGTAACTGTCATGTAAATCTGGAGATACCTTTGTCCTCATTTTTAATCTATCATGGTGTAGCCCAAATTTTATAAATTAATAGACAGATGCATAAAATGTCATCTTTTTCATATTTACATTCCTCCCCACCTCCTTCCCATACCATTTGAAGGTGTATAATGCGAATGTAAATTTTAAAGATCTTCCCTGCCCCTAGGCTAAAGTGCACCTGAAGCCTGGGGAGGGAGGCTTGTTTTTCAGTAGATACTTCTTGATTGGCCAGTGAGTCAATAAGGTTGTTACATTCTCTGAGCCAGGAGAAGGCTATATAAGCCCTGATGTGTAGCTTTGTTTTGGGACTCACTTTGAGAAGTGTTCTGTGATTTGATCTGAATTCTGCAAAGCCGTTGTTGAGAGTCCCCCGGCTTTGAAAAACCCAGATGTGGAAACCCAGATGTTGACTGGGTATGGATGTAATGGTTGGACAGTTTGGAAAGCATCTACTTGATCTGTTAATGTCTTGATAATTCTGTCTGTATATTTTGAAGTTTGGGGTGCTGACCTTTTTCCCCTGAACAAGGTAAATGATATATGTCTGACTGATTAAAGTAAGCTTGTTAACCCATTTTGAGTTGCTTTCCTTTAACAAAGCAGATCCAAGAACCGGTATGGGCAGCAAACCCTGAGGATGCGCTTGGGGTGCTTGCTGCTACAACGTGGTAGATTTTTGTCAGCTATTGATTTTTTCATTAAAAACAACCAAACACATCAAAATACTTTATGTATATACTATACAAAGTACTATGTGTTCATATTTTCCATAGGCCTTTGTGCATGCAACATACATGCATGAAAACATATTCTCCTAAGACATTTTCAAATTTAGTTTATGCTGCATGTCATTTCTTTAGAATAGTATATAATTTGCTACTATGAAGGGAAGTAAAGATAGTATGGAATTTAGAATCAGGAGATGGGTTCATATCCTGGCTTTAAAGCTATATACATTTTCATATATGTATGTATATGTGTATATATATAGGCATTTATGTATGTATGTAACCTTCAGTTGAAGAGAAATGAGATTTGTTCTTGTCCCCAGGATAGAGTAGGAAGTATGCTGAATTTGTAATGAGATGAACTAGATAAAAATTCTGGCTCTGCTACTTCCTACCTGGGAGATCTGGGACAAGATAATTCACAACTCTGAACTTTAGCTTCCTCTCCTTTCAGATGATGTGATTGCCTAAATGTCTTTTAAGGTAACCTTGAATTCTAAGTCTTTGATCCTATAGGTGGGGTTGTTAAGAGGGAAATTTGGGTTTGACTCAGCACAACAAACCAAACCTTCTTATAAATTAGAATTATCCAAAAATGAAAACAGTTGCCTCAAGAAGTACTAGGTTTCTATTCACTAGAGGTCATCCCCAAAAGGCTGAATAATGATAATAATAATAAATAACATTTATAGAGCACTTAATATGTACCAGGCACTATGATAAGTATTTTACAATTTGGGCCTCACAACAATCTTGGGAGGTAGCTACTATTATTATCTCTGTTTTATAGATAAGAACAGTGAGGCAAACAGAGGGGTTCAGTGACTTGCCCAGGGTTACACAGGTAATATGTATCTAAGTGTATATTGGAATCTGGGTCTTCCTGATTCTGGACTTAGGAATTCATACACTGTGCCACCTAGTTGCCCCCAATGAATGACAACTTCTCATATATAATTCAGTGGAGATTCTTTTTAGGTATGAGTTGGACTATGTGGCCTTTCAAATCTGAGATAATGTGTGATCTTCTGTGGAGTCACTTCTCTGGATCTCACTTTCCCTATCTTTAATTTCAAAGGATTAGTCAAGACAATCTCTAAGCTCTCTTCAAGCACAAACTCCACCTTTTAGAGCTCCAAACTGCTCCTATTCAGTTGAAAGTTCCTTAGGTTGTTGTGCCTTGGTTGGCCAGAAAGCATGAGGAAATCAGTAGCAGAGCTATTGCATCCAAAGGCAGAGCAACTTGGTTGGTTCTCCCTATTGAAGCTGTTGGGGCAAGTTAATAAGCATTAGGTTGAGATGCAATCCATGCAGTCAGTCCCTGGGTAAAGGCAAGGCCTTATTAAAGAGGCAGTTGTCATCTTGAATTGAAAGACTCTAGGCAGCTGCTGTGTAGGAGACACTTCACAGTCTTCATTTCCCATGCAAGCCCATCTCACAGCCCCACATCCTCCACCTCCCTTGGCCCCCCTCTCCCATCGCTACTCTGCTGAGTTCCATTTAAAACTACCTGGAGAGCTTTTTCATGTAGGGATTGTGTTACTCATTGTACATATGGTGTGAAGAACGCAGATGAGAAATGTGAGTGCCTAAAATAAATACTACATGAACCCTGAGATGTGTGAAGGCCCTTGGGAGTTAGCAAATGAAATGCCTATCAGTCTCTGACACAGCAGAGGCTCTCTACAATTGGCAGCTTCATGCTTCATTATGCATGGATCAGATATATAGGTATGGCCTCAGGCAAGCTCCCTGGTTTAATGGAGAGGTGCATGCTGGGGAGAAGCAAATGTCTCCTGGCCATGTGAATTTTAAAGATGAGGAAAATGAGAATGGAGTTGATTAATCAAAAAAATAAGGGAAGAAATGGGGTTTGTGCTCAGTTACCCCTCTATTCAGTAATAACCCTTTCAAAGGGTGGAATGGTATATTTGACTTTTATTTGTTTTTGTTTTTCCCTCAAATATGGTAGTTTTAACTGTTTTTAGAAAGTTTAGATTATTCTTGTCTGTCCTGTTAGCATATATCTGCTGAAATAATACTCAGGTTCACCTTCTAGAGAGGTGAAAAGGGGAGAAAAAAGGAAAAATTGAGTGACTTAACTGCTGCTTTCTATAAACCCTGAAATAAGCCTTCCGTTTTGTGAAAGGGTTGGCCAGAAAGCTAGGTTTTCTGAAATTGTACAGAATGGAAAAAACAGCATTAAGTCACCCTGGATTTTTTTAATGAATAAAATGTTTCCATGAAACAAGTCAGAGAACTGAGGGGGTTGTGTGGGCACCACTGAGAGAAATATAATAACTTTTCCCAAACTCTGCCGTTCCTCAGTTCATTAGAGAAGGAGAAGGCCATGGCATAAAGGGAAATACAGCCGTCAAAGGGATAAATTTAGAGCAAGTTAGAGAAGATTAAAGCATTCTAAAGCAAAGGGAAAAGAGGGCTCATTCCATTGGAGGGGAAGAGTCAACCTATGAAAAGTATGGGAAAATGCATCTATATCTATATATCTGTGTGTATACATATACACATACGTACACATATGTTGTATATATTTGTATATACACATATATACATACATGAATAAAATAGCTGTAGTGCAAAATTCCATTCATCCTTAAAATATTAAACTAGAAGATTTCTCTCAAGATGATGAATATCACTTCAAACATCAATTTAAAGTTCTTTAGTATTAAGTAAAATGCAACAAATTCATGTCTTTTTGTAGAGACCTTTTCCCATTCTCCTCAGCAGCCTACTATGCTCTGATAATAATTTGATCACTTTACTCTGGTTCTCATTTCTCACTCCCACTCCTATTCCCTTTCAGCACGTGTGGTAAGATGCCAAAGAAAGTAGGGTTTTTCAATTGGATAGATTTAAGAAGCAAAGCCTTCAACAGCTGTAAAAAAATAACACCACTGTCTCTCCATTCTCTTTCCCTGTGTTCAGACAAGTTATGGTCAGGAATTTAAACTCTGAATTTAAAAGACATGCATCTGGTAGAGATTAAAAGGGATAAAGGGGGAAAATCGCACAGTTTAATGTAAACTTCAAAATGCAATTCCTAATGTAGTTTGTGCTATTACTTAAAAGTGTATGTGTGCACACTTCTGTGAAGGGAATGGTTATATGTGTGTATATATATATGTGTGTGTGTGTATATGTATGCTCCTTTTTGTCTATGCTTCCCCCTTAAGCATATTTTTTATTTTCTCCATTTGATGTGAATGATTTCTCATAAAAAATATTTTGGCTGATTCAGTGCTTTTTTTTTTTTTTACTACAGAGTAGCACCTTTGGACAATTTGACATAAATATGTTTTTTCCTACTTCACTCATTATGGATCTGGTTAAAAAGGACTCCTTTAAATGGAGTGAATACTTAGACTCTGTTACAGTCTCCAAACTAGGTACAAAATATAGAAGATGACATTTCAGAGTTGAAGGGAGAAGATTTGATAGACTTTAACTAAAATGAACATGAATTGCCTTGTCAGATTTAGTAAGAACATAAACAGACAGCATTCATAAATATTTCCTTTTCCCTAATATTTCATTGGATTTTTAAATCAAACTTTTAGTATGGCTACCAATTTAGATTGGGATTTTTAGTATCTTATTACCATGGTTGAACTCTTTCCCTCTCTAGTTTATGTATTAAAGAACTATAAAAAAGGATAAGGTCCCCCCCCCCCCAAATCTATCCAATCAGCTTTGGATAAGAGATCAGAGCTTTGAACTAAAGAGTCTTCTCATTTTGCAGCTGAGGAAAGTGAGTACTAGGGAGGTTAAATAATTTGCCCCATTGTAAGCATCAGTATTAACTTCTTGAAAATCTTCTGTGTATTACATTTCCATGAATATTATTTATTTTAAAAATACTTTTCAAACCCTATTGCCCATTTATTGGCTGGCAGAAATGGGGTAGAATTCCTGTTCCTCCAACACATGCTGACTTTACCAAGTGACTGAAAATCACTGAATATTTTATCCAGAAGGAAACTTAGGGATGATATCCTGGAATAGTTTTGTTTTACAAATCAGCAAACTGAGCTGCAGAGAAGTAAAGTATTTGCCATTACAACGACAAAACCCACAATCACAATCATAACCCTAAGCAATTCTATAACTTCACCTATGACTATGACTTTCTACTACTACTACTATTGGTTCTACTACTACTACTTTGCTCTTATGAAGATTTTACAGATGAAGAAATAGACTGAGAGTGACTTCCTAGGTCCATATAACTAGCCATTGTTTGAGGTAGAATTCAAAATCAAGTCATCCTGATTCCAAGTTCAATTCCCTCTCTCCTTTAGTAACATAAAGTCACTGGGCACGGCAGTCTTATAGCTCAGGAGGCTAGCAGGATTAACCTCTTGCTGTGGCTGAAGGGAACCAGTACAGATCAGGAAGTGTCCCAGCAAGCCAGCAACAAGCCCCACCTTAGCCAACCAGTGGGAGATCCTTAACCTCAGGGTGGTGGAATTGGCAAATGCCAACACCAGGACCCCAGGTGTGCCTTTGCACAGTCAGGGGAATTGACAAAAACCATTGTGGACAGGTATCCACCAGCAGCTGAGCCTACCTGTGTTCTTGTGCAACCCTAGGGGAGGAGGAGACCTCAAGTTATCAAAACACCCTTCCCTCACACCCCAGCCTGGGAGCTTCAGAATAACCCCCCCCCAAAAAAAATACAGAGAGATTGCATTTAGCCTCAGGACACACCAGCTAGCTCTAGCTCAGCACAAAGTAAGCTACATCATTATAAAACCTCCAGCTGCCAGAACCAGAGGCCACAGCACACAAAGTCTATAACCAGGCCCCTAGCACCCAGCACAAGAAGCATGGGACAGAGATCCAGTTAAAAAGCACAATGGGCACAAAAGCAAATTAGAAAAGCTAAGACAATGGGGACAGGGAAGATCAAAATGCGAATTCAGAAGAGGACAGCATTGACACTTTACCCACATCTGAAACCCTCAAAGGGAATATTAACTATTCTCAAGCCCCAAAAAACATTCTTAGAAGAGCTCAAGAAGGATTTTAAATGTCAAATTAGAGAGGTAGAAGAAAAAAATTGAACAATTCTTTTAAAATACAATTGACAAAATGGAAAAAAAAATCACTGAAGAAAAACATTCCTTAAAAAGTACAATTGGCCAAATGGTTAAGGAGGTACAAAACCTAACTGGAGAAAATAGCTCCCTAAAAATAAAATGGAAAAGGAGGTTGTTTCACAGATAAGAGACATGGCACTAGAGTTTGTGGTCTCCAGTCTCTAACACTCTTGATCTTGTCAGACAGGTGGACAAATTCAAAAGGGTCAATAATCTGCTTTATTCTAATCTGATTTTCTCAAAGGATTGCTGGGAGAACCAGCTCCTATAGCAATCCCTAATCACTCTTCTTGCAGGGACCAGCAAGAAGGGAGGCAACTATCCCAATGTCTCAATGGGGTCAATCAAGACTGACACAGTTTTGTGCATTCCCCTAAATCCCCTCAAGCCTCAATGGGGGCCAGTTGAGAAACACACAGATTCCCCTATGGGTTCCCTGAGGCTTCCCCTATGGATTCCCTATGTTTTCTCCCATGTGGGTTCCCTATGGTTTCCCTCCTCTCACTGACCAGTGCCTACCTGCTTTATAGGTCAACAGACAAAGAAGGCATCTTACCAATATTAAACTCACAGGTTAACTTAAGCAATATCATCATTCTGCACAAGCAAAGTAAATATTATATCATGTCACCCCTTATCTCACAGCACAGCCTCCTTAGGACTTTCTGCCACTACGATTCTGGGAACTACTATCTAGAATTTTTGGTGCTACTCTGGGAATTATTATCAAATACCTGGAAACTAGACATTCTCATGGTCATGGATCCTGAGAAACTAACTCTAAGAAGGATAACAAAATCCTATTTACATACAGAGGTATAAAAACTAAATGAAGAAAATAATTCATTAAAGATTAGAATTAGGCAAGTAGAAGCTAATGACTCTATGAGGCATCAAGAATCAGTGAAACAAAATCTAAAAAATAAAAAAAAAATAGAAGAAATAAAACATTTCATTGGAAAACAACTGACCTGGAAAATAGAGCTAAGAGAAAGAACTTAAGAATTATTGTTCTTGGGGGTGAGTACGTGGTGCAGTGAATAGAGCACTGGCCCTGGAGTCAGGAGGACCTGAGTTCAAATCCGGCCTTGGACCCTTAATACTTACTAGCTGCTTGATGTTGGGCAAGTCACTTAACCCCAATTGCCCTGCCTTTCCCTTTACAAAAAAAATAAAGTATTATTGGTCTACTGGAAAGTCATGATGAAAAAAATAACCTGGACAGTATCTTCCAAGAAATCATCAAGGAAAACTACCACAAGGTCCTAGAACCAGAGAATAAAATAGTCTTTGAAAGAATCTACTGATCAAAAGAGATCCCAAATTGAAAATGCCAAGGTATAGCATAGTCAAATTCCAGAATTATCAGCTCATAGAGAAAATATTGCAAGCAGTCAGAAAGGAATATTTTAAATATTGTGCAACTATAGTTAGGATCACACAAGACCTTGCAGTTTTTACATTAAAAGATTGGAGGGATTGGAATATGATATTCCATAAAGCAAAGGAGCTTGAACTACAACCAAGAATCAACAACCCAGCAAAACTTAGCATACTCGTTGAGGCAAGGAGATGAACATTCAGTGAAATAAGGGAATTCCAGACCTTCCTGATGAAAAGGCCAGAACTCAATGGAAAATTTGACCTTCAAATACAAGACTCAAGAGACGCATAAAAAGGCAAATAGGAAAAATAACCCATACTATTCAGTAAGGGCAAACTGTTTGCATCTCTACATGGAAGGACAATACTTGTAAATTTTGACAATTGTAGGTAGAGGATGTGGGTATAAATTAACTAATGTGAATAAAAAAAACTGAGTGCAAAGGGATTGTAATGGGAGAAGAGGAAAGGAAGAGGCAGAAAAAGGCAAATCACATCACATTACGAGGCATAAAAACATATTAAAGAAGAGCGTAAAAAGGAAGGGAAATGAACATTGTTTGAACTTTACTCTCATAGGTTTTGTTTCAAAGAGGGAATAACATACTCAGTTAAGTATAGAAATTTAATGTGCCCTACAGGCAGTAGAAGGGGAAAGAAAAGGGAGGCAGGTTTAGATGGAGGGAAGAAGTAGTAAGGCAAAAAGGAAAGAATAGAAAGGGGGGCTGATAAAGGTAGGGAAGACTGAGAGAGGGGTGGTCAAAAGAAAATAATTCCTTAAAAATTAGATTTGAGGAAATGGAAATGACATCATGAAAAATTTAGAAATAATAAAGTAAAACCAAAACAATGAGAAAATAGAAGACAATGTGAAATACCTTTTTTAAAAATTGTTTAATTTTAGTTTTCAACATTCATTTCCACAAGATTTTGAGCTACAATTTTTTATCCCCATCTATCCCCTAACCCCACCTGAAAATAGAAAGCCTACTGAATACCCCTTTGCCCAATCTGTTTTGTCTTATATCCTCCCCCATCATCCTTCTAACTTTCTAGTAAGGCAAGATGGATTTCTATACCCCAGTGCCTTTATATCTTTTTTCCCAATTGCATATAAAAAATATATTTTTTTAAACATTTGTTTTTAAAACTTTGAGTTCCAGATTTTTGCCTTTCTTCCCTCCTCACACACCTCCACTGGGAAGATAAGCAATTCAATGTAGGTTGTACATATGTAGTTACTAAAATCATTTTCATAGTAGTTATATTGTGAAAGACTAATAGTATTTTCCTTCCTTCCTATCCTGCCCCCCCAGTTATTCTATGTTCTCCTTTGACCCTATCCCTTTTCAAAAATGTTTGCTTCTAACTACCCTCTCTCCCAATATGGCCTCCCTTCTATCATCTCCCCTTTTATCCCCTACCCCCCTATTTTCCTGTAGGGCAAGATAACTAATTGAGTGTGTAAGTTATTCCATCTTTAAGCCAAATTCAATGAGAATCAGGTTGTCCCATTCCCTTTTACCTTCCTGCTCTTCACCTCCATTGTAAGTTTTCTCTTGCCTCTTTTATATGAGATAATTTACCCTAATCTATCTCTCCCTTTCTCCTTCTCCCAATAAATTCCTCTCTCACCTCTTAATTTTTTTAGATATCATTCGTTCATATTTAATTCATCCTGTGCCCTCTGTCTATGTATACATGAACATATAAATGCCGACACTCACACACACACACACATATTCCCTTCAACTAACCTCATGCTGAGAAAGGTCTTATGAGTTCCAATTATCATTTTCCATGTAGGAATGTAAATAGTTCAACTTTAATAAGTTCCTTATGATTTCTTTTTCCTGTTTACCTTCTCATGCTTCTCTTGCTTCTTGTAATTGAAAGTCAAATTTTCTGTTCAGCTCTGGTTTTTTCATAAAGAATGCTTGGAAATCATCTATTGCATTGAATTACCATATTTTCCCCTATAGCATTATACTTAGTTTTTCTGGGTAGGTGATACTTGGTTTTAGTCCTAGCTCCTTTGACCTCCGGAATATCATATTCCAAGCCCTTTGATTCCTTAATGTAGAAGCTTCTGGGTCTTGTGTCATCCTGATTGTGTTTCTACAATACTTAAATTGTTTCTTCCTGACTGCTTGCAGTATTTTTTCCTCACCTGGGAACTCTGGAATTTGGCTCTAATATTCCTAGGAGTTTTCTTTTTTGGGATCTTTTTCAAGAGGCAATCAGTGAATTCTTTCAATTTCTATTTTGCCCTCTGGTTCTAGTATATCAGGGAAATGTTGCTTGATAATATCTTGAAAGATGATGTCTAGGCTCTTATTTTGATCATGGCTTTCAGGTAGTCTAATAATTTTTAAATTATCTCTCCTGGATCTATTTTCCAGATCAGTGGCTTTTCAAATGAGACATTCCACACTGCCTTCTATTTTTTCATTTGTTTGAATCTGTTTAACAGTATCTTCATTTCTCATAAAGTCATTAGCTTCCAGTTGCTCCAATCTAATTTTGAAGAAGTTATTCTCTTCAGTAAGTTTTTGAAATTTCTTTTACATCTGGCAAATTCAGCTTTTTAAGACATTTTTCTCCTCACTGGCTTTTTGGGCCTCTTTTGCCATTTGAGTAAGTCTATTTTTTAAGGTGTCCTTGCATCATTCTAATTTCTCTTCCCAATTATTCCTCTACTTCTCTTACTTGATTTTCAAAATCCTTGAGTTCCTCTATGGCATGTAACCAGTTCCTATTTTTCTTGGAGGCTTTTGATACATGAGTTCTGACTTCACTGTCTTCTTCCCACTCCATGCCTTGACCCCCTTTGTCCCCAAAAAAGGATTCCATGGTCTATTTGTGCTTCCTCTGCTGGCTCATATTGTCAGCCAATTACTTGACTTTTAAGCTCTTTGCCATGGTAGAATTCTGCTTCCAGAATCGAGAGAGCTTTGTCCCAAATTGCTAGGTTTTTTTCAGCTACCACAGCTTTTAGGAGGGTGCCCTCTCTGCAGCCCCAACAAGCTCTGGCTCTCTGCCCACACACCTCAGGATCACTACCCAAAACCATGATCCAAATCCAAGCAGTTTAAAGGAAGAGTGATTACCCTCTGAATGGTTGCTTGGTCCTCCCATGATCTGCAGTCCAGGAACTCCTGAGGCAGCCATGAGTTGGGGCTGCACAGCTTCTGACACTTCTCACCCTGCGAGGCAGGGGCTGGACCTTGCTCTTCCTTCCTCCCTGCCCCCCATTCCAACAGAGTTCCACAATGACCTTTTATTATGTCTTTGGTGTTTATGAATTGAGAAGTCTGGAAACTGCCATAGTTGTTGGTGATCCATTCTCCTGAAGTCTGCTCTGGCAGCCACTGGTTAAGGCCGCCCTGGGGCCAGAACCATGTGGCTCAAGCAGGACTGAGCTCAGCTCCCAGCTCAGTGGGATAGACCCTTCCTGTGGGAGATTTGTTTCTCTTTCTCTTTATGCATTCCGTAGCTCTAAAGTTTGTTTAGAGTCATATTTTTACATGTAATATAAGTGCTTGGAGCAGGAGCTCACACCAAGTGTGCTTCTACTCCACCATCTTGGCTCTACACCCCAATGTAAAATATCTTGTTGGGAAAAAAAACTGACAGAAAAATTGATCCAGGTGAGATAATTTTAAAATTATGGGACTATCTTACAGCCATGATGAAAAAGAGAGCCTAGAGAATATCTTTCAAGAAATTATCAAGATAAACTTCCCTGATAGTCTAGAAAGTGAAGGTAAAATAGAAATGGAAAGAATCCACCAATCACCTCTTGAAAGAGATCCCCAAATGAAAACTACCATGCATATTATAGTCACATTCCAGAGCTCCCAGGTCAAGGAGAAAGTGTTATAAGCAGCAAGAAAGGAATAATTCAAATGTCATGGAGTCACAGTCAGGATGCCCCAAGATATACCAACTTCTACATTAAAGAATTAGAAGGATTAGGACATGATCTTCTGGAGGCAAAGGGGCTAGGATTACAACAAAGAATCACCTACCTAGCAAAACTGAGTATAACCCTTCAGGGGAAAAAAACAACATCTAATGAAATAGCAGACTTTCAGCCATTCTTGATGAGAATATCAGAGCTGAAAAGAAAATTTGACTTTCAAATGCCAGAGTCAGGAGAAGCATAAAAAGGTAAACAGGAAAGGGAAATCATAAGGGACTTTATAAGCTTAAACAGTTTACATTCCTACATGGGAAGATGACACCTGTAACTCCTAATAACTTTCTCATTATTAGAGCAGTTAGAAGGAGTCTATTTAGACAGATGTCACAGGTGCTAGTTGAATATGAAGGGATGATATCTTAAAAATAAAATTAAGAGCTGAGAGAGGAATGTACTGGGAGAAAGGGAAAAGGAGGGATAGAATGGGATAAAGTATCTCACATAAAAGAGGCAAGAAAAAATCTCTTATGGGGGAGGAAAACAGGGAGGAAATGTAGGCAGTTAATGAACCTTACTCTCATCAGAATTGGCTCAAAAAGGCAACTGGATGTAGAAATATATCTTACCCCACAGGGAAAGTAGGATGGGAAGGGGATAAGAAAAGGTGGGGTTACAGAAGGGAAAGGAAATTTTGGGAAGGGGCAGTCAGAAGCAAAACACTTTTGAAGAGGGCAAGGTGAAAGGATAGAGAAAATAGAATAAACGGGGAGGGGGATGGAGGGAAATACAGTTAGTAATCTTAACTGTCAAAAAATCTACAAGGAAATTTCTCTGATAAGTCTCATTTCTCAAACATTGAGAACTCAGTCAAATTTATAAAAATAAGAGCCATTCCTCAATTGATAAATAATCAAAAGATATGAACAGTTTTCATATGAAGTAATTACAACTACCCATAGCCATATTAAAAATAAACACTAACTCAATATTGATTGGAGAAATGCAAATTAAAGCAATTCTGTAATAATACTTCACACCTGTTAGATTTGCTAATAGGATAGAAAAGGTAAATGACAATTGTTGGAGAGGATGTGGGAAAAATGAGATATTAATGCACAGTTGCTGGAGTTGTGAACTGATTAAACCATTCTCTAGATCACTTGGGAACTATGCTCAAAGGGATATAAAACTATGAAAATCTTTGACATAGCAATACCACTACTAGGTCTTTATCCCAGAAGAGATAAAAGACAAAAAGGAAAAGGACCTATATGTATGAAAAGCAGTTCTTTACTGCTGCCAAAGAATTGGAATATGAGGGGATGCCCATCAATTGGGGAATGACTGAACAATGTGTAATTTATGATTGTGATGGAATACTATTGTGCCATAAGAATGATGAGCAGGATGCCCTCAGCAAAAACCTGAAAAAGACTTACATGAACTGATGCAAAGTGAAATGTAATGTGTACAAAGTTAACACCAATATTGTAAGATGATCAGCTGTAAATAACAGCTATTTTCTTTCTTTTTTTTTTAAAGCAATCAGGGTTAAGTAACTTGCTCAAGATTATATATCCAGGTGTTTCTGGGTGGGTGCTAAGTGTCTGAGCCCGGGATTCAATCTCCAGGTCTTCTCAAAACTGGAGCCAGTACTCTTACTCACTGTGCTACCTGGCCGCCCCAAACTTAGCTATTTTCAACAACATGAAGATCCAAGACAACTCTGAATGACTTAGTGATAAAAAATGCTGTCCATCCCCAGAGAAAGAACTGATGGTGCCAGAATGCAGATTGAAGAATACTTTTTTTTTACTTTCTTAATATTTCTTGAGGTATATTTGTTTGGGGTTTTGGGGGTGATTTTTTGTGATTTCTTTCACAACATAAATGATATGGAAATGTTTCACATCACTACACTGTAAAGCCATGCACAAGCAGCTTTCCAGAAGAATGCTGCTGTGAACAGCTTTCAAGTTTCTGATTACATAGTATCGTGAAAACTCTATTTATTCAATAACAAATCAGAGCAAAACATCCACAGAAAATCAAGGTACAGCATTCAGTGTTACAACTTATTACAGAAAAGCAAAATACAACATTCACAATGACTTATCACACAAATGGCCACATAGTTTTCACCAAAGTGGTAACAATAATTTTCAACAAAATACAATCATTTAGTAACTCAATCATTCAATCATGATTAAGGAGGCTTGCCTCCTTAAGGAACACAAAATACAACAATCAAAGTACTCCACCTCTCAGTAGTATATTGATTTAGTCAAAAACAGAGACCTTAATTCAATCACAAAGTACAATCACAAATAAATTATAATTCCATCAGTTATTACTCAACATAAGATAACACAATTCAGCAGACAGGGCTTCCATCTGTCTGACCATTACATCCATACCTAATTAGTTACCAGAGAGGGAAGCACCAACATCTGGATTTTCAAAGTTGGGGGCTCAACAGTTTCCCTAGTCTCACCTGGCCAAATCACACAACTCTTCCCAAAGTGAGTCCCAAAGCAAAACCTCACATCAGGGTCAGTCACTACTCAGATAATTTCATCAGTCACTACTCAATATTCATGGAGAAGTCTTTTCACCTTAACTGGAGGCAGGCTTTCAGCTTCCCTGGATCTCCTTTCATGGTCCCAGCTCCTATCTGGATTCAGCAAACAGTCACCTGGGTTCAAAGGCAGACAGCATCCAGTTCCTTGTCCAGCTCTCCATGCAGTTCCTTTTCCACACTGAAGCTCAGTGTCCAATCCACCTTGAATCCTTCACAGTCTCTGTTCCTGGGAAGTCAAGGCTAACAAAATAACAAAGTACTGACATCTCAGTCATGCTTCCTCTGGCAGCTCCTCAACTGCTGCTCAGCAGTTCCAGCTGGCCCTCAGAAGTCTTCAGCAGAAGATTTAGCTGGTTCCCAGAATCAAAATCACTTCATCCAGGTTCTCAAAATATAAATCATTCTCTCCAGCCTGGGACTCTCTTCCTCAGGCTCCAGAACCTGGCTCCAAAAAGATCTGAAATTCCAGCTAGGGCTTCTCCTTATATACCTATTAGCTCCTCCCTAGTCTGCCCCTCCCTGTTACACCAGCAACTTCCTGTTACATCAGCAACAGGGGTTCATACCATTTGTTTCTTAACAGAGCCTTGATCTAATTAATTTCAAACTAGGTGCTAAGTACCTGTTAGCTTTGCTAATACAGAGGGATCAAATTACATTACTATTACATACACATGCATAACCTATAATTAATTAATTGTTTGCCTTCTCAATGAGGGAGGTGGGGAAGGAACAAGGGAGAGAATTTGAACTCAAGTTTTAAAAATGAATGCTAAAATGTGTTTCTACATGTAACTGTGAAAAATAAAATTCTAAATATATATTTTAAATAATGTAAATTCCTTGTGATTAGGAATTGTCATTCTTTGTAGTTCTATACCCAGTGCCTATTACTTTGTTACATACATTAGTTGCTCACTAAATGTTTGATGATCAATTGACTACTACTGTGTAACCATGGGAAAATCACTTAACCAGTCTGTACCTCATTTACTTCATCTGAAAAACAGATATAACAATAGTACCTACTCTTGGATTTTTGTTAGAACCAAATAAAATAATGTATTTAAAAAGATACATAAGAGTTATAATTACCATTATTATTGTTATTGCTTTTATTACACTGCTTGCTACCACCTTCCAGTGAAGATGTTCCCAAAGGCATGTGAAAAATGAAGGCTATATCTACAGTTAGAAATGTTGTCCATCCTGTAATTCCTGGGGTTAGGTCATTTGTAGTATCTGCAATGATTTATCTCTAAGTGGACCAATAGGACTCATTAATATAGTTTAAGACTTGCTTTTTATTCTGAAAATGACTTCTTATAACAACTCAAATGACAGAAAACTCACTTTTCTAAACTCTTATTACATAATCCTAATCCAGAGCAGTGGTGTCCAACAAATAGACACTGATCCTTGCAACCACAAACTGAATTAACATTACTGAATAATGAACATTATCTATATTGCATTGTATTTTCATTTATTTTGTAAAAAAAAAAATTCCCAATTCCCAATTACATTGTAATCAAGTTTTGCCAGTGGCTTGCTGCCTGGGGGGCTCACTTCTAGGCAAGAAGATTTAGTCACTTTAGGGATAAAAAAGCTAGATCTCTTCATTATTTAGACGAAGAAACAGAAGCCTCAAGCAAGACAATGTGTATCTAAGTTAACCAGATATTAATTAGCAGAAGCAAGTTTTTAACCTGTCTTCTGACTCCAAATCCAATTCTTTTTGGGTTATGGAAATAAAGAACTGCATATTAACTGCCATAATTATGTTCATAAATTCTCTTAGAACAGGGGTTATGTCATCTAAATTTCATATGTCCTAGGGACTAGAAAAATAGGTCTAGATAGAACATAAACACATCTACAAAGAATGTGTGTTGAACTGGATTGGATTGGATTATGTTAGGATTATTTACTTCCTGGTACTACAAGTGTGGATAGTTTTTTTTAAGGAATGAACAATAATCCACTGTCTGATTTCATCATGACATGCCACTAATTGGCTTTTTATGGCTGCTAATAATGTACTAGTTTTATTTCATTTTTAAATATTCCTGACGCAAAGGAACTGTAGTATTGTGACATCACTGCCATACTTAGCACCCTACTTCTGTTATATGCTACTTGTGAGACTTTGGATAAGCCAGTTCCCCACTTTCAACTTCTAGAAGATGAGGGAGTTGGATCACGTGATCTCTAAGGTCACTTTCATGCTAAATCTACTGAACCCTAAACCCAATCCTCTTTCTCCTATACTTGGTTAAATGTTTTCACATATTAGAGAGAGATGACAAGGCTGGGCTACCCCAGATTTCTGTTTAAAAAAATGTGTCCCAGAAGGCAATGGCTACATCAAGAAAGGCTTAATAAAAGTTACTAACTGGTGATATTAAAATAAAAAAAAGATAATTCAAATATAGACCAAATCATATGTCAATTATATGATAAATTAATTGCATGTTTATCTTTTAATGCATACTTATTAAAAAATACATAAATGACTTAAATCACAATAGTTTAAGCCAGAACCAGAGACATTCAGAGTGAGATTGTATTTCATTTTTTAATGAAGTATAAGTTAAAATCCATAATCACAATTGCATGAATACAATTCCTTTTTCTCATATGAAGAATCATATGGAATAAATTATGCTTTATTATTAATATTTTCTAATTTAGTTGGCTTTATGCCTTATTTCTCTTCCAAGTGAGAAGTGTGATTGCTTTACCACATCTCATAATTTGCATTTTGCCTCATTAAAATATATTACTATTTGAAAATTGATATCATTGTCACATTGTATTAATTCTAAATACTCATTAATTTCAGCCTTCAGAAATAATCATTAAAATCATAGCATATGTGAATGAAAACAAATAGAAAATAACTGTTGACTCTTGGATTTTTATATGTACACCTTTTAAAAAGGTATAGATAGTGGAGATTTCCTATATTCCTAGCCAATATTGCAGAAGTATACACTGAATAGCTAGTACTCTGTCCAAAGGGGTCTCCTGTTGGAAGTATAAGTGAGACATGTTTGATTAAAAATCCATTTCACATATTTGTTGTGGTTGCTTTTCCTTGCGCATGTATTCCAAAGACAAACCTTATATGTACATGTATGTTGCTTCCCCTCCCAGGTTTTCCTCCCCAGTATCTTACTCTAATCAGTGGGTTATATCATCAGAAGGGCATTGCCACTTTTATTTAGGGTTCCAGAAGTAACACTAAATACCTTGGGTTTTGAGGACTAAGGACCATGATCCTTATCAATATGTTCTTCATTGATTATTAGCAAACATTAATTAAGGCAACTAGGTGGCACAGTAGATAGAGTGTTGGGCTTGGAGTCAGGAAGACTCATCTTAGTGAGTTCAAATTTGGCCTCAGACTTTTAATAGCTGTGTGACCCTGGGCAAGTCACTTAATCCTGTTTGCCTCAGTTTCTCATGAACAAAATGAGCTGCAGAATGAAATGGCAAGCCACACCAGCATCTTTGCCTAGAAAACCCCAAATTGTTCCACAAAGAATCAAATAGGATTGAAAAATGACTAAAAAGCAATAAGCATTAATTAATTTTCATAAAAGGCATTTCCAAAGCTGATACAGCAAGGATAGTTATTATAGTGCCATATCCTCAAACCTGGGAAACACTTTGCCCTTATAAATACAATCCCTAGAAAAAGTAGACACATATAAAGAATATACATGCTAAAGGGTAAACTTGTAATTCCTAGTTACTGGGAATGCCAATTCTCCTTTTGTGGATTCCTCATGATTTTCCTCTTAATTTTAGCCCTCTCTCAAGAGTACCCTTATAGAGTCCTGAAGCTGCCTTTCCTGGAGTGTCCAGTTTGTCTTTAGTGTCTCCGGTCATTTGAAGTTTCTGTCTTTAGCCACTGCTATTATAGGGACTTTACTACCAGTCTCTAGTGGACACTCCAGAATGTTACCTGGTCAATGTAGGATTGAGGCAGGAGAGAAACTCACTTTGCTCTGTCTATCCACCAGGTTACAGGAGTCTTTAACCGCTAAACTGATTTACTAATTGATCTGTGTTTGGAGTGGGTTTGTTGTGTGATACACAGGTCCAAAAGTATGTCTGGGCCTTTCAGCCAATCACAAGATATTTCTTGCATGGTGTCATTTGCTTTTATCTAATGACCCTATAATTCTTTCAAATCGATTGAGGACTTATTCATATCTAATAGTTTTATTTTATTATTGATACATTGATTGACTTGATGGAGATATCCAAGCCTTCTATGATTCCATTAATTGGGGAAATGGTGGAGAATATATAAATATCTATATAAATTTACATATCAGTATTCACATATTGATAGGATGTGATTGCTACTAAATTAGGACGTAGAATATCATGAAACATAGAACATAAAAAGATATTTTCTGTTCTTTTTCAATTTTAAATTAACTATTCCCTTTTTATAGCTCATTATTTTAGCATTTTATAATTAAATGTATTTTGCAGGATGACTCTCTCTCTATACATATATATACAAACACACTCACATGTATATCTATTCCTATGCATTTATTTATATATGTACACTATGCTTGCAATAATTAACCTACTCAAAGTTTATCCTCTGAAATACATTTGCTTATAATTTTTTAAATGAAGGAGAAAATTAGAGTTGCAAAATATCAGAAAAATTGATTTTAAATTAGCTTTGATATTGAGGAATATCTGGAAAAAGCATTATCTTATGTTTTATGTTTAGCTATGCTCTATATACTAACAGTAGAATATTAAAAATTACAAAATAAATACAAACTCAAATCATTCCCTTAAAATAGTATTTGTTTTATGGGATCAAGGAAATATAGTAAATACTCTCTCTCTCTCTCTCTCTCTCTCTCTCTCTCT